>NC_137795.1:32801965-33401965 GCF_963383645.1 Muscardinus avellanarius | reverse complement strand
CCTCAGTTTTCATCTTGCTAAGCACATCTAAAATTACAAGCACAAAAGATACATATAAAAATGTATGTCACAGCTAGCTATTAAAGATGTATTTCTGATGTGACCTAAATCCCCATAATGCATCACGGGCTTCATCTACCTAGTGTCACAGCCTCAAAAACTTACTTTGAGTTCCACAATTCAAACATATGTGAAATAAAGTCACTGCATGCAAAATCATCTAATTAAAAAGTATAAAAGCTTTAATCATGAAGTATAATTTGCTCAGTAAAAGCACATGGGTTTTAATTACTAGTTAACATGATATACTATAATTATGTGAAAGTCTTGTTTTCACTTAGCATACTATTTTTCTGATTTCTACAACAAGCTGTTACCATATTTACTAGTTTACTACTTACCTTATTCTAAACAAAAATAAATAGGAAGTTTTTTGAAAATATTTTGAATGAACTCTTTGCCCAGAAGCAATTTCAGAGTTCCCATGCATAGCAAGAGTAGTTTTTAAAGCCTATGAGCACTGTACTTCTAAAAACTTTAATTTTAAAAGAAAAATAAATTTGAAGCAATCTGCTAACAATGTCTGATGTTCTCAGATTTCCAATTTTAACAGTGCAAAGAAATCATGTTAAATTGCAAATTAATAAAATGGGTTGCAGTTAACCTATTTTTTTCTGACACAAAAGTGAATGAGTGTAACAATCATAAATCTCTAGACCCACATACAGTTTATATTTCAGTTAATCTATGCCAAATTGTTTTTTTTTTAGAACTCATTTCAATCCTCTGTGACTAAAATTCTAATGTATAAGGAGAGTTTCCTAGATAATAAATGAGGTCCCTTTTCATTGTGTTTCTAAGATTCCTTATGCATTGAGAAAAATAAGACCTGTCAATTCTTAGTTAAATCTGAAGCTGGGTAACTTAAATTTCTTCCTGAAAAGCATCAGTGGTAAAAATAAATACTAAAGCTTTTGCTATTGTGAGATACAAGCAATACATATGAATGAAAAACAGATATACTATGAAGAAATGACCAAACCTTGAGACTTTAAGTGCATCACCTGGCCAGTATTAGAATAGCCTCTAACTGTAACCACTAGCCTGGGGGCCTGTGGAACAACAACCCAGAGAAGTAGGTCTCTCCTTGAACTTTAGTCAATCTAGAACCCTTATCAATGAGAAAAATTCACCCAACTGCAATTATCCACCAAAAGACTGATGGATGTATTCTCCAGACTAAATCTGAATCTACTTCACACCTTATACTTGGTCACCACCAAGAACTAAATTATCCACTTATCAATCCTCTCCTATACTCTAACCACTGTGCTGTATTATATTTTTTTACTCCTTTTTCCAACTTCCCATTGCTTTCCTCCCTCCTAAGGTTTCCCTCTACATCCCAAACAAACCTTCTCATTTTCCCCAGCAACTCTGCCATCTTGCTTCAAGTAAAAGTTGTGTCTCTGCAAACCTCTAAACAAAGGCTTATAATCTTTCAAATACCCCAACTTCAGGATGCCCATAAAATTTCTGCAGATCAGAATTAACTTGAGGAGGGTTAGAGAAGGAAGTCACTTCAAAATCCCAACTACCCAGGTTATGCCACACATAAATTAAATCAGAACAGTTAGGTTGAAAGCCAGGCATCAAAATTTCCAATGTGCAGCAAAGTTAAGGAAATTGGTAGTATATAGAGTTCCCCAGTTGATTTCCTGTGAGAACCACTGATCTCCAAGGCACTATTAATCCTTCACTAAAAGCTCTGACACCAGGCATACAACATTCTTTTTAACCTTCACACTCCATAACCTCAAGTTATCTCAATAAATTTGTGGATAATCCATCCTACTCTACTTTTAATATCAAATGCATTTCTCCTCAGTCAACTCTCACTAAAACATCACAATTCCTTTTAAAACATCAAATGACCACCCCCTAGACCTCACTATCACCTTATTTTCGGAGTGGGAAATGTAAAAATTAACTTTTAGTCTCTGACCACAATCTCTCAATTCTAAATTAGATATGCTAATTTCATCTATTTTCCATTGTCATTCAGAGTTGTAGACACTTGGTTCTTTTACTTTTTCCTTACGTAGTTCATTTTAATATTAATTTCCTTTTCTATATTAACAATGGTTTAACATCCTTTTCTAGATTAAAAGCCATGGCTTACCATTTTAAAGATTCTTGCCATTATACTCATTTATCACATTATGTTGGAATTGCCAATTTATTTTCTCATATATACCATATGCAAAAGTCTCATGAGGATGTAAACTGTGTATACTCTGATCATTGTTGTAGCCTGATATCAAGTATAACATATGGGACAGAAAGTAGGCTCCCAATAAGTATACAATATTAAGGAAAAATAATACACAAATGAATTAATTATCTAAATTAGTCTTTGAGAAATCAAGGACACTCTTCCCATCTTCCCATCATGATACTTAAATCTTCAACGGCTTATTTTCCTATTTTTTAGCCAGCATCCTAACAAATTAGGTTCTACTTGCCCTTAAAATCTGTATAAAATCAATTTAATAAGCAACTACTAGCTATAGAACAGAGAGAAAGGTAAATGAGTATAGTATAATGATAAATAAAAACTGTTGGAAAAACTAATGAAAATCATCAAAGAAAAAGATAATTCACATACCTCTAAGAATATTTTTTTAATTTAATAAAAATTCTGTGTCTATAAAAAGGTACAGATACCCAGATTGTTTTAAATTGAAAATATAAACAATACTTTCAACTTTCACTTAATATATTTCTAAACCAGTTTCTCAAAAAGCATGTAATTTTTTAAAGCAAATAAAATATGCTGCATATAACACTATTATTTTTAAGTAACACATACTATTTTTCCTACAAAGAATATAATATATTCTTAAATGATCCTATGGATCTTCAAACAGCAATCATTTAAAACATTTAAATGAAGACAATAATCTTAACATTCTACCAAACAATGATCACAAAGATTGTCACAAAACTTGAACTCCACCAAATGAAAAAAACATAACACAAACATCTTGCTTGAGGAAGCAAAAAAAAAAAAAAAAAAAAAAAAAAAAAAAATCAAATTGTGGAAATAACCAGAAAATACTTTACTACACACAGGATCTTTAAAACAGATTTGCATATGAAAAATTTTAAAAAGAAAAACATGTATGTATTTGTATACTGTCATGATTTAAGTATGTTTTAAAGACGCACTAAGAAGAAAGAAGTGATGAGAGTAAACATACTACATACAGCCCATTGTGAATTTTTGTGAAAAGGCAGATGGATTATAAACAAAGGAGATGATCCTCAAAAATACCATGACCTGAAATATGATTCCTGAACCTGGAGTGCTGCTGAAAGGGCAGGCCAGCCCAGTAAGATCTTCAATGCTAAGCCACAGAGTCAGAAAGTGCTACCAAAAAACAAAAACCAACAACAACAACAACAAAAAACAATGGATAAGCACTCCAATAATGCATGAGATCGTGCAGCAAGGAGTAGGCAGATGACACAGAGACCAGGTTTGCAAATACATGGCTCTGATTTTGGAAGATTCCTCCTCCTCTGATACTGTGACTAACTTAAAGAATACACCCACAGAAGATCAATGGAAAACTGGAATGCTGCAAAATTTTGTTAATATAGCTTTTATGTTTTTGTTTTGCAGTACTGGGGATGGACCGGGATGGGGGGAGGTTTCCACCTCTGAACAACACCCCTAGCCCTATTTTTTAATATTTATCTTTTTGAAACTGAGTTGCAATGGGCTTCACTAAGTAGCTCAGACCTGTCCAAAAACTCCAGTGTCAGCCTCCCAAATGCTAGGATTACAAGCGCACACCACCACGCCCGGCTGTTATTACAGTTTTAGTTTCTACTTCAGAGCCTTAGTGGCTGTTAAGTAGCCTGAATGGCTAAAATGTACACCCAGCTTCTATTACCCTCAAATTCTTAGTGAAGTCTTCTATAGACATAAAAAGATGCAAATAAAATTCACAAAAAAGTTCTTATTTACAAATTCAACATGAAGAAAGCTAGAGTAACTTAATTTCAGCTCTTATCTATTTATTTTGCATGTGATACTTGATATATTACCTGATACTAGCCCTTACTGAAAATGCAGTATAGAATTTAAATTACCTTTTGATATAAAAAACACACAACAAAAATAGATACTCAGGCAGGGAAAAGGAGGCGCATACTTTTAATCCCAGTACTTTGGAGGCTGAGACAGTAGGGACAGGGGTCCCTGGCCAGCCTCAGCTTAGTGAGACCCTGTTCCAAAAATAAAGAATAAAAATAAGGCTGGGGGTGTAGCTTGAAGGTAGAATGACCCCTACCCTGTTCCATTGGGACCATGAAAAAAAAAATTCTGAACAATGTTGAGAATTTTTGTTTTGTTTTTCTTAATAACTATGGGAATGGTTTTGTTTTGGTTTGGTTTTTGTTGGTACTGGGGATTGAATTCAGGGGCATTCTAACCTGCAAGCTATAGCCACAGCTCTATTTTATAACTTATTTATTTATTTATTTATTTATTTATTTATTTATTTATTTATTGTAGTCCTGGAGAAGGAACCTAGGGGCTTTCTACTTCCAGGCTACACTCCCAGATCTATTTCATATTTTATGTGGAAACAGGGTCTCACTAAGTTGCTGAGAGCCTCACTAAGTAACTGAGATTGGCTTCAAATCTGCATGATCCTCCTATCTAAGCCTCCCAAGGACTGGGAATACAACCATGTGCCAGCATGCCCGGCTTTTATTTATTTTAAAACACAGTCTAATTGTTGAGGGCCATTCCCTAGGTTACTGAGTTTAGGCACAAACCTGTGATCTTCCTGTCTCAAGCCTCCTATATGAAAATGTATGTTTTGCTTTGTTTTTCCTGTACTGGGGATGGAATCCAGGAGCATTCTACCTCCAACCTATATTTTATTCTTTTTAATGCTACACCCCCAACCCTATATTTTATTCTTTATTTTGAAACAGGGTCTCACTAAGTTGTGGAGGGCCTCACTAAGTAGCTGAGGCTGGCCAGAAACCTGTGATCCTCCAGTCTTAGCCTCCCAAGTACTGGGCTTACAAGTGTGGGCCATCAAGCCAGGCTGGAAATGTTTTGATCAGGGAAAGGGGCATTATTCCACTAAGTTTTTCATGGCTAAAAAAGAAAACTAAAATATTTTTAATGTCCAGGTTTTTCAATAATTTCCTATTTCATATCCCCTATTCATTTCAGATTTCCCCTCACTATGACACTAAATTAAAATAAAACATACTGACATTAAATAGAGTAGTACACTTAGCATTTCATTTTCCTTTTTTTAGTACTGGGAATTAAACCCATGGGCATTCTACCTTTGAGCTATACCCTCAGCCCTTTCTTTCTTTTTTTTTTTTTTTTATGGTATAGGGGATTGAACCCAAGGGCAAGGGTACTCTACCAAAGCTATACTCCTGGCACTATTTTATTTTGAAACAGTGTGTCACTAAATTGCTGAGACTGGCCTCAAATTTACAATCCTCCTATTTTAGTATCCCAGGTACTGGGATTACAGTCATATGCCACCATGCCCGGCTATGTGTATGTATGTGTGTGTGTGTGCGCGTGCGCGCGCGTGCATGCGTGCGTGTGTGTGTGTGTGTATATATATATATATATATATATATATATATATATATGTATGTATGTATTTTAGTTTGGGACAGGATTTTGCTAAATTGTTGAGGGTCAGCTGCTGAGGCCAGCCTCAAACCTGTGTGATCTTCCTGTCTTGAAATTCCCATGTACTGAGATTATAGCTGTACACTACTACATCCAGTTACATTTGGCATCTCTAACCGAACAATCTATTGCTACCCACCCACTTTCTTTGGGCCACATTTGGGGATGTAAAGATCCTTGAAGCAACAAGAACATTCTCTATCATTATCTCATATTAAAAAAAAAACTCAATTACATGGAAATTCATTTAAGTTCTTTTAATATAAGTGAATTAGAAAAAATAAATTTATACATGAGAAGATTTCTATTCACTGGTGTTTCTCTACTAAAGTACATAAAATATCACAGCAGTTCACTGGTGCAAGACCAAGATAAAATAGGCCATATTCATAAATGATAGTTGTTCTTCATTCATAAAAATCTTTAACAATATAAATATTCCCAATAATTACAACTCCTAACTTTTCCATTTCTTGATATTGTATAATCCAAGGGGAAATCAAAACAACACAAGCCTATCATAGTAGAGAATGACAGATCCTCAATGCACAGCATAACTCTGACTAATCTCCTAACCCTTCATTTCTTCTTTATGGGAAGGGCACCCTCTAAAAACAACAGCACACTATTATTTAAGTGCTTAGTTTAGCCTTACAATTACGGTCTTTGCTAGCCGCTTTATATATATCTAATTCTCACAATTCTCTGACCTAAGTTATACCAACTACATTCTACAGATGAAGAAATAACTAAGTCACTGAACTGAACATGGTTTACATGTTCTGAATTACTATTTTACACTATCGAATAAGTTTTTTTAAAAAAAAGGAGGTAGGCAAAATTCTGCACACAACATCTGAATAAGCAAATAAAAGTGATTAAGGTTCAAAAAATTCAGTTACCAGATAAACATGGAACGAATCTGAACCTAACATCTTGATACTCTTTATTTATTATTATTATTATTATTATTATTATTATTATTATTATTATTGATACTGGGGTTCCTGGAAGCCCTTCTACCTCCAGGCTACACTCCCAAACCTATTTTTTTATATATTTTTTATTTGGAAACAGGGTCTCTTAAGCCAGCGAGGCTGGCTCCGAACCAGCGCGATCCTCCTGTCTCCGCCTCCCAAGTGCGGGGATTACAAATGTGCGCCACCACCACGCCCAGCCTTGATACTCTTTAAAAATCAGTTCATTGCCTGGAGTGGGGGCGCACGCTTGTAATCTCCACGCTTGGGAGGCAGAGACAGGAGGATTGCAAGCCCCCGCTGGCTTGAGACCCTGTTTCCAAAAATAAAAAAGTATAAAATAGGTCTAGGAGTGTAGCCCGGAGTTAGAAGGGCTTCCCAGTACCACCAAAAAAAAAAAAAAAAAAAAAAAAAATCAGATCATATGTGCCCGGCATGGTGGTGCATGCTTGTAATCCCAGTGTTTGGGAGGCTGAGACAGGAGAATCTCACAGGTTCAAAGCCAGTCTCAATTACTTAGTGAGGCTCTCAACAACTTAGTGCAACCCTGTTTCCAAATAAAGTATAAAATAGGTCTGGAAGTTTAGCCCAGAGGTATAAAAGCCCTGGGTTCTACCCTAGTACCACTTTAAAAAAAAAAATCAGATCAGATATATAATTTTAGGTATTAATATAACTTTCACAGTATGTATTAAATTAGTATAGATTCAGATAAATTTCCTGTACAATCCTGATGGCTAAACAGTAATAAGTCAGTATCACAACAATGGTCCTGACTCTGAAACTACTACAAGATCCTTAGCAATGTTTATTTAAAAGGTGATGAGTTGGACTTCCGGGAAGATGGCGACCGAGAAAAGCGGGGCTTAAGAGTCCCGCTAACAACCAATCTCCATTACCACAAAAAGAGCGCCTTTCATAGCCAGAAAACACCATCACCAGAAAAACAAAAAAAACCACCAGGCTCCAGAGAGAAAGCGGACTGAGAACAGAGCTCAGGGCCACAGAGGAGACACACGCGCCCGAGGACGCCGCAGCAGCGCCATACTGCCGGCGGCAGCGGCGAACTCAACGGACGGCTACAGCAAGCCAGGTGAGCCGCTGCGGAACAGCCAGGCGGGATCTTTCGGCGCAGACACCATTTAAAGCTCCCAGTGGCTGAGCTCAGCACACGCTGCAGGGATTCAGAGTGGAAAACAAAACCAGAGAAGAAAAAATACGCCAGCCTCATGGCCGAGGGCGTGGCAGAGGCGCCATATTGCCACCGGCGGCGGCAGCAGCAGTGAATTCACTGAGTCCAGTACAGCTACATCTGCATACTCAAGAACAGTGAGTCAAATTGCGGGCCACAGAGGAGAAATCGCAGTATTGTGCCTCCTGGGACTTGACCCAGTGAGGGAGTGGTGGTGGCAGAGATATCACACCATAGGAGAACGTGCAACCTGGCACCCCCCATAGTTTAAAGCAGCCTCTATCGACTCCCTGGGTCGGAGACTCTGTGATACAACACAGTAAAGGAGTAGTGGGGTCTGAGATAATACAGACTCGAGATCCAGAGCACCTTAAGTGAAGCCATAGTGACCCAAGGGAAGAACCCAGAGAAGGCACAAACCTCCGAAATCATGGGAAAGAGGAATAACACTGGAGTAATGAATGTGCACAACCCCACAACATCAGAACCTGATAAAACAGAAAATCAGAGATTTCTAGAAGATCAAATCAGGAAAATAACTGTAGAAATAATAGAGGTGCTTCGAAAAGAACTCAGAGAGAGCCAAAAAGAGATAAAGGATGCAATTAATGAAGTAAAGGCCTCAATTCAAAGCACAAACAACCGATTAGACCACATGGAGAACAGAATCTCGCTCTTAGAAGATGAGCAATCCAAAAATGAATGCATAGTTTCTAATCTAGAAAAAAATTTCCAACAGCAGGAATCTGACATGGAAGAAATATGGGCCCATTTTAAGAGAGCTAACCTAAGAATAATTGGAATAGAGGAGGGAAAAGAAAGTGATACCAAAGGGATCAACAATCTCTTCAAGGAAGTAATAGCAGAAAATTTTCCAAATATAGAGCAAGAGGTTGATACACAGATCCAGGAAACTTATAGAACTCCCTTTAGACAGGATCGGAGAAGAGGATCCCCACGCCATATAATTGTCAAAATGACCAATGTGGAAGCCAAGCAGAGAATCTTAAAGGCAACAAAAGCAAAGGGCCAAGTGACATTCAGAGGCAAACCAATTAGAATCACTCCAGACTTCCCAAACCAAGTCATGAGAGCCAGAAGGGCTTGGAGTAACATATTCCAAACTCTGAAAGAAAACAACTTCCAGCCAAAAATTTCCTATCCAGCAAAACTTTCTATCAAATTAGATGGAGAAATAAGAAGCTTCCATGACAAACAGAAACTGAAGGAATTTATGTCTTCAAAACCAGCGCTAGAGAAAATACTCAAAGAGATTAACTACAAAGAAGAAATAGGTAACACTCACCAGAACCAGAGAAACAAGAGTTTCCATCCAACAGACAACTAAGATTGGTTATCTGTGGAGATTCGTTATTTATGTTAGTCTTTTACCTATCTCTAAGTTGTATTGTTTGCCTTTATTGTTGTTAATTTTTAGGATTTCTAGTTGGAATATTAATATACCTTCAGATATAGCATTTGGAAATATTTTATCCAATTCTATTAGTAACTTTTAACTCTGTTTACATTGTCTTTGGATATACAATATTTTCTTTTATTTTTTAGGGAGTTTGTATATTCTTCTGTTGCCTGTGCCATTGAAATCATATCCAAGAAATCACTGCCAATTTCAATGTTGTGAGGTTTTATGACCCAGATTTTCTCCTAAAAGTTTATAGTCTTAAGATTTATATTTAGGTCTTTTATCTATTTTGAGTTAATACTTGTATGTGGGATTAGGTAAAGGTCCAATTTTATTCTTTTCCATGTAATTATTATTTTTCAACAATATTTAGTTAAAAGATTATTATTTCCACCACCAAATGTTCATGGAAACCTTGTCAAAAATAACTTGACAATATAGGGGAGAATTTAGCTCTAGGCTTGTATTTAACTCCAATGGTCTATATATCTGCCTTTAGAACAGTACTACACTGTTTCAATTATTGTAGCTTTATATGGTTTGAAATCAGAAAATATATATCTGCTAGCTTTGTTCTTTTTCAAGATCGTTTTGGGTATCTAGAATTCATACTCCATATTAGGATAGATTTTTTTCTGAAAAATAAATATATAAATATATGATAGTTTCACCTAAAAAAACAGAAAAAAATATGCTCTAGTAAGAAAGAAAGCAAAAAGAAATATTGAAATGCTATCTTTAAATCATCAAACGCTTGGTATCAGACAAATGAAACTATTATGTGAGATTATCATTTTTAATTTTGGATAAATTGCTATAATACTAGATGTCAACCACTAAGCCAAGCATGGGAAGGAGGGATGGGGAGAGAATGGGGTGGGGATCGGGTGGGGGCTGACTGGGCGATGTGTGCATGTATGTCTACAAAAGTTTGTATCCCACTATGATGTATGAATACAGTGCACCAATAAAATAAAATTTAAAAAAAAATTTAAAAAATTTAACAAAAAAAAAATAAATAAATAAATAAAATAAAAGGTGATGAGTCATTTTAATCAAGATAAGTTCAGACAAGATAAATAAGAAAAATATAAGAAAATTATACTGGGCTGTACTGATTAAGGAAATATACATATACCATCCTATTTATTGATCTTATAAAACTGGAAAATATTTTTAAACCCATGTACTGAGATTATAAGTCAAAGTACTCATGTACTTTGTTATAATGAAATATAACAAAACGTAAAAGTTATATTTTCTACTGTGACCTTTAAGATTCATTTGCAAAGGAAACAAACCAATGAAAACTAGGGGAAAATACCCAGCACACCACAAACCTTTATCCATACAGAGTAATAAAGACAGAGGCATAAAGAGGGAGATAAATAATAAAAGCAACAAAGAAAAAAAAACTAAATAGAGAAAGAAAAACAGACATAGATTCACACACAAAGAACCTTGATGGCTTAATCTGCAGCTAAGTAAATTGTTACTGTAAAAGGAACATACCACTCTGAGTATAACAGTTTATTGTGTTACTATATGAACCCACATGAAAAGCTGCTGTACAAAGAAAAGGAAATTATTTACATACTTAAATATCCATACTTTTTATTTATATAAATACAGGTATTATTTGTAATAACTTACCCCTAAACCCTTTCTTAAATTCTTATGACAGTATCATTCATACCAACAAGCCAAGTACATATTAGAAAGGAAAAAGATTTCAATATTCTGCCTTTCTGTTCCCTGTAATAAAAATAATTCAAGATAATTTAATAAATAATAAAATATTCACATCTATTTAACTTTTCTAAGACCTATATGTAAGTTTAGAGCTATTTTACATAAAACTTCATCAAATTGAAAGCAACCAGAGTATTCTGCATATGAGAAAACTACACAATGGCATTTTAAAGTATAGTATAGAGTGTACAATTTTTCTTTCATTTAATCTACACTAAAAACTCTAGTGACAAAAAAATAGCCAAAATTTCTGATTATGGGAAATTTATAATCTATAGACAAGTGTCATCCCTTTTGATTTTCTCCTGAAATTCAGTCTAAATCTAGTTCTTAGTATTTACTACAAAAATGATATACATTAATTAGAAAGGTACTAAAAACTGAGAATGTAAGAAGTAATTAAATCACCAGGTGCTTTTTTTCTGTTTTAAGCTTCCTCGATTGTTGGGGTCTACTCAACCGCCTGACAAAACTTCCAATGAATGAGCAACATGTAGCGCCGAGTGGATACGGAGGGCATAACTACTCCTCTTGCCCCCACTAGCCCAATTTGGTAATGTTGAGCCTTATTTGCTCATATAATGCTTCCGTGCTCGTGAACCCCTCGTGCATTGTATAATGATTGGCTGCAAGCTATGTGCTTTTGCGCATGCAAGAGTGACCTTTAGCTTGATAGGTTAGAATAGTTTCCTATTGGAAATCCCCCTTGCGGTTATTTGCTTTAAATTGGGTTGTCTGAAAAAAATAAACGCGATCCTGCTTGACATGTCTCCCGGCTCCATGTGGTTCTGTTTGGGGCCATTTTCCTTCTCAGCGCACCGCTGACGGGCTGAACCCGTCAGTCTGGTGCCCCGTGTGAGGACTTCTTATTCCTTGACAAGACGCTGACAGGCCAATGGGTCTTCGGGTGAGTGTCCCCTCATAAGGTATGGAGAAGTCCAGTTCTAACCCTGACCCTGCCCTAGAATCCCTTCGACTCTTTCTCAAGAGCCGAGGACTTGATCTCACTGATAACCAAGCCACCCAGGCCTGGGGTTACCTTTTAAAATCTGCCCCATGACTCCCCGAAAGTAATCTTTTGATTGGGACACCTGGGATGGAGTTGAGGGACTGGTTAGGCGAGCCCAGACAGAGCAAGGGGAAATCCCCCCCCCTGGGGGTTGTCCCCACCATCTCCATGCTTAAAAGTTGTTTTCCCCCATGACCCCCGAAGAAACTCGCTGACCATGGCCCCAAGCCAGCGGAAAAAGGGGCCGCTGAGCATATACCCTCCTCCAGTCCCAAAGCCCCTAAGAACCCTCCCGATCCCTCCCTTGATCCCTTTGGGGACGCTAAGGGCTCCCCACAGCCCCTTTCCCCAGCCAATTTCTTCTCCATACCCTCGGCTCCGCCACCATATGCGGGCAAAGGGGGAGCCGGAAGAACTGTGGGCCTCTTTCCTGTCAATGTCACCCTGGGAGAAAACCGCCCTGCAGCCTGGTACCCCTGGGAACCACAAGACCTAAAATAACTTAGAAAGGCTTTGCAGAGAACGGGCCTAACTCACCTTGGGCAGACACCCTTACAGAAGGATTAGCCCACCAGGCACTTGTCCTGCACGATTAGAAAGACCTCACTAAGTGCTCCCTGGGGCTCTTTTTCTTAAGTGGACAGCGAATTTTCAGGAGGAGTGTAGAATCCAGGATGAACAGAATCAAGCTGCTCAGCCTGTTATACCTCTAAATTATGGCATGCTCTCAGGTACAGGCGATCAGTTCACCACTGGCCTCCAACAGGCAGCCTTACCCCCCCCCCAACACCAAGACCAGGTATGGACAGCCGCTTTGACTGCGTGGAGGAAATTAGATGAAGGGCCTACTGAAGCCCCTATCGCTGGGATAACCCAAAAAGCAAAAATACAAAAGTCAATTAATGAGACATCCTTAAGGCGATTTAATCCTACGCTGCTTTTAATTTTATGTTTTCATGGGAAGCACCCTACGCTTGGCTCTTTTGGCCCAGATGGGAGAGCCCATTCATTGGATACACCTCTCCATAGGAGGAGCACCCCGGGTATATTGCATTATTAAAGGAAGAGATATAACAAATCGGCTTTTTAGAATGGATCCTCAAGAGCCGGGTGTGCTGGCGCACGCTTGTAATCCCCGCACTGAGACAGGAGGATCGTGCAGATTCGAAGCTAGCCTCAGCTACTTAGTGAGGCTCTCAGCAACTTAGTGAGACCCTGTTTCCAAATAAAACATAAAATAGGTCTGAGAGTATAGCCCGGAGGTAGAAAGCCTCTGGGTTCCACCCCCAGTACCACCAAAAAAAAAAAAAAAAAAAAAAAGGAATGGACCCTCAAGATATAATTATCCCCAACCGATTATCTGATTTCACCTGGTTCCAAAAAATAATAAAAGAGTGGTAATAAAATTAGAGGGATTTTGGGGTAACGTTGATTATCATGATGGTCCCTATAAGTGGATGAGCTCTTTTACTAGATTGGAGTGGAGGCCCCCAAAAGTCTTTATCCGAGAACCTAATCCAAATTTCCTGACGGTGTTTACCGATGGGGGGCGTATGGGGGCAGCCGTGGTTATATATTCTTCATTTGTCAATGGACAAGACCCACAGCCAATTCAAACAATATCCTATCCAATAGAAGGCTCCCCCCAGTTCAAAAACTTATTTGCAGTAGTATTAGTGTTAAATGCCATTCATGAACCCATCAATTTATTTTCAGATAGCCAATATGTGGCTAATCTGTTACCTTTATTGATGGAGGCCCATATTAAACTGGATTCCAATCCTATTACCCCTCTAATGATTCAAACACAAACAATTTTAAAACAATAAATACATTCTATATTTTTACAACATTTGCAAGGCCACCAAAACCTACCAGGCCTCTTCTCTAAAGGCAATCAAACTGCAGACAAATTTAGCCTCCTCTATTTTCTCTGTAATGGAGGCCACCAAATTCCAACAACTTACTCGCGTCAATTGGACTGGCTTAAAACATAAATACCCGAGGCATCGACAACTGATTTAAAAAAGATTGTGCGTGCCTGTTGATCCTGCCAACTCTTCCTTCAAATACCCCCCCACTACAAATCTCGGACAGCAACCCTCAAGGATTATGCCCCAACAATCTTTGGCAAATTGATGTAACTCATTATTCCCCCTTTGGTAAATTAAAATACATTTTTGTATCAGTCAATACTTACTCCCGAGCATGCTGGGCCTCAGCCCATGCAAGGGAAAAAAGACCAAACATGCTATTAGTCATATGCTACAATGTTTTGCCACCCTCAGGTTGCCCGACCAAATAGAAACGGATAACGGACCATGTTTTATGGGCAAGGCCTTTACTGTTTTCCTCCAAACCTGGAATATCTCCCATACTATGGGCATTCTGTATAATCCTAGAGGACAGGCCATTATAGAAAGATTTAATCATACCTTAAAGGTTGAATTACAAAAACAAAGGTGGAACTCATTACCCCCACATGATCAGCTTAGAAAAGCATTACTTACTCTAAATATATTAAATTTTTCAAAATACAGCCCAGAACTTTCACCATTCCAGAAACATTGGTCATCCTCAATCACATACATATACATCTGTCTTGGTAAAATGGAAAGACCCACTCATGGGCATATGGAGAGGGCCAGACCCATTGATTATGGCTGGAAGGAGATTTAGATATGTCTTCCCTCTGGATGAAAAAAGACCCCTGTGGGTTCCAGCAAGGAACATTAAATATCTTCCGCCATGCACTAATAATTGTGATTCCGGGGAAAAAGAGATCCCTGAGATTATAGCTCTCTCTTCTTAATTGCAAAAAGAGAGATACAAAATGGAGACGAAAATCCTCATCGGTCTAATCCTATTAGCACAAGTAAGGTATAGTATACAAGGATTTGGAGACCCAGGTAAGGCAAGAGAGATCCTTAATAAAAGGATGGGGCGGCCCTGTGATTGTGGAGGGAGTACCTTCTCAGTACTCCCCGTAGATGGACAGGCTATCCAGAGTAATCCATTTTACAAACCACCTTTAGACTCCCTTGCAGATGTAGTGTTACAAAACTGGAAAGGATTAGACTTGTTAACGCCCGAAAAGGGAGGCATATGCTTGTTTTTATAGGAAAAATGCTGTTTTTATGCCAATAAATCGGGCTTAGTCCAGGACAAGATAAAGCAACCCCAAGAAGACCTTAAAAAACGTCGGCAAGATCTACAAGACAACCCATTACGGACAAGCTTCAATGGGCTTTTGCCTTATTTTTTCGTTCTATTGGGCCCCCTTGTGTCTCTCCTGCTTGTTTGTACCCTGGGCCCCTGTATCTTCAATAGGTTAGTTCAGTTTGTAGGCAGTTAAAATACATCAAGTAGAGATCCAATATCAAAAGCTTACTGAGAGAGAGCCCAATCAGTATGACTGGTGTTCTGACTATGAACATCCCTCCTCTGCTCCCCGTGTACCAGTGACAGGTAAGATCCTCAGAGGAGGACAACCTAAGACAGGGGCTGGGGTGGCTTATGAGCGGCTATCAAGCATGAGTACCCAATGATGGGTAAGAAAGATCCTCAAAAAAGGACAACCTAAGACAGGGACCATGCATTTCACACTCATATATAAAAAAAAAGGGGGATATGCTGGGGTCTGCTCAACTGCCTGACAAAACTTCCGATGAATCAGCTACATGTAGCGCCGAGCGTGTTGGAGTCTGCACAACCGCCTGACAGAACTTCCGATGAATCAGCAACATGCAGCGCTGAGCGGATATGGAGGGCATAACTACTCCTCTTGCCCCCACTAGCCCAATTTGGTAATGTTGAGCCTTACTAGCGCATATAATGCTTCCATGCTCGTGAACCCCTCGTGCATTGTATAATGATTGGCTGCAAGTTATATGCTTTGCGCATGCAAGAGTGACCTTTAGCTTGATAGGTTAGAATAGTTTCCTGTTGGAAATCCCCCTTGCAATTATTTGCTTTAAATTGGGTTGCCTGAAAAAAATAAACGAGATCCTGCTTGACACGTCTCCCAGCTCCATGTGGTTCTGTTTGGGGCTGTCGGCACTCATTTTCCAGCTCAGCCACACCGCTGATGGGCTGGACCCGTCACTTGATGAAACAAAGGAACACAGAAAACAATATCAAAGTTTACATTCTAAGTTTTGAAAATAAACCACTTGCTATTTATAGCAGAAGAAATAATAAAGCTCAGTATTATTTACTGCTATTGTGGGAAATATCACACATTACTTAACATGTATTGCTTTGCTTGATACTCATAAAGATCTTATGGGATTAAGTTAATTAATTTATAAGCCACATAGATAAGGAAACTGAGGCAAAAAGGTTAGTGACCTTTTCTACGTCAAAATGTTTGGAAATGACAAGACTAGATACAAATCCAAATAAATGGACAGTGATTACTCAACCCAAAGCATATGCACTTCTTCAGATACTAGAAATATTCAATTTGTCATATATAACCATGATTAACACCTTGAGTCCCAGTACAGAGATAATCTCACTAACTTCCATAGCCATATAAAATTTACATTGAGTGCCTATTACCTGACTGAATATTCTAAGATTAACTTTTAGAATTTTTGGCTCATAAGATACCATTGTAATAAATTAAAAAACTCAAAGCCAGGTATGGTGATGCATGCCTGTAATCCCAATATTTGGGAGGCTAGACCGGCTAGACCAAAGGACCACAGGTTCAAGGCCAACCCCACCAACTTGTGAGGCCCCATTCAATTTAGTGAGACTCTGTTTCAAAATAAATAATAAAACAAGGCTGGGAGTATAGCTTTGAGATTCAATCCCCAGTATTTACAAAACAAAAACAAAAAATCCCTCAAATACTGGTTTTTCAAAAATCTTTATGTAACCAACACCCATGATTTATAAAGTATATTTTTTCTTTCTATATTTTCTCCAGTCTCCCTCCAGAATATTTTCTTCTCCTAAGTATTGAACATGTGGGTACTATAGGAAGAAAAAATCAGATGTAAAAGTCTGATTATTAATAACTGCATTTTCATTAAACATCAATTTTTTTCACTTGAGAAGAATCATGACAAAAAGTTACTTCAAACACAGAAAGAGAAATAGTAAACAAATTACAAAATACATTATGGCATGTAGAAACACTGGATAACACAAAATACTACATCTTGAAATCTGATCATTATTTTCTATAATTTATATAATAACTGAAGCAAGGTGAAATTTTCTTTCATATTTAACTCTTCGGTTGAAATACCACTTCAGTCAGTTTCACAATTTCCAAGCTTCAAAATGTGAATCCAAAGGCCATTTTCACCTATAATATTGCTACACAACTATAACCTGAAAATGTAAGAAGTCACAGTACAAAATGATTGCATATTTATCCTATGCCAAACCAGAGGCAGGCTAAAAATAGTCCCAGGGTTAGGAGCAAAACCAATTCAGGATTAAGCATGGCATGGTGGCGCATGCCTATAATCCCAGTACATGGAAGACTGAGACAGGAGGGTCAATCCCAGGTTTGAGGCCAGCCTCAGCAATTTAAGGAAGCCCTCAACAACTTAATGAGGCCCTGTTTCAAAATAAAAAATAAAATAGGGCTGGGGTGTATCTCAGGGGTAGAATGACCCTGGGTTCAATACCCAAGACAGACAGAAAAATAGATGGAAAGGGAGGAAGGCAGGAAGTGAGAAAATGAGGGAAGAAGGGATTCAGGATTAAATGAAGCAACAGCCAAGGTTTCTTCAACAATGCAACTAAGGTCAAGAGCAAAGCAGGCTTCACCTCAGGGTTTTGTGAGTAAGAATAAAAAGGTCTGTAATCCCAATAGTTTGAGGACGCTGAGACAGAAGAATCAAATTGCAAGTTTGAGGCCATCCTCAGTAACTGAGCAAAAACTCTGCTTCAGAATAAAAAACAAAGAGGCTGGAAGTGTAGTTCAGAGGTAGAACACCCATGTTCAATCCCTAGTATCACACACAAAGTTTCTCAGGAAATTGGAGTAAATAATGCAGTAAGTCAACAATGACGAACTATCCCAGTTGATATACATGAGCCTCTCGTACTAACTTCAAAAGTACATTCTGAAGAGCATATCACTGATTTAAACAGTTAAACAGAGTAGGATTATTTTACTGAATAATTCTGGTACATATTATTTCTGCATATGAGGAAATTATACATTGACAAAATGGTCTAATAGTGTTATAACAGTTCCTTGAAAAATCATCCCCCCAAATTTCTAACTTTGAAATCCATGACCAAATTTTTAACTAATAAATACTTGCAAACTTTCTGGGTAGCCTAAAAGGTCACATAAACTAAAACACTCAAAGTACCATGAAAATCAGTACTATTTAACTATGATAAATAAAGCTTTAAGAGTATTTAGGTAAGGAATAAAATTTTATTTAGTGCTTCACAAAATCATAATAAATACCAAGTAATACTAAGAGATTCAAAACAAAAATCTAATACCTCCTCAAATTTATAATGCTATATCAAGTTAACAACTTAATCCAATTTTTCCCTTTAGGAAAAATTAAGGCAATTATATTACTAACTAAAACCCCTCATGTTTAACTTCTTTTTGACTTAACTAATCCCAAACATAATGTTCAATCAATGTCCTTACCACATAAAATGTATAATAGACATAGCAGAAAAACACTAAGGATAATTGATGTGATATTTTAAGTGTAACAAACACTTTTAGTGATTTTTCACCTTCATTTTAATTTTTCTTGAGGGATTTTTTTTTTTTTTTATGGTACAGGGGACAGAACCCAGAGGCATTCTACCTCTGAGCTTTTATTTTGATTTTGAAACAGGATTTCACTAGGTTGCTTGAGAACCTCGCTAAGTTGTCAGTGCTGACTGAACCTGTGATCCTTCCGTCTCAGCCTTCCAAGTACTGGGATTATGGCCAGCTTGAAGGAATATTTAACATTCACTCATTCATTCAATGAGTATTTAATGACACCCACTAAGTGTTAAGCTCTGTTCTAGGCTGTGGAATACTACATTGAGCCACAGACTCCTTTTGTATGAAAAATACAATAAGGTGTGTGTGTGTGTGTGTGTGTGTGTGTGTATATATATATATATTATGTAATATGTGGAGGTGGGGGACCTAGGAATCAATATTACTTTAATTAGGGTAATGAATTTTGCAGTCTTTCAGTAGAAGTTGACAGACCAATCTAAGAAAATGCAAAACCTCTTTAGAGAAACAACAACAACAGATTCACAGAGAGTAGGGTGTAGCTACGAGGGAAAGTAAAGCTCTGGGTTCAATACCCAACACTTAAAAAAATTAAAAGAGTCACAGAATTATTTTTTCTTTTCTGTTCTCCCACTGACCCCTGAACCCATCCTTCTCTGTATAAATTATGTTGGAGCAATAATAAGCAGTCTAGATGGGTGGACTCTGCAGTTGCAAAAAGCTCACTTGAGGGCTGTCATCTCAACCAAATTATAGTAGCTTTATCTAGAGTTGTAAAGCTAATCCAAGTCATAATTATCTTTTAATTACATTCTCAAACCTTGTCTTCCTCTTAATTTTCATCCTTTAATCATATTATTTTATTCTAACAAAAGACCTCAAGGCTTCAGCTTTAAGGGCCAAAGTGGCACAGAGCTAAATAAAGCTGTGATAAGATTTCTGAGGGCAGGTTTCTGGTCTGACTCACCACTTCAGTACCAGAACATTTTAGCACATGCCTACCACACGTATACTCATATATTTGGTGAAGAAATTAATCCACAAAAATTGATCTCCAGGATAATTTATAACCAAAACCTTAAAAATATTACCCTAGCTGGGCATGATGTTATACACTTATAAATCCCAGTACTTGGAAGGCTGAGACAGGAGGATAGCAGGTTAGTGAACAGCCTCAGCAACTTTGTGAGGCTATCACAACTTAGTAAGACCCTGTTTCAAAATAAAAGAACAAATAAAAAAAGGGCAAGATGTAGCTCAGAGGTAAAATGTCTTTATCCCTACTATGAATGAATGAATGAATGAATGAATGAATGAATGTTTTACCCTAAACAACAACTTTGCCTTTGAAGAATTTACTAAGGTTGAGCTGGGCATGGTAGCATACATCTGCCTCAGCAATTTAGTGAGGCTCTCAGCAACCTTGTGAGACCCTATTTCCAAATTAGAAATAAAATAGGGCTGGGGGTATATCTTGGAGTTTGTAAACTGTCACTAAGTTCAATCCCCAGTACCAGAAAAAAAAAAAAAAGAATTTACCAAGGGTAACTAGAAAGTCATTAAAGATTTCTCTTGGTATATTCCTGACTTCTTTTAGACTATTCCCTGCCTTCTTTTAGTCTATTATTCCCTGCCTTCCCTGAACTGTATCAGTGTCCAAGGAAACACACACACACACACACACACACACACACACACACACACACATCAATGAGCTAGTAAGCAAAAATGTTAGATGAAGCCCAGTACTTGAATTTATATTAGTGTAAGGTATATAAAGAAAAAAATGGTGTGTTAGTTACTAATATTTGTATGACTGACAATTTACAAATAGTTCTACCCTCCATCACCTTATTTGATCTTCCTAACACTGTGAGAGCAGCTAGAAAGGTGCTATTATCCCAGTTTTACAGGAGGAAAATAATGCTTAGGAAGTTCAAAGGATTTTCCAACATCACATCACAAATAAGTGGTAAAGTTGAGACTCATCCCTTATAATGCTTAACATATAAGTTAATTTGTGAGTTGCCTCCCTACTCAAATACTACTGTTGATAGACTTTAAGTATGCATCACCATGATCCTAGCCTACTTATTCACTCACTGTCAACCATTTTTTAAAATGTTCAAAGGTTTAAAAGCTGTCCACTTACTTTAAAGTTCCGTCTCCTTCCAAACATTGAAGACACTGTATTATAAAATTAAACCTGATTTGAAATAGAAAGTTAATCTATAGATTACTGTAAGAGGCATGATGAAATCAACAAATTTCAAAACAACATTAATAAAAAATAAAAATAAAAAACTCAATCTGAGAACCTCGCTCAGGGAAAACTCTAAATTCACTTAGCTCTGCAATCAAACGGCTATTTGGTGGCTAGAACTAGAAACTCTTTCTCATGATAGGACCTATTTTCTTCCCCTTCCAGAATGCCCTTGCTCGCTTTTTCATTACTTCTTAGCTAACACAGCTTAGTTGATTTCACCTAGAGCAATCTATTTCAAACATCCTCTCAGGCCCTTTTTTTTTCTACTTCTCTATTTCTAGTCAAACTAAAAATGACATAAGCATCAGTACATCTAACAATATAATTAAATGAAGACATCCAGCATCCTTTATAATCTACAAAAGTCTATGTACATGCTGATATTTTTTACATTAAGAGATAAAAAGCAACACATTTTGCAGCTGCCTTCTGATGCGCAAACATATCTTTTATTTAACCTACTTATTTCATTCTCCTATTCCCAAATTGAACTGTTTCCTCAAATAAAATAAGAAAAATAAGCCGGGTGGTGCACGCTTGTAATCCCCGCGCTCGGGAGGCAGAGACAGGAGGATCACGCAGGTTCGAAGCCAGCTGCAAGCGCTGGCTTAGGAGACCCTGTTTCCAAATAAAAATATAAAATAGGTCTGGGAGTGTAGCCCGGAGGTAGAAGGGCTTCCAGGAACCCCAGTAACCCCCACATACAATAATAATAATAATAATAATAATAATAATAATAATAATAACAGTAATAATAACAACAATAAATTTATAAATGCATACACTTAAGGTTGTAACACTTAATCAGAAATATAACAGATACGCCGGGCGTGGTGGCGCACGCTTGTAATCCCCGCACTTGGGAGGCGGAGACAGGAGGATCGCGCAGGTTCGAAGCCAGCCGTGCTGGCGTAAGAGACCCTGTTTCAAAAATATAAAATAGGTCTGGGAGTGTAGCCCGGAGGAAGAAGGGCTTCCAGGAACCCCAGTACCACCAAAAAAAAAAAAAAAGAAATATAACAGATACTGGTAAAGAAATATTCTTTATCAATTTCTATATAAAACTGGTATCAAACTTTGGAACACAGGGCTGAAGGTATAGCTCAGTGATAGAACAAGTTGCCTAGAATACTCAAGGCCATGGGTTTGAGCCCCAGTACCACAAAAGCAAAACAAAACAAAACAAAACAAAACAAAAAACTTCATCTTAAAGTTTGAGCAGCCAAAGAGGTTTATACACTATTATCTCCCTGCTTAGGACTCCCAAGAATCCTTATGAAAATTTAAAATTTAATTTTAATATTTCAAAATCCTTAATGTTAAACATTATTTATCTGATTTAAAGTTGTAGGGCAAAAGGCTTGAGCAGTTATTTCTAAAAAGAAGTGATAATACAGCCAAAAGGTAAATGAAACACTTTGAACCTTAGGGAAATTCAAATTAAAACCAAAAAGAGATGTCATCTCACACCTATTAGAATGGCTATTATCAAAAAAGATGAAAGATAACAACTATTGTCATGAATGTGAAGAAAAAGGGAATTCTTGCCAGGCATGGTGGCCCATGCCTGTAATCCCAACATTTAGGAGGCTAACACTGGAGGATCGCAGTTTGCGGACAGCCTCAGCTACTTAGTGAGGCCCTTTGCAAGTCAGTGAGACACTTTCAAAATAAAGAATAAAAGAAAATGGGGCTGGGGGTGTAGCTTGGATGTACAATGCCCCTGGGTTTCATCCCCAATACTGCCAAAAAAAGAGAATTTTTTTTTAAATCATGGAATTCTTTTTTTTTTTTTTTTTGGTGGTGGTGCTGGGGTTCCTGGAAGCCCTTCTACCTTAGGGCTACACTCCCAGACCTATTTTATACTTTTTTTTATATTTGGAAACAGGGTCTCTTAAAGCCAGCACGGCTGGCTTCGAACCTGCGTGATCCTCCTGTCTCCGCCTCCCAAGCACGGGGATTACAAGCGTGCGCCACCACGCCCGGACTAAATCATGGAATTCTTATACTTTGCTGGTGATGTTAAATTATACAGCCCTTAGAACTACTACATATGATTCAGCAATTCCACCTTTGGGTATATATATCCAAAGAATTGAGCAAATATGTTAAAGGGATATCTGCATTCCTATGTACATTACACTATTCACAATGTCCAATATACATAATTAATCTAAAAGTTCATCAACAAAGAGAACATTTGTTACAACATAAACATGGAAGACTAATGCTAAATGAAATAAGCCAGACATAGAAAGGCAAAATACTCCGTGATCTCACTTACATGTAAAATCTAAAATAGTTCAACTTACAGATGCAGAGAGAAAACTCATTACTAGCGACTATAGGAAAGAGAGAAATAGGAACTTGTTGGTCAAAGGCTACATTTCAGATACACAAAAATTTTTAGAAAATTCTGTAAGTCTCCATGGTTAAATAACTTTGCAATATGCTACAAATTATCTTTACAAGTAAACCATCCATTGAAAGTTATGAGAAATCCTCCAGAGAAGGAACCATTTAATTTTGTCAAATATTTTCTGAATCTATTTGAACCACAAAACCTATCACACCCTTTCATGCCTTTCTCCCTCTGTATCATATATGTTAACTCCAAAATCAAGAATCAGTGTTAATATCTAAAAATCTAAAAATCAAAAAGTCTGGATAAAAGTAATTTAACACAAACTATTTTTATTTAGTGTCCACTTAGTACCCTACATTGCCAAATATCCCAAATAACTAATAATTTTAAATAATTACTGTATTTATCCACAATTTTTTCAAGTACAGGACAAGTAACAAAAGCCTAATAATTCTAATAATTGTTCTGTTTTGGTTTTGTGTGAGAGTTTTTGGTTGTCTTTCAAAACCAACCTACAGAGCACACTACAGCACTGGGATCAATTCAGCCATTTTCCTACATCTTATATACTATGCCTTTAGCTCTCTGTAATAGTAAATTCTTAAAATCATAATCCTGATAGCTTGTGTGTGTGTGTGTGTGTGTGTGTGTGTGTGTGTGTGTGTGTGTGTGTCTGGGGATGGAACCCAGGGGCATTCAACCTCCAAGCCACACCCCCTGCTCTATTCTTTATTCTTTATTTTGAAACAGGGTCTAAGTTGCAGAGGGCCTCACTGAGTAGCTGAGGCTGTTTGCAAACCACAATCCTCCTGTCTCAGCCTGCTGAATGCTGGGATTACAAGCTTTCGCCACGTCCAGCTCCTAATAGCTTTTTAAATATCAAAAAAAGTTTATTAGTGTTAATGAAAATTCACTATTTAATTATGTGAAAATTCAGATTAATTGCAATAAATTCTCAGGTAAACAAATATTCCTGGCCCTAAAACCGGGCATGGTGGGGCACATGCTTATAATCCCAGTATTTGGGAGGCTGAGAAAGTTCCCAAGGATCTGAGGATCACAAGTTCACGATCAACCTCAGCTACTCAGTGAGGCCCTCTGAAACTTAGTGAGAACCTGTTTCAAAATAAAGAATAAAAAAATAGGGCTGGGAGTATAGCTCAGAGGTAGAATGCCCCTGGATTCAATCCTCAGTACTGCCAAAACAAAACAAACAAAAAATAAAAGTATGTATATATATATTTTTTTCTCACCTTTATTTTGATATATGTAGTTAAAAAAAAGAAGGGGGGAAGAGGATAGAGGGTGAATGGGTATGTATTAAACAATTTTCAAGTATATCATTACAAATTTTTTGTCAAATATAGGAGAAACATTAAAAGTTGGACACTCCAGTAAGGGCAAAGATAGGAGGGAAAAAATTAATAGGACATTAAATATATAGAGAAATGAAAATGAAAAACAAACAAATACATAAATTTATGACTAGCAAAATTTCAAAACAATTCAAATGTGTTTAAAACAAAAACAATACAAAGCCAAAGCCGGGCACAATTCCAGCATTTGGGAGGCTGAGACAGGAGGATTATGGTTCACAAAAAGCCTCAGCTACTTAGTGAGGCCCTATGCAACTCAGTGAGACCCTGTTTCAAAATAAAGAATAAGCCAGGTATGGTGGCACATGCTTGTAATCCCAGTATTTGGGAGGCTGAGACAGGAGGATCCAGATTCTCAGACAGCCTCAGCTACTTCGTGAGGTCCTTCACAATTCAGTGAGACCCTGTTTCAAAATAAAAATAGGGCTGGGAGTATAGCTCGGAGGTAGAATGCCCCTGGGTTCCAATCCCAGTATCACAAAAAATAAATAAATAAAAGCTGAAGTCAAAAAGTTAAAATGGTAACTATGAAACTGGGCCTGTCCCTTCAATTTGCACTAATATAATATCTTTCTTTCCTACGTCTCAAAGTTCAATGTACATATTAGTTTGCTCAATTGAGTAATTCTCCTTTTCAGGTTAACTTGCTGAAAAGGTTTCAATTAAAGATATAGTGTGACAAATTCAAAACTAAAAAGTTTCATATTTATCATTGCTGTTTTCATCATGTACTCAGTATCCTCACCTTGGACTTAAAAAAAAACCTAAAAATAGTATACTGATATCAACTACAAAAAAATTCATTCCATATTGAATTCCAAAATAGCACATAATTTTGAATAAGAGTACCAAAGTGTGATTCCTTCCCCCATCACTCGTTATGATTTTAAACAAGCTATTTTAATCTTCTCAACCTGTTTTCTCATCTACTTAATGCAGATAATATCACCTACCTCAATGCTGAGATTTAAAGAAGCCTGTACAATTCACCACTATCTCAGCACAGAAAATGCTTGTTAAACATGATTAAAACAAGGGCAGAATCTTTTACAGCACAGATCATTAATGTATATTTTGAGATCTAAGATGAATTAAATCACATCCCCTAAAACCTGCTGATCTGTTAGCACTTAAAGACACAGAAAAAGAAGTTCGGAACTACTAATTTTTAAATAATCAATATTTACTGAAATTGTATATATAATTATTTCAAAATAGTAGTTTTACACGACTTTGAAGCCTGGTTAAAAAATAAAAGAAGATTGAGCAAGGAGTCTTTCTCAAGTAATGATAATCTTTCAGTTTAACTAATGATAATATCCAGACAAGGATGTAGCACATTCTAAAGTCAATCAAGAGAGCTGAAAACTAGATTTGTAAAGAAGTTGAGCAAAATGGTCTGTGATGTATATGGAACTAAGAAAAAAGATTCCAGTTTCAACTGTCACTAGTAATTGTTTGGCCTTGGACAAGTCTCTAGGCTTCAATTTCTGAATCTATAAACTGACTGCTGAAAACAATAGGTGTGATCCAAGGATAATTCAATCTGGGCCTAACTTTGGAGAGGCAATCCCAGAGTAGTGGTTAATAAAATGGCCTGTAGCAACTGCCAAGGCTAGAAATCTCACGCAGCCACTTAAAAGCTTGTGCACTGTACACATACACATCCAAATTAAGACACTATCATTTTGCTACTTTCATGTGAAAGTATTAAAACTCTAAAACTTTAAGTCAAGTTTTACCAAAACATCATCTCATAAAATATTAAACAATAAAGATACCAATGAAAAGTTATTAAAACTTATAAGGCTGTTAGCTGGGCTTGGTGGCACATGCCTGTAATCCTAGTGCTTGGGAGGCTGAGACCTGAGGATCGCGGTTCACAGACAGCCTCAGCTACTTTGCGAGGCCCTTCACAACTCAATGAGACCCTGTTTCAAAATAAAGAATAAAAAAAAAACTAGGGCTGAAGGTATAGCTCAGGGGTAGAATGCTCCTGAGTTCCACCCTCAGTACCACAAAAAAAAAAAAAAAACAGAAAGGGTTAGGGGTGTATCTCTCTGAGTTAAAGCATTCCTGGGTTCTATTCTATCCCCAGTAACACACATACACACGACTAATTGTTCTCACCAAAATATTACACATACAGCAAATTATAGAACTTCTGACACTCCCTACTCCTACCACTGGTATCGGGGATAGATCCCAGGGCCCACACATGATAGGCAAGTGTTTTATCACTGAGTTACATCCCTAGGCCTTTTGTTTTGTTTTGTGGCAAGGTCCTATTAAGCTGTCAAGGCTGGCCAGAAACTTGAAATCCTCCTGCCTCAGGCTCCCCTGCAGCTATGATTACAAGCATGCCTCATAGTGCCCTGTAGGGTCTTTTCTGTTTAGTCTACAGAAATGTATGGCCATAGTTTCTGACAATGAAATCAACTACAAGAATAAAAACCTGTAGATTTTGGAAATATAAAGTGAACTTCTAGTACTAGAAATAAGAAGTTCAAAAGTTACAGTCAACCAGTAAACATTTACCAAACACACCTAATACTAGGGTTTGTGCGTAGATTAAGTACAAACATCAAAGTAGGAGGTTTCTCAGAGTTAAGTTCTAAGGATTAGGAAAAGAGTGGGTCCCTTTATCATCACTTTTACACAATAAAAGCCACTTACGTATTTATTTCCCTTTTGGTTCATTTAGGACTACTTCTCATTGGCCATTAAAATTGCTTCCTAGCCTAAATTTACAAACTAGTCCCTGAGGTCCGGAGCCATTCTACTTGAGTGAATAGGTCCTAAGAAAGTATTTTACCAAATCCACAAGCTTCAGTATTTCATATTCAATGACGCTCACACCTGTATATTCCACTACACACAACCTTATTGATTTGGGTCAAGTACCTAGTTGCGTCAATTCTTCCCCCTAAAGTATCGCTAGTAAAGGCAAACTCTACTTCTTCAAAAAGTATTTTTTTTCTTTTGCAATAGACACTAGACATTAGAAAAGGGAAACTGATTGGCTCGTCATTGTTGCCCTACTTCCATTTCAGACCCAAGGAGAAAACTGCTCCCCAGAGAGTGTCAAGGGGGCCATACTCAAAGCAAGAAGGTAGATGCTAACCTCAACTTTGCGATTACCACCAGGGACCCGAAAGATGTGGGGGAAGGGGCTGACAAAACTAAGCTTGAGGGAAAGGGCACACTTCAAGAAGCAGTCAAGGCAGGAGGTGGGAAACCGGTCAGGCCAAGCGACCAGCCGAGGATGCTGACCCAGCTCAGAGGTGGAGGGCCCTGGAGCCCGGGGACCAAGGAGGCAGACATCGGATAAACCGCAGGGGTACAGGACCCAGCAGCAACGCAGAGAGGCCAACGCTGCCACTGAGCAGCCTGTCAGGGGACACCACCGGGAGAGCGATTAGTTAGGAGACAGCGACAGCAGGCGGGAGCCCAGAGCCAGGGGCGACTGGTAAGTGCAAGTGCGAAAGGCGAGGCGCGGGCAGCCGGAGGTGGGGAGACTCTGTTGAGTCAGCACAGCTCCGACTCCGGGGGCACTTGTAGGATCCCCGCCGCTCCTGGGGCCCTGGAGCCCGCGGCGGAGGGTCGGGCCCGTGGGCCAGAGAGCCGACGTTCTCTGACAGGCTGGCGCCGGCCCCTTCCCGATTTCACAGGTAAACAGTGGCCGCCGTCGCCGCTTACCTCTGTTAACATTATTACACCCCGGGGGAGTGAGGTCCTCCCTAGCCTCGCCGCATGGCAACAGCCGTGGCAGCAGCGAAAACTGCTCGGGCCGCCGCCAACGGCGGCAACTGCACCTCCAGTCCTCTCCCAGGCGGCAGCTTTACTCGGCTTCGCTGGCTTCCCCCCGGCCCGGTCTCTCGCGACGGACGCGCCGCCATCTTGGAAGAGCGACGTCCGCGTCTCCCCGCGACGTGCGCTCTGATTGGCCGGCGCGGCGGCCGCCGGCGTCTCGTGACCGTCTCCATGGCGCCGGCGCGCGGAGGAGCGGGGGCGGCCGCCCAGCTGCCCAGTCGGCGCCGGCCGCGGGGTCCTCCGGGCCGGGCGTCCGGGCCAGCCTGGGACCCCGGGGAGTGCCGCGAAGGCCCCGCGTCCGGATCGCCGCCCGGGGTCCGTCGGGGATGGCCGCTGGTCTTCGCTCTCACGCCGAGGGTGGCCGGCCCTGGGGAGGGCCGGGAATGGCCGGGGCTGAGGCTTGGACTGATGGCGCTGCGCACCCCGCGGGTCTCGGGGACCGGGAGGCAGATTTCCTGTAGGGAAACTTTCATCGCGCATCTCCCCGGACCCGCGGCGACCGAACAGCACCGGCTTCCTTCTCTGCCCCGGCTGCAGGTGCGGTCTGAAACTGCTCCCTGCGAAGTGCCTCTCTCGAAACTTTGCCAGAAACTTTCCTTTGTGTCTGCCAATCCTCTCTGAGTTCATTACCCAGGTGCGCGACAGGTTGTGGACGTGATAGGGGCGGATCTGCTCTACTCTGATCTTAGCAGAGTAGGCACTGTTGCTGAGTCTGTGGTTGGCCAGCACTTGCATGAGCAGGAGGGGTTAGTTTTTCTAGATATAAGACACCTTTAACATAAATCAAAGCAGGTTTTGCTTTGTAACTACTGTCTTCAGCTGTATCGCTTTCTTAGTCTTTACACTGTGTGTGTGTGTGTGTGTGTGTGTGTGTGTATGAGACTGAGCAAATTTCAGGTGTCCTTGTGTTGTAAGTAGGCCTGATTTAAATGGGACTGAACTGGAGCTTTGTATATAGAAGCCTACAGACTGATACCATTCATTCTCATTTGGCCACTAAATAGGTTATACTGTGTAGAGTTAAAAGCATTTGATTCTTCCTGAATTGGAATGAAGTAGTTTACCCAAACATACTGCCAAACTGTACTTTATTTTGGGTTAGAATCCAGTTTCCAAATAAGTTGACAAGCAAATTTTCAGGCTTATCAAGCAGAACACTTCCTTAAAAGAGACATTTTGGAAAACTTAAGGCCAGTGGTTCCTCCTTTTCTTTACTGAAAACTTTGCCCCCTACTTAACAATATTCCTATTGTGCTAAATATAATTTTCTCAATACATTTTAATCTAAATTCTCAGAACACAAAGTAAAACATTGTACTTTCTTTTATGTGTCTCCACCAAGAAAACAAAATGGTTCATTTAAACAGTCATGAAGAAATTCAAGAAAAATCCTGATCTTGTCCATTCAAATAATTATAGCAAAGTAGTTTTGTAATTTGAATCTACATTTTATACATATTTTCCACATTGCTGGACCTGTAAAATTCTGGCGCCTACAATACAATAAAAAATGTTATTGATATTGACAAACTACAAATAGAAAACATGATTGAAAAACACAACTTGGACTCTGAAGTAGTAGGGGAAACCAAGAAATACTAGAGCCATCAAGGAAACTGGAAAAAAGATACTGTTCCAGCCTGTAAATAAGAAAACAGAGGAGCCTCATTAATATTTAACATACTGACTAGTGAATTAAAACTGTAATTTAGATGTCTGGCCTGAGTATTCAGTTTTATTCTCTACATCTATTTTCTTTTCCAGGAGCAAGGTATTTTCCCATATTTTAAGGATGGCAAATTAAGCAGAGGCAAAACTTGAGATTTGAACCAACCTGCCATATCACATGGATATTTTTAACATTCAGAAGTTTGTCAAGCCCAAATCACTAACTCTCCCAATAGCTTCCCAATTTCCTCAGCCAGAGTCCTTTCTGAGACCTAAAACACCTATGCCAACTGGCCTCCCAGGTCCTACCCTACCCCCACCTCTCTGACCTTGTTTCTACTAAACAGTTTGTTCCAGCTACACAAAACTGCTCCCTGCTCCTATAACAAACAACGGCGCATCCTACCACTCTGGGGCCTTGGCTCTATTCTCTCTCTCTCTGGAAGAATCTTACTACCAAATACCTGCAAGGAAACCTACCCTTACCATCCTATTTATAACATTGCCCCTCTCCTAGAATCCTCCTTTAGCTTCTGGGTTTCTTGTTTGTTTGTTTGTTTTTTTAATAATACTCATAAACTCTCTCTGCTTATTATCTGTCTTCCAATAGAATGTAAGCTCCGTGAGATCAGGGATTTTTCTGTATTTTTAGTTTGTTTTGTTTTTTAATGATGTTTCCTTAGTACCTAAAATAGTAGAACAGTGCATGGCACAGATTAAATGCTCAGTAAATATTTTTTAAATGAATGGGTGCATCATTTCATAAAAGATATCATGAAAAAAGCCTGGCTGAACCCTTTGTCTTGAAAGATTAAATTACTTAAAATTTGCTATTGTGTGGTCTCATCTTGGAATTATGAGAGTATTGCTTCTGCCAGTAGTTTACTAGAGGGATCGCATATGACAAAACTGTGAACGATGTCTTTCCCTTTTTTATCTTTTGTACTGAGTATTGAACCCATGGGTATCCTACCATTGAGCTATATCCCAGCCCTTTTTTTTTATTGTTGTAATTTATTTTGAAACAAGGTCTCACTAAGTTGCTGAGGCGGGCCTTGAACCTTGATCCCTGTCTCAGCTTCCCAAGCAGGAGGATTATAGGCATTCACCACCATGCCTGGCTTCCCAATCACCTACTTAAACAAATACATGTCCTACATGAATTTGAGCTCATATGCTAGCAAGGGAAGCAACAAAGTGAGTAAGGTATTCTATTTCAGAGTTATGGAAATTAAGTTATATAGTTGGAAAGAATGCTTACAGACGCAGATCACTTTAAAAAACAAAGTAAGTGCCTAATTTGATACAGGTTGCACTTTCATTCCATGTGGTCTTAAAAACATCCTATTCATATCATTTTTTTGTATAGAGGAAACAGGACAGGGTGCTGAGATGCCAGGTTCTTCAGCTATCAATAATAAATAGAAAACAAAATAAGCTATCTTAAGAAGCATGTGATAAGGATGCATATTTGGCTGTTACTGCAAAAAGTTTGATCCCCCAACAATAGTACCCAATTAACACCGGAAAAGATGACAAAAAAGAGGTAAAAGGCAATTATTAGTGTGAAAGGCTGTTAAACTCTTGGCAGTGATTTCTAAACCTCCAAAGACTTAAAATATCCAGGTTGCCAATTTTTTAGTTTGAAACTGAATCTCTCCTACATATTCACATTTTCACAAATTGCTTCTGACTTCTTTTTCAGAAACTAGGAAAGTATAAGATTAACTTTCCAAACAAATTGCATTTATCAAATAGTTGTCACATTTAAATCTTTTGGTAACACAACCACTTTTTAATTATTTATTTATTTATGTATTTATTTTGCAGTACTAGGGATGGAACCCAGGTTCATTCTACTTCTGAGCTACAACCCTGGCTCTAAATTTTTTTTTTTTTTTTTTTTTTTTTTTTTTTTTTTTTTTGGTGGTACTGGTGTTCCTGGAAATCCTTCTACCTCCAGGCTACACTCCCAGACCTATTTTATGTTTTTATTTGGAAACAGGGTCTCTTAATCTAGCAAGGCTGGCTTCGAACCTGCGCCATCCTCCTGTCTCTGCCTCCCAAGCAAGATTACAAGCAATGTGCCACCACGCCCTGGCCTGGCCCTAATTTTTTATTCTTTATTTTGAAACATGATCTGAGTTGCAAAGGACCTCACTAAGTAGCTGAGGCTGTCTGCATAACGTGATCCTTCTGTCTCAACCCCCCAAATGCTGGGATTACAAACGTGTACCACCATACCCATATTGTTTTACTTATATATTTATGGTGCGTGTGTGTGTGTGTGTGTGTGTGTGTGTGTGTGTGTGTGTGTGTGTTTGGTGGCAGTGGTGGTGGTGGCAGCACTGGGGATTGAACCCAGGGCATTCTACCTCTCACCTATATCATCAGCCCTATTTTCATTTTGTACTTGGAAACAGGATCTCAATTGTCAAGGCTGGCTTCCAACCAGTGATCCCCCTCTCTCAGCCCCCCAAGTATTGGAATTGCAGGTCTGTGCCAACACACCCAGCACATTTATGTATTTATTGTTGTACTAGGAATTCAACCCAAGGATATTCTACCACTGAGCTACATTCCTTGCCCATTTTATTTTTATTCTGAAACTTGGTTTCTCTAAGTTATCCAGGGCTGTCCTTGAACCTGCAATCCTGTGTCTGCCTCACAATTATTGGTATTATAGGCATGGGGCACTTTGACAGGTCTTAGTTTTACTAAGTTTATAGTATATGATGTGATGTTTTAATATACATTCTGTAACAAATGTGCCAATTTGGACCACCACTAAAACTTTTAATTGTCATATGTCCCTTTAAGAGACTTCCATCAATGTGGGATGGTTTGTTTTTGTTCTTGAGCACTCTCTTCTTTCTGGTAATATAAGATGTGCCAGGCTCATTGTGACCCCGGCCTAGAACCATCCATTTTTCTAAGAAACCATAATTCCTTTTATTGAAAAATGATACTAGAAACCAAGATGAAAGTTCTGTTTTCTGGTCGAGGTGTCATTTATTTTAGTCTAATACAGCTGACAGAGTAAGAAAATATAGAGATGCATATTTATCTATATATGTGTATATGTTACATATATAGTGGTTTTGTATGTGACTATCTGCATCTATATTAAGCTAAACATTAGTCCATATTTGTTATAGTTAGATATAAAATGTCCCCCTAAAGAGCTCATTTATTAAAAGCCTAAGTTGATATAATTGAGTCATGAGGGTTATACTCCCAGAAGTGGATAAATCCATTATAATGGATCTACCTGAGTGGTACCCAGTAGGCCAGCGGGGTGTGGCTGCAGGAGGCAGTCCCTGTGGTGCAGCCTTGAGGATTATCTATATGGTTCCAGCTCCCTCCTCTGCTTGCTCTCTTGCTTCCGGCCTTCATGACGTGAGCACAGCCCATGTGCTCTCCCTTTCTCCACTTCCTGTCACCATGCCCTGAGATCTACAGCCCCTGATCGCACAGGAACTGAACTGAAACTAAGAAAGTAAATCTTTCCTCTAAACTACATGGCCAGTCTTTAGATTATAATTTTAAGAATGCTGACAGATACAGTTATGTTCATAGTCTCCTACTTGAATTCATTTTCCATAAAAATCATTGTAGCTTCCTCCCCTTTGCTTATTTATAATTTCTACTTCATCAGTGAGAAATCTGGATTCTGCTATCTCCATTGATTTGCTTAATTGTTCAGTTTCATCATACATGTGTAGCAGTATCAGAATGTTTAGCCCATACCCTCATGAGACACAAATTTATCAACTAAAGTATATCACCTACAGTCAGTTTCTTATGCCTTTATTCTTACAGACTTTAGTTATTTTCAAAGTTACTTACTTCAGCATCTTTTCCCCCAACCTCTTCAGTGAAGTTTATAAAACAGATTCTCTCTCTCTCTCTCTCTCTCTCTCTCTCTCTCTCTCTCTCTCTCTCTCTTTTGGTGTGGGTCTAGGAGTGGAACCCAAGGGCATTTGACCTCTGAGCTACACCCCCTGCCCTATTTTTTATTCTTTATTTTGAAACAAGGTCTCACTAAGTTGCAGAGGGCCTCACTACATAGCTGAGACTATCCACACACTCTGATCCTTCTGTCTCAGCCTCCAGAATGTTGGGATTACAAGCATGCGCCTCCACTCCTGGCTCTAAAACAGGTTCTCTTATCAAAGTCTCTGTTCTTTTCCTAGAGCTGTCTACCTCCTAAATGATTTTTTTATTTGTATAAGTTGTTTAACTCTTGACAGATGTTTAATGTTATGTATCCACCTTTATGATATTTTACCGAATAGTATCACTGCCCTAAAACATAGAGGGAAATGATAATAAAATTGCTTTCATATGTTTTTTTTGTAGACACAAACAACTGGTTATTTTATTGAATAAGCATATTTGGACATGTATTATGTTATCTTTCTATGACAGTTAATTAATATATATTAAGTTCTTATTATGTGCCAGACTCTTAAGCGCTTTACAACAGTTCTATAAGATAGGAATTGTTATTAGCCAGGTGTGGTAGTACTGCCTGTAATCTCAGTACTTTGGAGACTTAGACAGAAGGATCACAGGTTGGAGGCCAGCCTCAGCAATTTAGTGAAACTCTCAGCAATTTAGGGAGACCCTTTCTCTAAATATATAAATTAAAAGTGCTGAGGTATAGTTTGGAGGTAGAATGCCCCTGGATCCAGTCTACAGTACAAAATTTTAAAAAGATAAGAACTGCTATTATTACTATTTTACAAATAAAACAGGCCCAGAGAATATTTTTTAGGGGGGCCAAGTGTACACAGCTAGTAATGCAGCATATATATATATTTTTTTTTACAACCATCTTTCTCTTCAATTTTACATGAATCCTAAGTGTTGTGATTAGCCTTTGACCTTCTGTTTTTGCCTTCAGCAAAAGGAGGAAATGAGAAAAGGAATCAGTACTCATAGAGCAAACCTAATATATCTACATATTTAAGGCTAATCTCAGCTAGTTCCACTTTTACAGAGAAGGGGTGAAATTAAAGACTGCTACTATATTGCTTTCTACCCTACTCCCTTAACAACTAAAGTAAATAATAATGTTATTTTAAGAATTACTTTTATTTTAAAATAGTATTTAAAATACTTTTATTTAAAATAGTATTAAAATACTTTTATTTAAAATAGTAATGTATTAGTTTCCACAAGTTAATTTGGCATGCCCTCTCCCTCACCTGTATGATCTTTTTGTTTTCAATAAAAAATTTTAAATGAAAACTATTTGTACTATATATGCACACATCTAAATAGGAGGGATATTACACATATGACCCATACTACTGACTGTGGAATATAAACAGAAGCCTGAGAAGATTTGCACTGTGGTCCTGCCTTTGCTATTAAGTAGGATGAAGTCTTGTGTGAAAATTTCACCATTTGTTGATCTTCAGTTCCTTTACTATAATGCTAAGATTGAAACATAGAGTAACATCTAATACAATAGGTTGTTATTTTAATTATTGAACAATGGCCTCAAAATCAGATGTTTCTTAAGGGTTCTTTCTGTTTTTAAACTGTGGTTCTTAATGATAACAAGTAAGTGGCAGTTCATTTTCCTATCACTTTTCTTCAACAAGCATATTCATCACCTTTTACAAAAACCTTGCTACTGAGCAGTGGCACAAGCTGCTGTGAACTCTTGGGTATGGTAATGAACCCTGTGATTTACCACCTTCCCACTTAAAATGAGACACCTTCTACCTCATAATGGCCATATGTGCAAATATTCATGAACAAAAATCAGCACTCAGCAGAAACCTCTGGTGTGTAAAAACATAGCAAATAATCAAATAAAAGACATGTAAATCAGGTTATTTGTTCTTGAAATCTATAGGATATTCACCTGATTTGGATGGCTAAGACTTGCACTCTATCTTGTTCAGCAAAATGCTGAGTACTTCACATTTTATTTTTAAAAATAGATGTCCTTTTCGGGTTTTCCTGTTGCTGGGGAAGTGTTCTTTCTGTTGCTAACAGAGAGCTAAATGTTCTGCTTTGAATGGAATGTGTTTGTTTTTTTGGTAGGAGTGGCAAAAGGATGAATGAAGGAATCTATTTTTTTCATTGTTTCTATAAGGGAGATGTCTGCCTTCTGAGTAGAGGTACACGATTGGCCATTTACCAGAAAATCTTTTAATAAAGTCATAGAATTTGTTCATTTGTTTACACATTTGTATTCACATAACAAATGGGCTAACCAAGTGTAAAGACCACAGCATTATGGGATATATATCAGGAACACTTATTATCATTAGTTGCTAGGAGGTTCAAAGAAGGTATTTATGCTTTTTACATTTTTTGCCTGATATAATTTAGCCTCACAAAAAGGAAAGAAAAATAGATGAAATCTGGCTTTCCCTCAGATTTATGATTTTTTGTTCTTTTGTTTTGGGGCAGGGATACTGAGGAATGAACTCAGGGGCATTCTACCTCTGAGCTACACCCCTAGCTCAGAGGTAGAACAATAACATTATTATTTTAAATTTTGAAATTGTCTTACCACACACTGGCCTTGAACCTGCAGTCCTCCTGTCTCAGCCTCCTATGTGATGGGATTACAGGTGTGTGCCCAAGCCATTTCACTCTTTTATTATTATAGTATTACATCTCTATTTAGGACAAGAAATTTAGGGGTGAAATAACACAGATAAAACATTACTTTCGCATACATTATGCTTAAAACTGTGTGAGAAAATTGACCATTCTATCCTAAGATTAAAATAGAAATTACATAATTATTTTTAATGTAATTTTGTTGACCTGAAATTAATTTCTATATTATTATGGCCTTCATTGTGTTCCAATACTCTGTGAAAGATTTGGTTTGTTAAACAGGCACCTTTGTTTTGTTTAAAGTTGTATCTCTTCCTCTGGATAATTTTTTGAGCTTTATGGTTATGTCAAAAATTTAATCAAAATATAATCAAGATTCTATCTTCTAAATTTTATTTTTGACTTTAGAAGTGGAGTTGTTCATCTATGAGCCACTCGTTTATAGGGAAAAGGGACTGTGTCCTAGTACTCAGTAACTCACTCAGGGGTATGTCAATGCTATGTGTCCCTCTAATCATTTAATTTTCCTCCTGGGCACTGAAGAAGATTGCATCTCCTGCCTATCTAGGTAGAGTTGTCCAGATCAATGAAATGTAGCAGTTCTTCTCTTTTTCCATCTTCCCAAATGAACTTGGATGCTACAGGTTGAGATACTGAGACTAAACATGGTAGAACCTATCCACCAGAAAAAGTGTCTATAGATTTTGCACGGGTACTAAATTCTTGTATTATTGAGAGGTATAGTTGTAGCCATTAATGATACATATCCAGATGAATACACACTCTAACTCATCTTCCTGAAAATAGAAAATGTCTACTTGCTGGGTGTGGTGGTGCACACTTATAATCCCCGTGCTTGGGAGACAGAGACAGGAGGATCCCACAGGTTCGAAGCCAGCCTTGCTGGCTTAAGAGACCCTGTTTCCAAATAAAAAAGTATAAAAATAGGTCTGGGAGTGTAGCCCGGAGGTAGAAGGATTTCCAGGAACCCCAGTATCCCCCCCCCCAAAAAAGAGAGACAATAAAAGAAAGAAAGTGTCTACTTGAGGAATACTCATTCTATTTTTTTCACTGTCAGAATGATGTTACTGTTTTGAGTAACAATACTTAAGCTCCCTAGTAGATGCACAGTTCTCTAAGGAGAACTGCTTTAGTAAATTATGGTGTGTGTGTGTGTGTGTGTGTGTGTGTGTGTGTGTGTGTGTGTGTGTGTAGTGGGGGGTACTAGGGATTTAACCCAGAGCATTCTATCTCTGAGTCACACCGCCAGGCCTTTTCATTTTTTATTTTTTATTTTGAAACAGAGTCTAAGTTGCTGAGGCTGGCCATGAACCTGCAATCCTCCTGTCTCAGCCCCCCCCCCCCAAGTACTAGGATTAAGGCATGAATCACCATGTCTTTCCTGAGGATTCTAATAGCTATTAACAAAGGATATGGGAAAATTAAGCCGAGCATGGTGACACATGATTGTAATCCCAGCGCTTAGGAGGCTGAGACAAGAGGATCGCACAGGCTCAAAGCCAGCCTCAGCTATTTAGTGAGGCTCTCAGCAACTTAGTGACACCCTGTTTCCAAATAAAATATGAAATAGGTCTGGGAGTATATTCCATAGTAGAAAAGCCTCTGGGTTCCACCCCCAGTGCCCCCGACACACACACAAATAGGGCTGGAGGTGTAGCTTGGAGGTAGAATGCCCTTGGGTTCCAGCCCTAGTACAGGAGGGGGGGAAAGGAACTAAGGAAGGAAACATAATTAGGTATTTGGCTTAGGGACTTGTATAAAAGGTAATTCTCTGGTCACGGGGACTGGGGCAGGTTTTGCTGAGGGATGTTTTACCTCTGACCCAGAAAGTCTCCCACGCTGAGCATTTCACTTTTTCATTGAATGCCTCCTCTGTGCCAGGTGTGTTATGTATGTCATTACCTTTCAATCTCCTGAGGTAAGTATTGTCAACCCCATTTTTAAAATGAGGAAATTATAATTTACCTGAGTTTTCTACTTATCGATGTCAGATCAATTTGAATCTAGACTTTTCTAACCCAAAAGTTACATTTTTTTTTCTACTATACCTCCCATAAGCACAGTCTCAATTCTAGGAGTTAATATACATTTTGAGCTGGGCATGGTAGCACTTGCCTGTAATCTCAGTACTTGGAAGGCTGAGACAGGAGAGTCACAGCTTCCACTCCAGCCTCAGCAATTTAGCGACTATTTATTATTTTTATTTTTATTTTTATCAAAATAAAAATAATAAAATAGGGCCGGGGTTTTAGCTCAGAGGTAAAATTTCCCTGTGGGTTTAATCACCAGTATCATAAAATGTATAATAATATACTTTTGAAGAGCTAATAAAAACCTGCTTCTCTCCCCAAATATTCCATGCTTTCTTACACTTTGTATCTCATGAGGACCTTTTGAAATACACTATCATTTACCTAGTAATGACTTGGATGTCTATTTAACTACCCCCCCTCCATCTAGGAAGAGATGAGAGGATGAACCCAGTAAAATTTTATCTGATTTCTTTTTCTAATTTGCAGAAGTCGAACCTTAGTTCTACTCTCAATAAACTTTGCTTGTCCTGATTGTAAACTGCTAATCTCAGAAATTTATAGAAATTTTTTGTTGATTGTCATGGCATTATACATTCAACTAATCACTCAAAGCCCATTCAAGGTCTTTTCATCATTGACATCACCATGATTTGTTTATGGCTGCCTTGTGTCCATCAGCCTCTGCCTCATGCTGTGACTATGTTGTAACCTAAGGGTATCAATTCTATTTCTTTCATTTTGCTTCCCTTTCCAAATGAGGTCCCAGCTTGTCAGCTCTATTCTCTTTCGCTCTCCTCTCTTAGGAACCTGTGCTTTTCTGCTTTTGTAGAGAAATTTCACCTTCCTCTCCTCATCTAGTTCTGAAATTTATATTTCTATCATTGACCAACCCATCAGCTTTCTCTTAGGCTAGTTTCTAGATGTTTATGACCATGGGCCCAGGTTGCCTCTAAACACCATTTGAGCAGAAAGGGAATATTCTGTGATCCCTCACTGCCAAAACAAACAAATTACTAGGTACAATTGTATACTCACTTCATCAGCATTCCTATTTTACTACAGCACATGGACATTTATGAGACAGTCAGTTTGCAAAGTCTTCCCTTTTTTGTGCATAGCAGGGGTACAGGGGATTGAACAGTTGTTCCTCTGAGCTATACTCCCAATTCTATTTTATTTTTATTTTAAAATAGGATCTCACTCATTTGCTAAGGGCCTCACTAAATTGCTGCAGCTGGCCTCAAACCTGTGATCTTTCTGCTGCAACATTCCATATACTGGAATTATAGGTATGTGTGCCATAGCACCTGGAATGTCTTCCTTTTTTTTTTTTTAATGGTACTGGGAATTGGACCCAGGAATTGTACCTCTGAGCTACACCCCCAATCCTGTTTTTATTATTATTATTCTTATTAATTATGAAACAGAGTCTCACTAAGTTGCCAAGGACCTCACTAAATTGCTGAGGCTGCTCTCAAAACTGTGAGTATCCTATTTCAGCCTCTCAAGTATTGGGATTATTAGTATGTGACATCATGCCTGACTTCCATTTTTGTCATCTCACACCACACACACACACACACACACACACACACACACACACACACACACATTTACTAATACTGGCTTACTAATGTAAATTTTTGTCCACCCTTGTCTCATGTTTCTTCTCCTAAACTTGGGATTATTCTCTTATTAGCTTCAGTAGTCCACTCCATTTTAAAAAATAAAGATATCAAAATTTTAAATACTGAAAAATTAGTAGCTATTTTGCAACTGCATACTGTTTAAAAGCAACACGTCTGAACAAAATTATGTCATTTGCAAGAAATGAGTGGAACTAGAAATATTGAGATCAGCCATTCTGAGGAAGTGAAGGGTAGTATATTTTCTCTCATGTGTGAAAGCTAGTGAGAAAATCGGAAACTCATATGTGGAAGCTAGGTCGATACTGGGAAACAAGGGACATCAGATAAACCAGCAGAGACTCCAACAGCATGATGGAAGGGGCTTAGGGGAAAGAGGGAGAAGGCTGGAGACTTAAAGGAGCTAACAGTTGAAATAATGCTGTGTATATATAATAATCCACCAATGCCAATCTCAAAGACGTAGACATGTGTAGGGGAGGAGAGGGAGGGAAGTGAGGGAAATGTTCCTTGAGTTGTGGGCATGTACATTCCTGTCGATGCACCAATAAAAAATAGGAAATATGCCGGGCGTGGTGGCGCACGCTTGTAATCCCCGTGCTTGGGAGGCAGAGACAGGAGGATCGAGCAGGTTCGAAGCCAGCCGCGCGCGCTGGCTTAGGAGACCCTGTTTCCAAATAAAAATGTAAAAATAGGTCTGGGAGTGTAGCCCGGAGGTAGAAGGGCTTCCGGGAACCCCAGTACCACCAAAACAAAAAATAGGAAATGTAAGGGACTTTAAATAATGTGGAGACCAGTAGAATAACAGAAGGAGATTGGGGGACGGTTTGGAAGGGTAAAAGGAGGCTTGAGGAGGGAAATAGTTCAAATAATACTGTGGAACGATATAAAAGTATTACTACCAATTTCACTAACACATACAAGGGAGTATCAAGGTGTGATCAGAAGGAAATACACCCAGAACTGTGTGCATGTATGTTTGGGTCACATTGGACCTCACTGTGATATATAATTACAATGCACTAATAAAAATATAAAAAGCAACAAGTCTGTACTCAGCATACCATCAAAGATGGAGTAATGCCTAAGTGACAATTACTATTCCATTTCAAACTTAATTTATTAAGCAATTACTCTCATTTATCCACTTTAGTTGCTAAAGCACCTAAGAGTTTCAGTGACAGAAAGGCCACCAAGAATACACTTCTATTTTCAATGTTAAACATATAAAAATAAAGTATCAAGTGTTTCTCAGTATTATTTCCCTTTAGTCCTGTCTCTTATCAAAATTATATTCACTAAGATATGTCAGTATATCTGAGAAGAACTGCATATTTTTAGTGTTCTTTGTCACATTTTGTCTGGTGCAGTTTTTAGAAAATCATTTGAGTGTGAAAAAGTTTCTGAGAGTTCATAATATGAAGAAATGGAATTTCTTCTTCATAAGCAGAAAAGGCCTTCAGAGATTCTGCTTTTGCTTTCTATTCTAGCTAAACTATAAAAAAATGGGAGTTGTACTTTTTGTAAAGATAATACAGTAACCTCTCAATCATTTGCACTGCTGAAAGATAAAATGGATGTGAAAAATCCAAAATGGTGAATAGTTTAAAACTGTATAATCATAAAATAAAATCATTCAAGTTTGAGTGTATTTGGCACTAGAAATCTACCTACATCTTCACTGGCGAAATATATGATTTCAAATAAAATGATGCCATGGCAGGACCTGCATTATACATATTAGTTTTCTGAGCTATTAGCAAAGACTGAAAATGATCATTTCTTAACTTTTTCCATTGGAATCATGCAAACTATCTGCTGTAACTGTCTGGGACATGCTCATAAGGGGAATTCTCAAAGTTTTTAGAACTTTGCTAAATGAATTTCTAATACAGCTATCATTAAAGTATATAATCTTACAATTAAGTAAGTTGCATATAAGAGTAATAGATGCTCAAAGCTTCACTTCTCAATTACTTTGCTACATTTTAGTATTATGTGTGGTTTGAGGTCACTTATGTGTATTGTATAGTAAAGATCTCTGTGTTTAGAGATACCCTGGTCATAGCATAAAACCAGCTGTATTGGGGGGTATTTACACCACACTAACTAGCAAATATCACTAAGGCTTGATTTATTGTTTTGTTGACTTTCTAGAGTTGAGTGATCAAGAAAATATAGAGTAAACTTAAATGCTGCTATGACTGCTTTTTACATTGTGAATAACAAAATCAGAGAATGATTGAGAAAGGTAATTCCTTGCCATTATCTCTAGTGTCTTAGATTCCTGAAACAAAAGTCCATGGATATTGATTACAGTGTTCAGGGTATTCTGTCCGCCTTCTTTTTAGTTATAGGCTCTTTCTTTCACCATCTTGCCACAGAGGTGGCCATGAAGCAGATTTGATTAATGAGCGCAACAGTGATTAGTAGAAGGAAAATGAACAAAGCAGAGAGAGTCCTCTGGATTTGATACATAGATATTCACAAAAGCTGTTTTTCTTGGGGCAAGTAAGCGGGATCTACTGGCAGGTCTGTTCTCTGCAGGAGAAAATGAGATTAGTATGCCAAGAGACGTGAAGGCAAAGGGAACTGAGAAGCAGATAGAAAATTTTATGGTGGTCTTGGAGTCTGCAAATCCAGTTTTCTCTGTAGGTCCCATTTCTTTTAGTCAGTGGACTTAGTTCACTATTTTTCCAGTCATAGGGGCCAATATAACTCATCTTTGCTTAGATAACATAAATTGGCTTTCTCTTAGTTGCAGGAATAGAATCTTGATTAATATAAAACTCTATGCAGTTAATAGACAGGCTTCACTGAGTCTGCAAACTTCCTGAAACTGTATGCAAAAATCATGTGACTGTGTTTAAGTGCATTTTCTTCTGGAAACAGGGTTCTTTCTTTTTTCGGATTTACAAAAAGGCCTACAATCCTGCAAAAACTGGCTAAAGTAAGCATGAATGAAAAAAACTAAGTACCAGGCATGGTGGTATATGCTTAGAATCCAAGCCTTCACTACTTAGTGAAGCCCTTCAGAACTTAGTGAGATCCTGTTTCAAAATGAAGAATAAACCAGGCATGGTGGCACATGCTTGTAATCCCAGCATTTGGGAGGCTGAGACAGGAGGATCACCATTCATGGATAGCCTCCGCTACTTAATAAAGCCCTCTGCAACTCCGTGAGACCCTGTTTCAAAATAAAGAAAAAAAATAGGGCCAGGGTATAGCTCGGAGGTAGAATGCCCCTGGGTACCATCCCCAGATCCAAAAAAATAAAGAATAAAAAATAGGGCTGGGGTGTAGCTCAGAGGTAGAGTGCCCCTGGGTTCCATCCCCAGACCCCCCAAAAATTAAAATAAAGAATAAAGAATAGGGCTAGGGTGTAGCTTAGAGGCAGAGTGCCCCTGGGTTCCATCCCCAGTAGCAGTTGCTCAGCATAGACTGTCAGTCTATTGGTAGTTGCATTCACCTGAGTTTGAATTTAAGCCTGTTGTTCTCTGACATTTTAACCTAGATTTGAAGACTTCCTAAGAATTTTAAACAGTAAAGGCATTTCTTTTTCATTTAATTTCTCACTTGTTACTTTTTCACATACTAGTCTATTTGTATATGTGTGATATTGTTAGCATATTTCTCAAGGGAGACTAAAATGGGAAGTACTTGTTATTCACTTGACTTATGAAACTTCAAGGGAGATGAACATCTAATAAGAAGTTAGTATTTGTATTCTATCAAAGCTTTTAAGAATTATTTTTATGACTCCTTCGAAATAACTTTCATGGAAATAATTTCAGGCATTAAATTCAAATTTGTTAACTATTTCTCAGATATTTTCAGGCTGTTTCCAAAAAGAAACAAGTGAAATTAAGTTATAGGGTAGGAAGAGCCTTTATTGGAGACAAATTAAAACTAGACTCAATATGAATGAGAAAAAAACTAAGAAGAAACTTATCTTGTTCTCTTCTGATGGGGAAAATATTATTATTTTCCACTATCAAGTGGAAAATAATTACATTTGATGAAAAGCAAAATAAAGTGTTCCCAATACTATGCATTCAATACCTTTCCTTCAGAAAGAGCTAAAGCAATTTCAGAGGATGATTTTTGTCTAAAAAAGTAATTTATTGCTTGGATAAGCATGACATAGGAGGCTTTGCAGGTCCTGCTCACCTGACTGAAGCAATAGTATGTCAGCCTTTGTAAGAGTTCTGGTTGATTGTACCCACTGCACTAAAAAGAAATTATTTAAATATTCTAAAAATATAATGCACACAATAAACTAATATAGTGATTTCTCTGAAAATGTATTTGATGTAAAAAATTAAAATGTGATACATTTAAGTTTCTAAAAATGAAACACTTTCTCATCAGAGCTGTTAGACAATATTATAAATATCCTATCCAAGCTGAAGTGAATAAGCCATGGCTAAGGCTTATGTATGAGCACGACTAGACTGAAATATCAGATTCATGAGTAAGTCTCATGATAGAGTTTAGGAGCCAAAGGTATGAAGTTAATGGGACCATTTTAAGAAATTCAGTACATTTAAACTTATATTTGCTGAAATTTAATGTTGCTTCTCAAAATCACGTATGCCCTTAAGTTGCCAGTTGAAAACGATTAATCAATACAAAGAAATAAATTCTGTAATCAGTCCTAAGACTTTAGGTTATATCTATTTAACCCCTTTCTCATTTAGAAAAAAAGTGCAGCTTTACTGCCATGTTCATTTAATTTTACATAAACGTGTTCTTTAAGGCTGAAGCAAATCCAACTGCTTTTCAATGTGAAAATAAAATATAAAAACTGGCTGGGCATGGTGGCACATGCTTGTAATCCCTGCAGTTGGGAGGCTGAGACAGGAGGATCTTACAGGTTCGAAGCCAGCCTCAGCTACTTACTGAGGCTCTTAGCAACTTAGTGAGACCCTGTTTCCAAATAAAATATAAAATAGGTCTGGGAGTATATCCTGGAGGTAGAAATCCCCTGGGTTCCTTGGCTGGGTGTGGTGGCGCACGCTTGTAATCCCAGCATTCGGGAAGCTGAGACCTGGAGGATCGCAGTTCACGGACAGCCTCAGCTACTTAGTGAGGCCCTCTGCAACTTACTGAGACCCTGTTTCAAAATAAAGAATAAAAAATAGGGAAGGGGGTGTAGCTCAGAGGTCGAATGTCCCTGGGTTCCATCCCCAGACCCGCAAAATAAAATAAAGAGAGAGACTCCATTTCATTTTTTTAAAAAATCCCCTGGGTTCCACCCCCAGTACCACCCAAAACAATGTGTGTGTGTGTGTGTGTGTGTGTGTGTGTGTGTGTGTGTGTGTATACACACACACATATATATACAAACTGTTTTTGGAGTTATTTATAAATAGGATGTGTCTCTAATCTTAATGTAATAGAAATCTATGTGATATACATGATTGCCAGTATTTAATTTTTTTTTTTGGCATGTAGTAAATTTCTGTAACCCGTAAGTTATCTCCAACTGACTGCTAAAATTACAAGCTTTCACTGGGAAACATTCAAGGAACAAACAGGAAAAGAACTAATGAGTATTTGGACTAGTCTGATAGTTAATGCTAGCTCAGATTTGTGGATTCTATATTAGTCTTCTCAATTACTTCTTATTCTATGGCTGCATTAATCCTAACATATGTACAGACAGGTAGATAGGTAAGCATGACAGAAAGCTATGAAAACCACGCCCACCAGACTGAAACAATATTTTGCCAGAGAGAAAGAAAAGAGAGAGAAGCTAAAAGAGAATTTGGGGTATGATATGACTAAGGAAGTGGTCTAGGGCTGTTAGTGATGACAGAACTCAGATTTTTATATTGTTCTTTAGAACAAAAATGCAAATTAAAATGGCTTTGAGTGTTCAGCTCCAAGAGGGAGAAGTTAAATGCAGAGAAACCTGGTAGAAAAAGAAATATATGACTTACTATTGTTTTTGGTTTCTACTTATTGAAATTATTAATGTCTTCCATACGGTGTTTTATCCTAATGTCAAAAATAATAATTTATCTTGAACCAAATAAAGCACTGCAAAACTGAGCATGATGCCTATTTAAATAAATAAGTCCTTTTCTATGTGATGTGCAGATGGAATTTTTTTGGGTGTGTGGTATTGGGGTTCCTGGAAACCCTTCTGCCTCCAGGCCACACTCCCAGACCCAGTTTTATACTTTTTTAAAATTTGGAAACAGGGTCTTTTTTTTTGTGGTGGTACTGGGTTCCTGGAAGCCTGTCTACCTCCAAGCTACACTCCCAGACATATTTTATATTTTTATTTGGAAACAAGGTCTCTTAAGCCAGCACGGCTGACTCCAAACCTGTGTGATCCTCCTATCTCCACCTCCCAAGCACGGGGAATTTTAAAAGGCAAAATAAATAATGAACAGATTCATGTGATAACTCTTCTTCCCAAAAACCTTATTCTAAAGGGTGTACAAAATGCCACATACTCATAGATAACGTAGAACAGAGTTGGAATGTTTTCATCTCTATACTGCCACAGGAGAATTTTTAAGGAGAATACATGCACATTTTATTAATATAGTTAATACACTTACCTTGTGAAGTGTAGAAAAACTGTCAGGAAGAAATTATGAACAGTATTTCAAACATTAGAAAGTTAATGTTATATTTTAGAAGAGTAATGATCATGTAGCATTTTTTTTTTTTACTTCATACATGCCACTTGGGTTGCTGTACCAACTTTTCTTCCACATATAAAACACTGGGGGGAAAAAAAATACTGAACACCACTCACAGCTGCCAGTAATGTTGCCATTTCTAGAAGGGGAAATGATGCAACAACTTCTGTAGCTGATAGGATTTTTGCTAGCTGCCTCTTGAATTGTCTTCTACCAGGTTCTCCTATCTATTTTTATTTGCAAGCTTTTATTTTTGTAAAGTAACAGCCCAGCCAAATTAATAACCTTGGATCCCTGCTCCGATTCAACTTTTTTTTTAATATACTGGGCTCAGTAAGTGAAAAAAAATCTTAAAGTCCTCTTTACAGCCTTCCAATGCCTGAAGTACAGCATCTACAATTAGTCCAAAGCATCCACCTCCGCACTTTCTCTTTTCATGGCCTATTTTGACCTCTCTACATCTTGATTCCTAGGCAACTCCTAAACTGAAGGTACTTCAGATCAAGAGACATAGGTGCCTGCCCTACAGGAAAATGTGATCCAAATGTTGCATGAATACATACAACGAGGGGCCAAATGGATACCTCAGTGTGGCTAATTAAAAAAATTCTACAGCTCATTTTAGGTTAAAAAGCCTCTTATTTTTCCAAAAGTTCCACCATCACTTCCCACCCTAAACATTAAGACCATCATTTCTTTCCTCCTACAAATCTGAAACCAGCTGAGAAGTATAAAGGATGGAACTCAGTAGGCACTGAAAGGGAAAATGTGGGTCTCCAGATTGGGCGTGTGGCACATGTTTATAATCTCAGTGCTGGCGTGGGGGGCTGAGACAGGAGGATCATAGGTTCAAAACTAGCCTCAGCAAGTAGTGAGACTCAGCAAACTAGCAAGACCCTGTTGCAAAACAAAAAATAAAAAATAAAAAGAGCTAGGGGTGTATCTCAGAGGTAGAACGCCTTTGGGTTCAATCCCCAATACTCCCCCCACACACATACATATACTACACACACACACACACACACACACACACACACACACACACGGTTCAGAGTCAGTATCGAGTAGCTATAAAGAATTTAAAATATTAGTTTAAATCCTTTAACAAAAGTAAGAGTATTACTCTGCTTTCAAAAACACTTATTTGTATAACTCTGTTTAACAGAAAACTGTTATGATTAGGTATAGAGTGTCCCCTGAAGAGCTCTTGCATTAGTTCCAGAGTTGATAAAGTTCAGTCTTGAGAGTTGTAATCTTATAGCAGATAAATCCATTATAATATATTTACTGGGTGGTAGCCTGGAAAAGAGGGATGTTGCATGAATACATACAACGAGGGGCCAAATGGCTGGAGAAGGTGGGTCCCTGGAGTTGTAGCCACAGGGACTGTTATTTTTTTCTTTGAATATTTTTGCTTGCTTTCTCTCTGGCTTCTGGACGCCATGATGTACGAGCAGGGCCTTGTTCTCTTCCTCTCTGCCCTGAGCTACCTAGATTTGGCCTCACATGGACTGCAATTCTGAAATCTCCAAAAACTGTGAGCAAATAAACTTTCCTTTCTCGAAGTTGTGTGTGGTCAGGCTTAGTGGGTCACAGCAGTGAGAATGCCAACTGAAACAACAACTGATTGGCCTTGCATCATAACCTAATTATGAAAACACCAAATAAGTTACTTTCCTTATCATAATTCATACAGTTACAATGAGAATATACAGATATTTTATTTAATATTTAAAATTATCTTTAAATATTAAAAAATGAGAAAATACAGTTATTTTCTTACTGTAACTGGGTCAGAAGGGGGCAGGACAGGAAATTTAGAATTCTCATAGGATACCACAATATTTTAGGCAGTAGCTATTGGTGAAGGCCAATTGTAAATTATTAGTATGTGTGTGCATACACACATGTGGGCATGTGTATGCATGTGTATGGTACTAGAGATGGAATTTAGGAGCATTTTACCTTCAAGCTCCATCCCAGCCCTATTTTATTTTTTACTTTGAAACAGAGTGTTCCTAAGTCACTGAGGATTTTACTAAGTTGCAGACCTGCAATTCTTCTGTCTCAGACTCCCAAGTACTGGGATTACAGGTGTCCATCACCATGCTTGGCTCTGTGAATTATTTTTAAAACAGAGACAAATAGTATTATATAATGTAATTTTAAACTTAAGTTTTTTGTGAACTCTCTAAGAAATATAACTTATTTTTTGGATTGGGGATTGACCTGGGGCAGTCTACCCCTGAGGTACACCCCAGCCCTATTTTATTTTATTTTATTTTATTTTATTTTATTTTTGCAATATTGGAAATGGAGCCCAGGGGCATTCTACTTTCGAGCTACACTCCCAGACCTATTTTTTATTCTTTATTTTGAAACAGAGTCTCCTTGAGTTGCAGAGGGCCTCACTAAGTAGCTGAGGCTGTCTGCAAACTGCAATCCCTCTGTTTTAGCCTCCTCAATGCTGGGATTACAAGTGTGCACCACCATGTTCAACTCTTATTTTATGTTATTTTATTTTATTTTGAGATACTGGGGATGGAACCCAGGGGCAATGTACCTCTGAGCTACACCCCCAGCCCTAGTTTTTAGTCTTTTTATTTTTGAAACAGGGTCTCACTAGGTTGCTAAGTTTGGCCATGAACATGTGATCTTCCTGTCTCAGTTTCCCAAGTACTGAGATGACAGGCGTGCACCACAACTACTGAGGAGAAATACAACTTTTAGCAAAGATACTAGTGATGAAACACTTTCTTTATTATAGTTATCCTATTGTATGTATCATTATTTTGTAGATGTTTTCCTTCTAGTAAACTGAGCTACTGAAATTGAGAGGCCTGTTTTTATGTGCACAGGTCCTAATCAAATGTGACCTAATAAACGTTTACACAGTTGATTGATTTACTTACACCTTATGCTATTATGAAACATATTTTCAAATGAATTTGTCTTAGAATCACTTCTAAAACACTTCACAAAACATATACCCAAGCTGCACTCTCCACACAGACCTAGATACATGCATTTAAATAGTTCTACAAACTGATACACATTTCCATACTGTGGTGAATATATAGTAGGATAATTCCTAAAAGCATTTCAATTATAGTCGGGGACAGGGAGAGGATGCCTATTAGGTTCACTACTATTAAGTTTGGACCAGGGCTAGTAGCTAGTGCATTCATACTAGGGAATAAGCAGAATTTTAAGAATTAGAAAAAAGTAAAACTGTATCTAATGACATATGATCTATTGGTAAACCTAGGAAACAGAAAATAATTAATGCTAAGGCTAACATATAAAAGGACATTTAATAGAAAAACAAACATTAAATTAACATATAAAACCACATAAAAACAAAACCACTTAAAAATATCTTTAAGCCAGGCATGGTGGTGCATGCTTGTAATCCCAGTACTTGGGAGGCTAAGACAGGAGGACTGCAGGTTTACAGCCAGCCTCAGCAACTTAGTGAGTCTCTCCATAACTTACTGAGACCCTGTTTCAAAACAAAAGACTAAAATAACACTCGAGGTGTAGTTCAGAGGTTTAATACCCCTGGGTCCCATCCCCAGTACCACAAAAATATAACAACTTTAGAAAAATATGTATAATGAGTACAAAAACATTTATAAACAATCCTATCAGAAAAATGTGCTAAACTTAAATAAGGAAAACTTTAAAATACTGTTAAATTCATAAAGTAGATCCATCGCAGTGGAATGATTTTTTTTTTTTTTTGTAAAGGAAAAAGTATTACGAATCTGAATTTAGCAGGAACAATTGTGCTGGCCTGTAATCACAGTACTTGGAAGGCTAAGGCAGGAGGATAACAGTTTCAAGGCCAGCCTCAGCAACTTAGTGAGACCCTCAACAATTCAGCAAGACCCTGATTCCAAAAAATAAAAAAATAAAAAATGCTGGGATAAAGAAAAAAAGTCTCAATATGTTAATTTACTTTAAGTTAATATACACATTTAATACAATCCCAGTCAAAGCCTCCGAGGTTTTTATTCTTTGATGAAAACTGGTTAATTCTTAAGTGCGTGTGGAGAAATAAACATGCAAGAGTAGGTAAGGAAACTCTAAATAAAAAGTCTAATAAGTGAGAAAAATAAGCCAGAACAGGTAGGGTCTAAGTTGCTGAGGATGGCTGTGAACCTGAGATCATCCTATCTCAGCCTCTAAATACTGGAATTACAAGCATGCACCATCATGCCCAGCACTATAAAGCTTTTATAATTAAAAATGAATATTGTGGATATATGAACAAAGAAATAATGATAGAGTGCCAACTCAAGAAGTAGGTACATGTACAGATAGAATTTGGTAAATGATAAAGAGGGCAACTGAAATGACTTGGAGAAATAATGGATTTTTTTGTGTGTGTGGTACTGGGGGTGGAACCCAGGGGCTTTTCTACCTCCAGGCTATACTCCCAGCTCTATTTTATATTTTCTTTGGAAACAGGGTCTCAATAAGTTGCTGAGAGCCTCACTAAGTTGCTGAGGCTGGCATCAAACCTGCGTGATCCTCCTGTCTCAGCCTCCCAAGTGCAGGGATTATAAGCGTGTGCCACCATGCCTGGCTAATAATGTATTTAAAAACTATATTTTTAAATATTAAAATTTTTGAAAAAGATACGATGAGACTCATACTTCATTCACATAAAAGAGAAACTGACAAATGCATCAGGTATTTACTTAAAAATATTAAATTATATAAGAACTAGAGGAAAACCTGGGTGAATTCATTTAAAATGTGGTTGCAGGAAAACCTTTCTATGACCTGAAATCTAGAAGCATTCATGGAAAATATTTCATTTCACAGCCCTTGTTATTGAAGGAATCTCTAATAGAAGGCTGAGCTTTTCCTCACCAGAGCAGGAAAAATCAGCCAGAGGTGTCTGGTATGAATCTTATAATTCAGGACTTGCATATTAGAGCATCCATGAGATCCAGCCAAAACAGATCCCATCATGTACAGCCAACCTCTATCCCTAATAGCTGTGCTCACTTCAGTCACTATAATTCAACCTTCTTTCCACCATGAAACTCAACCAAAACTGAAGCCTATGATCTGTTTCTCTACTACCCAGAGAACTGGTATGGCACTTACTATCCTCTTCTTATTAAAAGGCCATATCTTATATCCCAAGTCCCCACACTATTAGCTATTGACTGAGCACCTGTTGTGAAATAGAGCCAGACTGCCATCAATCTGACTTCTAGTATTTATACTTCTCTGAACATACTAAGTAGACGTCCACACTAGCTAGTTGTGGTGGTGCACACTTGTAATCCCAGCATTTGGGAGGCTGAGACAGGAGGATCTCAGTTCGCAGCCAGCCTCAGCTACTTAGAGAGGCCCTTTGCAACTCTGTGAGACCCTATTTCAAAATTAAAAAAAATAATAATAAATATTGCTGGAGGTGTAGCTCAGAGGTAGTATGCCCCTGGGTTCCATCCCTACTACTACTACTACTACAAAAAAAAAAAAAGTCTACACTGATGTGACATGATTGCTTGTGCCCTTGTGTTGCCTGTCATTTTCTAGAATTACTGCACAATTGACTATCCTCAAATAACCACTCTTGTTATAATCAACCCCAGATAGCTGGGTGTGGTGGCACACACTTGTAATCCCCACGCTTGGGAGGCGGAGACAGGAGGATCTCGCAGATTCTTAGTCAGCCTCACTGGCTTAAGAGACCCTGTTTCCAAATAAATAAAAAATATAAAATAGGTCTAGGAGTGTAGCCTGGAGGTAGAAGGGCTTCCAGGAACCCCAGTACCACCAAAAAAAAAAAAAAAAAATCAACCCCAGAGCTTCTTCCAACTTTGCACCATGGTCTACTGACCTTGCTTCCTCCTCATCTTATCCACGGGGATGTCACTCCACTTGTGACCTTTCGAGGTGTGATACTGTCTCTCTTCTCCTTGTTCAGTCCCCACTGCCAGAATTATATAACTAGACCCATGTTATCTAACACTTGGCTTAATTACCAAATAACTTTTCTTTATGCTGTGGTAGACATTAGAGTGATTTCCTGCATCAGTTCTCTCTTTCCAAAAATTTGATGCATTATGCTTTTTTGCCCACCTTTTTGTTAGGTGGCACTGTCTTAGGTCAAATTCACCAGATTCAGTCTCTAAGGCAAGAATGTGTATGTATATGAAGTATTAAGAGAATGTTCTCAGGACTTGTAGGAAGAACGTCAGCTTTCTGCTCCTGTAACAAATGCCCACAATAATCTACTTATAAAGAGGGAAGGTTTACTTTGGCTTAGAGTTTCAGAATTTTCTGTCCCTGATTGGTTGGACCTGTTGCTTAGGCCTGTGGTGAGGAAGTACATTATGGCAGGTGAATGGTAGTGTCACAGAAGCAGCTCATTCATATCATAGCCAGAAGAAAGAGAGACCAGAGGAAGAGACCAAGGTCCTAATCCCCTTCAAGGGCACATCCTCTGTGGCCTAAAACCTCTCATTAGGCCCTACCTATTAAAGGTTCAACCACCTCCTAATGGCACCAAGCTATGAACCAAGCCTTTAACACATGGACCTTTGTGGGACATCCAATATCCAAACTATAACAGGAAGTGCTAGAAGCAAGACAGAGAACAAAATAAAGCCAACTAAAAGCACAATATCAGGCAAAATTACAACAGAGGTAGGTTTTAGTGTGATTCCACAGAATTCTGGACGGTATTTCTTCAGTTTTCTGAACCTGAGGCAAGGAGTTGAGATAGTATTCCTGCACCAGGCAGATATTAATAAGAGCTACTTAGGGATATGTGCCAGGCTCTCTGGCTCTGTGTAAAAGGGACTCCAGTCACCCAAAGGCAGGCCACTGAAGAAGAGACACCAGTACTGGACACTGAACAGGAGCAATCTCAGGATTTAAGCCAAGCACAGGCATGGTTGGTTACAGATGTCAGGAACAGTTCTGGTCAATGATGTTTGGGTAGAAAAGGCTGTCATTGGAAATTTTATTTCCAGGGTGTAATTCTTCTGCATTTTTCCCTCCTGCCTTGAAAATCTATAAGTCTACTTGTTTTAGACAATGAAGCACTACGAAATGGTGGAGTCTTTTGAGCATGCATTGCAATTCACTGGAAAAGCACATCCATCTGACTTGGGTGGGGCAGGCATATCAAGTGAGGGGTAGACTTAGGGTGTGTTTATTATTGTGTGACATCTCCCCATATGTAAACACACACACACACACACACACACACACACACACACACACACCATTTATGCATCCTTTACTCAAAAATAGTTTTTGAGTAAATATAAAGTTCTAGGCATTATGCTAGAAAATATGAAAACAGATAAGAAATAAGAAATGTTCCTTCTTCACAGAGATGCCAGAGATCTCATTATTACAATGGAGTCTAGTTAGTCCCATGATAGAGATATGTTGTAGGAACTAGAGTGCTATGTGAACAATGAACAGGAAAGCACTCTACAAGCGACAGCAAGGCCAGGCAAAGGCTTCTTAGAAGGATATATATATATATATATATATATATATATATATATATATATATATATTATAAGCAAGTGCTGGGCATGGTGGGGCACACTTGTAATCCCCGTGCTTGGGAGGCGGAGACAGGAGGATCGCACAAGTTTAAAGCCAGCGCGCTGGCCTAAGAGACCTTGTTTCCAAATTAAAAAAAAAAAATAGGTCTGGGAGTGTAGCCCAGAGATGGAACCCCAGTAGTGTTAATGGGTTTCCAGGAACCCCAGTGCCACCAAAAATAATAATAATAGTAATTATAAGGCATAAGTAGGAATTAGGTAGAAAAAATAAGAGGACTAGAGAAGAAAAGTCAGCTTGAGCAGCTGAGACATGAAATGCAAAGTTTAGATTCACAAAGCACAGGATGCACTGATGACTCACTAATATATAACAATATACAAATTAGTAGTTTGATATTTTGTTTGCTGTTGCTTGGCCTATCAGACAGGAAGTCAATTCAAATATGAGCTAGTTCATGACGTAAGGCAAATTATTATTTTGCTTTTCTGTGTCCTGTTTACCTACTCTGAAAGATGAAAGTGCTGACCTGCTTTATAGAGAAGTTGTTTAATACTCAAAGTTGCTCTGAAAATATTAAGTCCATCTCAAACATGAAGAATTAGTACAACTTCCCTGGGAGTTGTGTTGATGAAAGACAACATGATTTTTACATTTTTAGACTAGAATAAATCTAAAGACCATAATTATTGGTTTCCTTCTGTGAGGAATAAAGGACTTTCTACTGATACGTCTTTAATGATCTGAGACTAAAAAAAAATGGAAAAGGTATAATCATTTCATGACAAGGTTGAAACACGTCATAGCAGACAAGACATTTTTCAGTTACCTGGGGCTTTCAGGAACAAGTACTCAGATGGTCCATTTTACCCTTTTAAAAATAAATGCAGATGATGATGATGATGATGATGATGATGATGATGATGATGATGGTAATAGCTGTTACAGTTTGGCTCTGCAGTTTCCTTAAAAGGTTCCTGTGTTGTCAACTTGGTCCCCAATGCAGCAATATTTCTTTGGTAGGCCATTGGGGAAGTGATTGGATCATGAGGGCTTGGACCTCATCAATGGATATAGGGCTGAATGGGCTATTGGGAAGAGGCACAAATTGTGAGAGGCGGGACCTAGTTGAAGAGAATGGGATTTTACAAGAAATGTGTCCTTGGGACTCCCTTTGTCGACTTGTCTTCTTCTTCTTTTCCCTCCTCCTCCTCTCCCTCCTCCTCTTCCTCTTCCTCTTCCTCTTCTTCTCCTTCTCCTTCTTCCTCTTCATTGTCATGAGTTCAGCTTCTTGGCTCTGCTACACCCTCCATGCCCCAATGTTCTTCCTTGTCACAAGCCCACAGAGAGGGGAACTACAAATTGATATCCTTGAAACTATAAAACTAGCTGGGTGTGGTGGCGCACGATTTAATCCAAGCATTTGGGAGGCGGAGACAGGGGGATCGAAGTTTGCAGACAGCCTTAGCTACTTAGTGAGGCCCTTTGCAACTCAGTGGGACCCTGTTTCAAAATAAAAGACTAAAAATAAGGCTGAGGGTGTATCTTGGAGGTAGAATGCCTCTGGGTTCCATCTCCAGTACAAAAAAAAAAGGAAACTATCAGCCCAAATAAACCTTTCCCATTTTCAGTTGATTTTCTCAGGTTATACTGTTACAGCAAGCAAAAGCTGACTCATACAATAGCTAAAATTGAATGACACAATACCATGTTCTAGAGCTATTCTTTGCTTTTTTATATCTTATATCTTAAATTCTCTAGACAACTTTATGCCGTAGTTTTATTCCTACTCTTGATTTATTGGTAAGGAAACACAGACACAGAGTTTAGTACTGTGGCAAGGGCCATTCAGTGACCTTGGCAGGTCAGCAGCACTCCTGAGCACTCAAGTGGCTCTGAACTCTTGTTTCTCTGTATCTTTTTATGCCACCCACACTTGCTCTGTAGGTTTCATGGGCAGAATAGTACCTTTAAGATGCCAGGTGCTGGGCAAAACTTCTCATGTGACTAGATGAATAAAAACAATTATTTTAGAAGACAGACTATATAGAAAAATTAGAGCCGGGCATGGTAGCTCAGGCTTGTAATTCCAGCATTTGGGAGGCGGAGACAGGGGGATCGCGGTTTGTGGACAGCCTCAGCTACTTAGTGAGGCCCTCTGCAACTCAGTGAGACTCAGTTTCAAGATAAAGAATAAAAAATAGGGCAGAAGGTATAGCTCGGAGGTCGAATGCCCCTGGGTTCCATCCCCAGACCCACAAAAAAAAGAAAAAAATAAAGAAAAGAAAAATTAGTCTCAATTCACCTTTTTCCTGACCTTTTTGCATGTGTGTGTGGGGGTGGTGGTGGTGGTGCTGGAGATTGACCCCAGAGCATTCTACCCCTGAGCTACACTCCCAGCCCAATTTTACTTTTTATTTTGGAACAAGTTACTGAAGGTCTTGCTAAGGTATTGAAGGTCTCACTAAATTGCTGAGGCTGTCTTTGAACGTGGGATCCTTCCATCTCAACATACCAAGTGCTGGGATTACAGGCATGCACCACTATGCCCAGGATAGAAGGCAAACTATAAGAAAAATTAGTCTAAATTCAGCTTCCTACTGACCTCTTTCATTGACAATATGCAAATGACCCATTTATTTACCAATTGCCTCAAAATCACATGAGATTTCTGTACTCAGTAACAATTATGTGCTTTATATACACATTTGCTCTTCAAACTGTGTGTCTTCATCTGATGCCACTTCCTGGAATTGAGACTACACTCGAAAACTTGCCACAGGTCAACTTCACTGACCACTCCAGTAAGTTTCTTTTTCATCCATGCTGGGATATTACATTAAGTCGAAATTTACACTAAGACACCCCTTATATTTTTTTTTTCTAAAAAGTTTTAACATGAACCCTTCTACAACATATTTTCAGTGTTCTCAAGTGTATTCATGTATAGAAATGATATGATATACACATTGATTAAATAATATTGATATTACTTAATGATTCTCCTTTTTGGTAATATATATGTACTTACTGTATATGCTGATTGATAAACTAACTGATAGATGACAGAATGTGTGTGTATATTTTTCTTACTTTCCCAATATATAAACTAAATAGTTGTTTCATTGTTATAATTTTATGAAGACTATGAAAATCCTTATCTCCCTGCATTGACATGCAGTTTTCCCATGTACTAGTTATTTCCTATACAAAGTATCCTTTGTTCCCTATGGGTTCACTTGTTTCTTTCCACGAGCTCTATCAGAAAAATTAACTTGACACTTCATGAACTTTGACAAGAGTAAAAACTTATCAGGACCTGGGGCTCAGGATCTGCATCAGTTCAAATAGCACCCAGCCGAAAGACAGTATTGGTTTGGAAGAGGCACAAGAATTGACAGAAGGAAGGAAAATCGACTTAAAAAAAAATAAAAAGTTTGACTTTGGATTTGAATCATGACATAGAGGTCAATAACCACAGTCACAGGGTGGTAGCGCCTGGAATCAAATCCCAGCCTTTTTGTTCCAAATCCTTCCTACCATGTTGTCCAGATCCGTGGTGCTTTGTGATTGCAATAGTCTAAGATAAGCTGACTTTCCCAAGCCCTTCTGGGCACACCCTAAATCTAGATTTTCTCTATCTGAACATTCATGGCTACTGTTGGATGGAAGTAGTTAGAAAGAAAAGGTAAGTGCTGAGTCAAAGGCAAAATGGCCTAGCAATTGTCAGCCTATGGACTCTGGAGCCTAAGAATTTTTAATCAAATTCCATTGATTGTGTTACTTAGGGCAAATTAATTAAACTCTTTGTCCATAGGTCTCCTTACCTGCTTTATGGAAACAATAACAATACTCTCTCCTAGAACATTTTTGAAAGATCAAAGTATATCTAATGCAAAGCATGTTGTATAATGCCTCTCACACTGGGAGTGGTCGAGATATTTCAACATAAATGGCAAAACACTACTGTTATAATTGGACATGGGGGTAGAAACCAAAAGGACAATGAAGGTTGAAGTCCTCCCAAATGGGCCAAATGGCTTAGCAAGAAAGAAAGAGAAAAAGAGCAAATATGCATAGATATTTGTAGGCAAGCTGACTGAAAAGATGGGGTGCAAATATCAGATAACATGAAGTGGAAGGGAGGCAGTTTACCATACAGACACTTCTAGGGAGTGTGGAGGAAGCCACCTTGCCTCCATTCTGGCTTTTTAAAGAAGCAGTTGGAAGGCACTTGATTCATTCAGGAAGCTGTTAGAGATGCAAAGAACTTGAGAAGAGATTAGAGGAGATGGAAAGAAACTTCGAAAACAGGCTTAAACACAAGTTTGACTTCAGGGGACTGAGCCAGTGGGGTTCTGAAGAGAGTAATGGAGATGAAGGGAAAGGAATATTCAAAGAGAATTTTATGGAAGAAAATGAGGATTTTTTTTTTCTCTTGGGAATGTGAGTGGGGAAAGTATGAATGCGGAAGTTGGAATAGTGAAAAGAAATATTCATCATAAAAGGCAGAAAAGAGTCCCAAACCTATTTCCTATGTACCACGAGTCTTAAAGATAAACCAGGTACAAGGCCAGGCTTAAAAAGGAACAGTCAAGTAACAAACATACAACACAGAATTTTGTATATCGTGTTAGAATAGGCACATATCTAAATTTTCAGCTCATAGATACTCTCAATTCTGACCTAGAAGAGTTAGGCTCTACCATGCCCCTTTCCCAAGCCAACACAGAGAGTCAAGGCTCGATCTATGTTGCACTAGTGACTAGATGTAGAAATCCTTTCTACAGCTGGGTACAGTGGTGCTTGACTGTCATTCCAGTACTTAGGAGGCTGAGACAGGAGGACCACAAGTTTGCAGCCTGCCTCAGCTACTTAGTAAAACCCTCTGCGACTTATTGGGATCCTATTTCAAAAATGAAGAATAAAACATAGGGCTGAAGCTGTAGCTTGAAGGTAGAATATCCCTGGGTTCAATCCACAGTACCACAAAAATAAAATAAAATAAAGTAAAAAGGCCTAGAGGTGCCGGGCGTGGTGGCGCACGCTTGTAATCCCCGCGCTTGGGAGGCAGAGACAGGAGGATTGCACAGGTTTGAAGCCAGCCACACTGGCTTAAGAGACCCTCTTCCACATAAAAAAGTATAAAAATAGATCTGGGAGTGTAGCCCGTGGGAGTGTAGCTGGAGGAAGAAGGGCTTCCAGGAACCCCAGTACCACCAAAAAAAAAAAAAAAAAAAAAAAAAAAAAAGGACTAGGGGTATATCTCAGAGGCAGAATGCCCCTGGGTTCAGTCCCTAGTACCAAAGGAAGCCAAGTGTCCTTTCCACACTTTTGGCTAGGTACAATTTTGGAATGGGAATGAGCCATTCATAATTTATTAAGCCATCTGGGTTCCACTATGGGTACTCCATTAATTTCAGGGATTTGGAATCCATTATGAATGGAATTATGGGTACTCCATTAATTTCAGGTTTTTTTTTTTAAATAAAAGCAACCTAGTTAAAGAAGTGAAATATTAGCTTTTCCGAATTTAGAAAAATTAAATGTCATATTTAAATATAAATAGTTCACACAGATTTTAAAAGTAATCCTAACAAGAAGCAAAAACCTCTAAGTGAACCAGGAAAACCAATAGGTTATGAACAGAATAGTAGGGTTGAACATATTTTTGTTCCAGAAATTTGTAACATATGAGATTCTCAATCATTTGACCATTTGTTTCTGTAGCATTTACATATGTTAATATATTAAGTACTTTTCCAAAGACTGTTTTTTATAAATATAGCCGATAAGTAATAACATTTTAATTCTAGTAGTCTTGGGTTTTCCTTATTTAAATTTTTTCTGTTTTTTAGAACTTTCAAATCTATAGAGACATGGATTCTATAGATAAAGGGCTAAATGGAATCTATAGTAAAGGACTTCTGTTTACATGTCAAATATGAAACACTTAAAGTTCTTGGACTGTTAGGATCATTTTTATGTTATGTATTGAGCTGGATTCAAACCTCGACTCTAGGTGGCAGTTTACTCCATCACTTACTTATGTTCTTTTAATAAGCAGTAGATTCATTCACAGTTTTTTCATGAATGCATAATTTTGTGTGAAAATTAGTCCCTGGCTTTCAGTATCTGCTAAAAATAGATTTATTTTTTGGAATAAAATTATGGCTTGTGATGTATCTTGTCATTCTTGGTTCCATTAAGTTGATAGGATAAAGCAAAAAAGAATAAAGATAAATGTTTTAACCTTTTTTAAGGAATATAATTATCTTAAATCATGGCAATAGTTCTCTGTCAAGGCTGTGTTTCTGTCATGAAGAATATAACAGTATAAATAATTTTTCTATGAATATACTAATTTTCAAAAGTATCCAGGATATCTAGGATTCTGAATTTTTGGAGATTATTTAAGGGTATTGATTTAATTGAAGGAATAAAAGAAAAAAAGAAAATGACTCATATTTGTGTTTCTTTGCATCTCAAAGATGTACAACTCAAGCTGAAGCTAGTTTAATTAAATGATCAAGGTCCAAAATACTCAAGCTGCCTGATTAAAAGCAGTGCTTCCCTTCTCCCACTTACCTCTGAACACATCTGTGAGAGGTGTATATTGTTTTATTTTTGTAAGGCACCCAGTAATAGGATATGCAGAATAACATATCACATGAAAAACTTGCTACACTTTAGTGTTTTTTTTTTTAGATCTAGCAGGAAACAAAATGTATAAAGAATTTAAACTTCATCCTAAACATAGCTTCTAATTTTCAAATGAGAATAATAATAGTACCTACTTCCCTGTGAAATAAGACAATGTTTGTATAGAGTAACTAGCTTTACGCATTCTGCATATTAGTTATTTTTCTTAAATGTTCTTACTTTAATTAATAACTGAAGTCAAATCTGAATCTGAAAGAGACTGGTCACTAACAAATCCATGAGGAGCTTTTATCTTAAGGAGTCACATGCCTTTTGCTCCCCTAGGCCCATCCCTGTCTCCCTTCTCTCCCATGTGTAAAAGGAACACAGGAAAAGCCATATGGCATCAGTGTAGGGGTGAGGATATTAGTCACCAGAGTGTGAAAATTAACTATTTCTAAATGTGTCTAATTGTCCGTAAAAATGAATACAAAATTATATTTGTCAAAAGTTGGAATTGTTTCTCCATTTCTCCTTAATATATATGTGTGTATTATGTGTATGTATGTGGATATATATAAATTTGGATATATATAATATATATGCATATATATTTATAATCTGTGTGGTTGGAGAGAGAGGTATACATTTTAATGTCATCACCATCTGCACTACCATTTTACTGAATGATATTATTCATGGATGATGTCAAAATCAGAGGTATTGACCCTAATAATAGAATATAATCTCTTATTTCATTCGAGTTCCATTTCTAAATTAGTTATGTAAAATATGTCTAAATTAAGTATCCTCTATCTTACAATGGAAATGATCCTCTATTATAGAGCCTCCTGACTGGCATGTCTAAGAGGGAATTTTTAATAGATATGCTGACATACTAATTCTTGCAAGCCTAGGGTGCCAGTTACCCTCAGTAGCCAACCCACCTCATCCACTTAACCAAGGGTTACCTGCAAATATTATAACTTCTATGTGTGATCTCACATGGAAAAGTTTGGAAAGAATTATCATATAATCACTAAGTATTCTAATTGTTTAGGGATGAATATGTTTCATAATTATAGGACCTCTCAATAATTATCCCAGAGTATATTGATTACATATAGAGGCTTTTGGTGACTCCCATTGCTTATTGAGCAAAACCTAAACTTTTTATGGTATTATTCAAGTTGATATATTATGTGGCTGCAAGCTACCTGCTATAGTTTGATTAAGTGTCTCCCAAAGGTCTGGGTCCCCAAGAGTAGTGCTTCTGGCAGGTGGTGGAACCTTCAGGAGGTGGAGCCTAGTGGAATATCCTTACATAATTGGGCCCTTTCCGTTGAAGGCCATGACCTGGACTCTTCCTCTTGCTCTTTTTCTTCCTGGCCATCAGTTGGGCAGTTTGCTCTGTCACCAGCTCTCTGCTCTTGCCAAAGCAATGATTTCACCAATTTGAACTGGTATCTCTAAAATTGTGAACCTAAATAAGTCTTTTCTCTTTGTAAGTTAATTGTTTCAAGTATTCCATTATAGCGATTGGAAGCTAACACTCTGCCCTTCCAAGTGCCCTTTCATTTCCATTGAAAGATATTGGTGGGAAATGTCTACATCACACATAAGAATGCACTTTTCCTCACTCATTTCTACATGTCTCAATCTCTCTTGGTTCAAATGTAACTGTGTCTGTACAGTCTTTTCAATTCTTCCAACAAGAACTAATCCCTCCCTTCTCTAAGTCTCTAAATAACTTCAGCATTTCATTTGTCTGGCCAATTCCATGTTCTAGAGTCACCTTATATGTGCTAACTAGGTGAATTAGGTGTTAGCTAAGTTTACGCTCAGCTACATATAAGTGAAAAACTACCAAATTAGCCAAAATAATAACTTCCCAATTATCCCACCTCATGGTCTAAGATGGTTGCGCAAGGTATAGGCACTGTATCTGCAATCTAACCAGTATGAAGAGAGAAGGGAGGACAGTATCAATATTTTTTACCTTACTCAGCATTTGTCATTGCTGTATTCCAGTAAACCTGACCACACAACTTAGAGGAGAAAAGATTTATTTGCTTACAGCTATTTGGAGATCTCAGAATTCAGTCTATGTGAGATCTGGGTGCTGAGCTGGAGCTCAGTCCATGGTGGCAGCAAGCAGAGAGAGAGAGCGAACACATACAGGTTCTGCTCCTCACAACAAAGAGGCAAGAAGCAAGAGAAAACATGCGGGGGGAGGAGGAAGGATATATAATCCCCATGGCCACACTCCCAAGGACCCCTCCTCAGCAACTAAGCCCTGCTTCCAAAATTGCTATATTGTTTCTGTGAGGGCTGGGGGGCATTCCAAATCTTAACCATTACACTCCACCTCTGACACCCCAGACCTCACAACTACCTCACAATGCAAAATTCATTTAGTCCATCTTCAAGAGTTCCCACAGTTTTAGCAGTTCAAGAATCACTCAAAAGTCCAAAGTACAGAGTCTTCTCTGAGATTCAAGGTAAACTCTTGGCTATGAGCCCTGTTATATACATCCAATGTATAACAGTACTGAATAAATATTTGTATTACAAAAAGGAGAAATGGGACCAAAGCAATATTGAAATCCAGCAGGGCAAACATGTGATCCTGTAGCTTCACTTCTGGCATCGGGCCAAATGATGGTGAGATGCAATCTCCAAGGAACTCTGGCAGCCCCACTCTTGTGGCCTGGTTGATTTCAATGGGTAGCTTATACACTCTTCCAGCCTGACTCACAGCTTGTAGACTTTCCTTGAAGTTGTTCCACATTTCTGGCCTCCCTAAATCTTGAGGAATTTTCTTGCAACCTTGGTTTCACCATCACATCTTCACAAATTTCTCCATTTGGGCCCTCTTGCAGGGATTTCAATCCTGCCACACGTTGCCTGCCTTCCCAGGCCTTTTTTTGAAATTTGGGAGGAAGCCTCCATAACACGCTTTTCCCAGAAAATCCAGAATTATGTAAGCACTGGAGTGTTATGATCTACCACTAATAGAAAAAGATTCACACCCTTTTCAAGCACTGTCCCTGGGTCCTTTGTCTTTTGGTTCTGTACTTGGGCTTGAACTGCTCTGACCACATTCCCTTTTTTGTACCTATGCAAAGTATTCAAACTCCTTTCATCTCTTTCTTTCACTGCACCATCTCTCTGGGCCCCAGGTTTACACTTGCCTTTCTGGCCAAACTGAAAATCTATAAAGTCTCTCTGCTTTGCTTTCCCCTCCTGAAATTTGGTGTACACTTCACTGAATGTGGATGTGAATATCCATAGTACAGTTTGGCTGCTTGGCTCTTTTGAGATTTCCTCTGCCAGCATAATCAGTCCATCATCTTTAAACTCAGCCTCACACAAAGTTTCAGGGTGCAGGCAAAATGTTGACAAGTTCTTTGCCAGAATGTAATACATGTAGCCTCTACTCCATTTTCCTAAGGTGTCCTTTTTGCCTTCCCAAATTTCCTGAGTGCAGTCTCTATAATCTGCCTTCTTAGCCACATGCTGGCCCTCCCAACTTCCTCTTACATACTAGTTCCAAAGACTCACAGAACACATGGTCAGACTTAGATATAGCAGAGATCCCGTTTCTCAGGTACTATCTTCAGTCTTGGTCAGCATTCTCACTGCTATATCCCAGTAAACCTGACCACCCAACATTCAGGAAGGGAGATTTATTTACTCACATAAATAAATAAATCTTTTTTAAGATCTCAGTGTTCAGTTCACATGAGGCTGGGGTGGCAAGCTGGAGCTCAGGCTATGGCGGCAGGAAGCAAAAAGGGAAATAGCACACAGGCTCTGCTCCTCACATTATGAAGGCGAGAAGCAAAAGAAAACCTGCAAGGGGAAGAAGAAGAATATATAATCCCTAAGGCCACACCCCCAGAAACCCTTCCTTAGGAACCAAACCCTGCTTCAGCATTGCTCCCTTGTTTCTGTGAGAATAGGGAGACATTCCAAAGCCTAATCATTATACCTTTGTACATTAAGCACCCATTCTGAAAGTTGTATGTACCACTTCCACTTTTATTACATTAGCCAGAACTGAATCAAATGTTTATATCTAGCAACCAAGGCAGCTGAGAAATGCATTCTTTATTCCACATTACCTTTACCTACTTAAAAAAATAGGGGTTATATTACTAGAGGATAAAGAGAGGGTTATACAGAGATAACCATTAATCTTTGCACTTATCTGTGAGAAGTATAAATGCTTTGAATGATGGATTCATATTTCACTTGTTTTTATAATACTAGAATCAGGAAAATTGACTTATATAAATTAATATTGAATAGTCCTCTGCTCTTTTACTGACCCCATTATTTCAAGTGATATTGACTATCAAACTTTTAGATATAATTTAATGTATATATGCATATATATTTGGAATTGATTTTATTATGCCCATTTAACTAATTAACTACAGGTCCTTGAGAAACAAGGTGATAGTGATAGTTATCAAATATAGGGAAAGCTACTAGGTATGGTAGAACATACCTATAATCCCAGTACTTGGGAGGCAGAGACAGGAAGATTGCAGGTATGAGGGGATCCTCAGCAAGAAGTGAGACTCTCATCAACTTAGGGGGATGCTGTCTCAAAATAAAAATTAAAAAATAATGCTAGGGGTATAGCTCAGAGGTAGAATGTCCCTGGGTTCAATCCCTAGTACCCCACCACACACAATAAATAAATTAATAGAAGTGAAAAGAGATCACTTCAAATATTTAGATTCGAAAGCCTTCTAAGTATACTTCTCTATTGATCACCACCCAAAATAAAAATGTTTGCTTTGGAAAATTAAGACACACTGTCTGTCAGGTTTCATATGTACTATAATCTATAATTTGATGCCCCTAGCTCCATCTTGATTGTAATTTGGTTAGGGGACTGTTGAATTACACTTTCTTGTTCTCCTGATATGGGTCATTGTTAGGCCTCTATAAATTCCTATCATATTTCACATGAAGGTTTAAAGTATTTCCTTAAAAACAGACACTATTAATGAGGGACCTCACCACGCACGGTCTGAATGTATGCCATTTTCAATATGATCCACATAAAAAAAAAAAGAAGGGACAAAGAGAAGAGAGTGAAGTAAACACTTTAAGAATTTTAAAATAAGTTGTGAGTTTTTACTTTCTCTTACTAATGGCAACAATCTCCTAACTTTCTCTGACTTCCTTTTATGTGTCTATCACCACAGAGCAAACTTTATCATTAACTTAGGTTTTATTAGTTTCTTTTGTGTGTATATTGTACTGTGGCATTCTACCTCTGAGCTATACCTCCAGCCCTTTTTATTTTCTGTTGTTTTGTTTTGTGGTACTGGAGATTAAACCCATGGGCATTCTACCTCTGATTTATACCTCTAGCCTTACTTTTTATTAAAATTTTGAAACATGGGGTTATACTAAATTGCAGAGAGCCTTGCTAAGCTGCTGAGAGGCTGGTCACAAACTTGCAACCAAGTACTGGGATTTAAAGTGTGGGCTACCATGATCTGCTATTTTTGTTTTTTGAAAAAGACTCTTGTTAAATTGCTGAGAATCCTGCTAAATTGCCGAAGCTGTCCTTGAAACTGTAGTCCTCCTGTCTCAGGCTCCTAAGTACGGGAATTACAGGCCTCTGCCACCTGGCCTGGCTAATATTATTATTATATATATATATTGGGTGGAATCCAGGGTCATTCTACCTCCGAGCTACACTGCCATCCCTATTTTTTATTCTTTATTTTGAAACAGGGTCTCATGGAGTTGCAAAGGGCCTCACTAAGTAGCTGAGGCTGTTTGTGAACTGGGATCCTCCTGTCTCAGCCTCAGCCTCACAAATGCTGGTGAAGTGCATAAGCCCCCAAGAAGCTGGGTGTGATGGCAATACCTGTAATCCCAGTACTTGGAAGACTGAGACAGAAGAATCACAGGTTTACCGCCAGCCTCAGTTACTTAGTGAGCCCCTCTACAACTTAGTGAGACCGTTTCAAAATAAAGAATAAAAAATAGGGATGTATCTCAGAGATTTAGGTATCTCTGGATTCCATTCCCAGTACCACAAATAAAAAAGAATAAAAGCCCCCAAGATATCAATAAAGATCTAAACTTCCACAAGAAGCTATTCTAAACCCATTGACAAAACATGTTGCCCTTGTAATCTTAGACATTTCTTTTATTGCCAAGTTTTCAGTCACATTTGGGTCTTCTCACAAAGATTATGTCAGAATTGTTTTTAGAGCTAATAATACATTTAGTATAGGTTATCAATTAGAAATTACTTTGGCTTATCCAAATTTTTTCTTCACATGGTTTCCTTTGCTTAGAGCCCCTTCCTCCCTCCCTTCCTTCCTTCCTTCCTTCCTTCCTTCCTTCCGGTGCTGGGGGTTGAACACAGGATATTTTTACCTTGGAGCTCCATCATTCAACTTGGTCTTGCTAAGTTTCTGAGACTGGCCTCAAGTTTGTGGTTCTTCTGCATTGCAAGCATGAGCCACCACAGTTTAGAGTTTAACATCCTGCTGAGGTTTTTTTTTTTTTTTCCCCAAAAGCAGATTCTCTCACCTTAAAGGAAAATCTTCCATTTGGTACATGCTGCATAGATAAATTTTTTTTTTCTTTTTTGTGGCACTGGGGATGGAATCCTTCTCTAGGCTACACTCCCAGACCTATTTTATATCTTTATTTGGAAACAGGATCTCTTAAGCCAGCGCGGCTGGCTTCGAACCTGCGCGATCCTCCTGTCTCTGCCTCACATGAAGAAGTGGTAGAAACATGCTTCTCAAGGAATAGAAAAAAAAAAAAAAATATATATATATATATATATATATATATATATATATATATATATACCAATGCATGGTAACTTAATGAGACCTTGCTTTCAAAATAAAATATTAAAGAAGGGTTAGGGGTGCATTTCAGTGGTTAGGATATATATATATATATATATATATATATATATATATATATATATATATTATACCTAGGGATATTCTATATTTTATTCTGTATTTTATTTTGAAAGCAAGGTTTCATTAAGTTACCATGCATTGGCCTAGAACCTGTGATCTTCCTGTCTCAGCTTCCCTAATACTGGAATTACACGTGTACACGATTGTGCCTGGCTAAGAAACAGAATTATTACTACCTTTTTGCGGTACTGGGGGTGGAACCCAGGGGCATTCTACCTTCGAGTGACACCCCCAGCCCTATTTTTTAATTCTTTTTATTTTGAAACAGCGTTTCACTGAGTTGCAAAGGGCCTAAATAAGTAGCTGAATCTGTAAATCGCAGTCCTCCTGTCTGAGCCTCCCAAATGCTGGGATTACAAGCATGTGCCACCACACCCGGCCAAGAAACATAATTTTTAAAAAGAAACTTTTGGTTCCCAGAAAGTCACTAATAAAGTTTTGATTCCTACAACAATTTACTGTTCTTCCCTCTCTGAACTGTCCATCAGGGCAAACTCTGGAATACGAAGGGAAACCTAAATTCTCCTTTATACTTAAACTATTCAACTCAAGGATGTTAATCATAAAAGAGACAATAAGCATATCACCCCTGAAACTGTATATGCTTAGTTTCATATTTAGCAAATTTGGGTGTTGATTGTAGCTAAATTTTGTGAGGAGTTTTCCACTCAACAATGTTCTACCTGGGGAGTTCTCAATTTCTAAAAGCCTATTTAATTTTGAGTATCACTAAACTTTAATACTGTAGTATCAGGCTATGGGAATAAAAATAAAGAAGTCTGGTTTCCTGGGAAACAGGAAAAATTTTGAAATAATAAAACTTTTTTTTTCTCTCTTTGAAACAGAATTTCACCATGCTGAAACTAATTCCTGGGCTCAAGCGATCCTTCTGCCTTAGCCTCCCAAGTAGCTGGGACTACAGGAAAACAATATCTTGATGCCCTTTGAGTATCTTTTTTCTCTTCCATCACCATCAATCCACTCAGACTTACAGTGTGAGTATCTTTTGCTCCAAGTGCCTTCTGTAAGCTTCCTTCTGGGCCATTCTACTATCTAGGGTACTATTTGCACTCAGTTATCCTACCTCCCCTTCCCCAGTCTGGACCTGAATATGCCCCATAGATCTTACTTTGAAAACTATGGGGAAAGCAATCTGATTGCTTCCCCACATCTTTCTCTTAGGTGTTTTTTTTTTTTTCTCCCAGAGACAAAGAAATTTATTTAATGTTATTGTTTGAATATAGAACATCCCCTGGAAAAGCTTCTGTGTCGGTGACACAAATATTCAGAGGTGAAATAATGGGATCGGGGTTCTAATATCATCAGTTGGTAAATCCCAAGAAGGATTTTAATAATTTCAATGAATTTACTGGGTGATGACTTAGGTGGGTGTGGATGTAGGAGGTCACAAGGGGTCAACTTGGGGTCTCTATCTTGTCCCTGATCACTTTCATGGCCTTTCTCTCTCTCTGCTTTCTGACCTCAGTGAGGTGAGAGGCTTTCTTTTTCCATGCAGCACCACCATGATGTTTGCCTCGGAGTCTGCTGACTAATGGACTGTTCTCCTGAAATCATGAACCAAATTAACCTTTCCTCCTTTATGTCAGGTATTTTAGTCACAGTGATAGGGAAGCTGACTAAAACATTTAGGAAAGTAAAGATAAATTTGATGGAGAATATGAGCTGTTTTGAGTGTGAGACACCTTTTGGGATAAAGCAAGGAATCGACACTTTCAAGGCAGAATGTGATCATCTTGAGAGTGAGAGACATCTCCCTCCCTTAGGTATTATAAGGGAAGCAATCCAACTGAATTAGTTTGAATTATGTATCAGGGAGTAACAGCTTCTTTAATTTCAAGATGTTAACTTTAATAAAAGAGAATGTTTGTTACCTTATACAAATAGCTAATAGGAAAAATTTCACTCAGAACAACAAAATGAAATACATACTTTCTACTGTAAAATGAAAGAGAGTGGATGACTTTTATTGTTCCCTTTAATCCTAATGTTCTTTAACTTTATGACTAAGGGTTGTATAAGGGAAAGATATTTGGAGTGAAAGTCTTTCCAGTTCTGCCATTCTGTTTCTGTAGCCCTTTTCTCCCCACAGCTTGGCTACCCCAAACTTAATTCACCCATAGCCTTTAAGGCCAATCTGCTCTTTGGGGTGGAAACATTTAAGAAAATCTAAATCAGCACTATCTAATAGAAATATAATGTCAGTCACATAGGTCATTTAAATTTTTCTAGTAGCTATGCCAGGCGTGGTGGCGCACGCTTGTAATCCCCGCGCTTGGGAGGTGGAGACAGGAGGATCGCGCAGGTTCGAAGCCAGCCTTGCTGGCTTAAGAGACCCTGTTTCCAAATAAAAATATAAAAATAGGTCTGGGAGTGTAGCCCAGAGGTAGATGGGTTTCCAGGAACCCCAGTACCACCAAAATAAAATAAAATAAAATAAAAATTTCTAGTAGCTATATTTTAAAAAGAAAAAATCACTTTAATGATATATTGTTTAACCCAATAAATCTAAAATTTTTAACAAATGATCAATTTAAAAAGTTTCAATGAATATTTTACATTGTTTTTATTGGTAGATTTTCAAATCCAGTGTGTTTTTGTGTGTGTGTGTGTGGTACTGGGGTTCCTGGAAGCCCTTCTACCTCCGGTCTATACTCCCAGACCTATTTTTACATTTTTATTTGGAAACAGGGTCTCCTAAGCCAGCGTGCGCGACTGGCTTTGAACCTGCACGATCCTCCTGTCTCTGCCTCCCAAGCACGGGGATTACAAGCGTGGGCCACCACGCCCGGCCAGTGTGTATTTTATATCTACATCATGTCTCAATTAAGACTTGTGCATGCTTAATAGCCACACATGGCTAGTGGCTACCATCTTGAGCAAGAAGTTCTAGACCATGACTCCACTTTGGTAACATAAAATCACCTGGAGAGGACTTAAGAGCCCTGATTCTCCACCCAAATGCTAGACTCCTTAAATCAGGATCTACTGGAACAGAACTTGACCTCAAGTATTTTTTTTTTTTAGATTCAGGTGATTATAATGGGCATCTAAGACTGAGAATACTCTGGACTAATGTTTCTCAACTTCTGCTTAGAATGCTTGGATCATTTTTGCTTCAAAGAGCAATGCCTGGCCTCTACCCACAAAGATTCTGATCGTAATTGGTGTATTTCTTGTACGAGGAAAAGGTATTGGTTTAAACTTTCACAGATTTTTACAACATACTAACTAGGTGGAAAAACACTGACGGGTATTTGAACTTGGTACTCTATCAACTGCATGATTTTCCTGATAAGGTGGTTAATAGATATCTATTTTCTTTTTCTTTTCTTTTCTTTCTTTCTTTTTTTCTTTTTCTTTCTTTTTCTTTTCTTTTTTTCTTATTTTCTTTCTTTTTTTTTGGTGGTACTGTGGTTCCTGGAAACCCTTCTACCTCCGGGGTACACTCCCAGACTTATTTTTTTATATTTTTATTTGGAAACAGGGCCAGCGGGGCTGGCTTCGAACCTGCTTGATCCTCCTGTCTCCGCCTCCCAAGCACGGGGATTAAAAGAGTGAGCCACCACGCCCGGCTCTATTTTGTTTCTAAGACTTACTTCCAAAACTTCCTTTAGCATTATGCCTGGGTCCTTGATTTTGTTGCTCTACTTAAGACCCCACTTAATAACTGGGTAATATTCCATTTCCATAGGTCTATAGGTCTTTGCCTTGCTAGTTTCCTTCTCAGGCACTAAAAATCTTTCCCAAGATACCACTATAATATATATACATACTATATACATGTGTGTGTGTGTGTGTGTGTGTGTGTGTGTATGTATGTGTGTGTGTGTGTGTACTGGTTATTGAACTCATGGACATCCTACCTCTGGGCTACACCCGTGGCCCTTTTTACTTTTTTATTCTGAGACAGGTTCTTACTAAGTTGTTGAGGGTCTTGTAAAGTTTCTGTGGCTGGCCTCCAGCCTGTGATCCTTTGTCTTAGCCTCCCAAGTACTAGAATTACAGGCATGTGCCACCATGCCTGGCCCTGGATCCTATATTCTTATGCTTGATTGCTAATTGAATACTTTCTTCAGATCATATTAGGTAGGACTGGCAAACCACTGAGGATGCTTGTAGGGACAGGCACCTACTTCCTGTTTCTACCTACTGCAAATGACACACACTTCCTGTCTTCAGCTGGGTTTATCATCTGAACAATGTCCCACCCAAATATTATATCCAGGTTATACATTCTCCCATTCTATGACATTTTGATGCATTCAGTCAGAACTCATCAAACCCCGTGCAAAGGAATGTCTTTATGACAGGCATACATGTTATTGTCATTTACTGTTTAAACTCCCAGGTAAATATAAAATACTAACTAGGTGGAATTGCTTTTTGGAAACCCACACTAGAGTAAATTTCTTTCTTTCTTTCTTTCTTTCTTTCTTTCTTTCTTTCTTTCTTTCTTTCTTTCTTTCTTCCTTTCTTTCTTTTCTCTTCCTTTCTTTTCTTTTCTTTTTTTCAGTACTGTGGATGGAACCCAGGGACATTGTACCTATGAGCTAAACCCCCAGCCCTATTTTTTAGTCCTTCTTGTTTGTTTGTTTGTTTTTTGCGGGTTTGAGGATGGAACCCAGGGACATTCGACCTCCAAGCTATACACCCTGCCCTATTTTTTATTCTTTATTTTGAAACCGGGTCTCACTGAGTTGCGGAGGGCCTCACTAAGTAGCTGAGGCTGTCCGTGAACCGCAATCCTCCGGACTCAACCTCCAGAATGCTGGGATTACATGCATGCACTACTACGCCCTGCTTAGTCCTTTTATTTTTGAAACAGAGTCTCACGGAGTTGCGAAGTGCCTCACTAAGTAGCACAGGCTGTCCACAAACCATGATCCTCCAGTCTCTGCCTCCCAAATGCTGGGATTACAAGTGTGTGCCCCCAAACGCAGCACTGAATTTCTTTACATTGTTGATAACCTTTACAGATTCTTTCCCTAGTTTTACTTTTGTGTCGAACCATACTTAAGATCATGCCTTCTTTCTCTTATGAGCCACGTCTCAGGTAACATACTATCCACACATTTACCCAAGCCAAGAGCAGCTAGGAGGCCCCTGATTTCTTTGTTCCCCATCTCCAGTTGATCAGTATGTTCAGTTTTATTCTATGCACTTTCTCCATGTCTTAACACACATGCCCTGCATTAATCTCCCTGCGCTTCTTTTTCCAAAATTTGTTGAAACATCACACATTTGCTTAAAATGTTTGTCCACATAAGTACAAATTCCTAAATGTGGCACATATCAGTAGCAACATAATAATGCATTCTATTTGCCAGACCGTGTTAAAAACTTCATGTGTTTCACTCTGCCTTCAATCTTTGTTTTCAGCTTTGATTTACCACACTCTTGCCTTGTTATTTCTTTGTGGTCACCCTGAACTTGCTCTGTGAATTCTTGTGTTTTTCTCACGTTGCTGTTTCTTCTGCCTTGAGTAATTGTTATCTCCTTACTGCCTGAGAAACATCTGCTTATCTTCAGAGTTCAAATAAAGTAGCCATTCTGAAATTCTAAATCTGACGTTCTTTCTTTGTGGATCCTTTGGACTTTGTGATAAATTATATGAGTATCTCTTACTGAAGTAGTATTTCTCCCTGTATACCTACTTGAAATGTGAGCAGAAATTACTTAGTTGTCTCTATGTTTTTATCCTGGCACAGGCTGCGTGCCCAATACATGTTAGATATAGTTATTATGTAAAAGTACCATAGTTTACTTTATATGGAGCTGTGTGAATCCTTTTATCTTTGCCCATTTGGGGAATTAATTGTTCATATGCATTCTGAGTGCATAAACTAGAGCTGAGACAGGAGAATTGTGGGCTCAAGACTAGCCTCAGCAATTTAGCAAGACTAGCAGCAACCTAGTAAGACCCTGTTTCAAAATAAAACTAAACAGAGCTGGGGGCATAGCTTGAAGGTAGAATGCCCCAGGGTTCAATTCCTAGTAACCAGGAAACCCAAACACACACACACACACACACACACACACACACACACGAGTAGTATTTTCCATTTTGTTTGATTCTATTTAATTTTAACAAAATTCAATCAATCTTTACAAACAATTAGCAAGATAGAACTTCCAGTTTAGAAAACTCTGGTTTAAGGCAGGTGTGGTGGTGTATGCTTGTAATCCCAGCCTTTGGGAGGCTGAGACTTGAGGATCTCGGTTGGCGGCCATCCTCAGCTACTTAGGGAGGCCCTCTGCAACTCAGCGAGATCCTGTTTCAAAATAAAGAATAAAAAATAGGGCAGGGGTTATAGCTTGGAGGTAGAATGCCCCTGGGTTCCATCCCCAGTAACACACACACACACACACACACACACACACACACACACACACACAATCTCTGGTTTGAACTATAAATGATAAAATGGGAAAAGTTGAGTATTAAATCTCAGGGCATCTTTCTCAATGCAAAAAGATAAAATTTGAAAAATATAAAATTTCAGCTAGCTGTCAAGATGAGAAGAATATGGTTAAGATTTAGGTCCGGCCTTAGCTAGGAATCCCTAATATGTTGAGGAGGAATTCAAGGAAAGCATCAGAGAAGAGCAGAGTACCATTAGAGAAGCTAAGCAAGAACTTTGCTGTTGATAAATACCTTCAGCTTTAAAAAATGCTTTGGGGTTGCAGGGCCAGAAGACACACTTAGGGTCCCACACATTCTAGCTTGGGAAGGGAAGACTGCTGAGTGCCCTTGAGCTCTCAGGGGGAGTGGGGGGTGTTGGGAGGGAATAGAAGAACTGAGAAATGTGCAGGACTGAAACTGGAATGTGACAGTCTCCAAATGCATGAGATCACGCACCAGAGAAGGTATCAGGGGTAGCAGCAGCTCATGATGCTACGAACCAAGCAAGGTTATACAGCAAATACCCAGCTATGATGCCTGAAGATCAGACAGAACAAGAGACCTCTCGGTGGAGCTGAGCTTTTGGATCAGATAGTCCCTGTCCTTAACCTCAAAACATAAAAATACTAACATGATAAATCCCCGAGGAACTTAGTTCACTTAGGGGAGAAAGGGAAGGCCAAAGAGGAAGAAGTGGACAAAGAAAATCTTGTTTATGTACTTACTTTATACTACTTGCTTGAAAGACGTGTGTGTGTGTGTGTGTGTGTGTGTGTGTGTGTGTGTGTGTGTTACCAGGGATGAAACCCAGGTGCCTTCTACCTCTGGGATATACCCCTAGCCCTGTTTTATTTTATTTGGAGACAGGGTCTCACTAAGTTGCTGAGGATGGCTTTAAACCTGTGATGCTCCTGCTTCAGCCTCCCAAGTAGTGAGGTTACAGGCACATGCTACCACGATTGGCTCAATTTTTATTTTATAGTTTTTATTGTTTGGTGGTACAGAGGATTGAGCTCAGGGTAGCCCTTTTTAAATTTTGAAATATAGTCTTGCTAAGTTATCCCTTGCTGGCCTTGAGTCTGAGATTCTCTTGGAAAGACATTAAATTTTAAAGAAGGGATTAAGAGAATAGAGTGGGGCAAAAAAAAAATAGAGTGGGAAGAGCCTGTGATTCCTATCACCACTTCTGCACATTAGAGCAATGACTGCAAATATTAAGCTTACTAAATACACATGGCAAAGTGATACATAATTTAATGGCTAGTGTCCTACACCATCCATACCTGTCATCAGCAGATAGATGCACATGGAAAATGAAAAGTTTGCAATTCTTCCAGTCTGCCTTAGCTGAGGCCAGTCAAAGGGAGGAGCTGCAGGGATGATGTTGATCAGGAACAAGCCTGGTGCATACCGACTCTGTGGTGAGAGCCATTAAAGCTTATATTTATTTATTCATTTATTATTATAAAGAGGTTGAACTTATGTTGTTGCTCATCCTTACCCTTGCTGAACCACGGTGGAGATTTTGCCAGGAGATTGTGTTGTCTCCTGTGGGAGTGAGGCCTGTGTAGTAGAAACAGCACTGCGGGGGGCTGCCCCAGGTGCCGAGGCGGGGCTTGTTCTCACTACACACACACACACACACACACACACACACACACACACACACACACCCCGTGTTGCTGTGGGAGGGTGCAGGGCTGTTGTCAGAGAGCCAGGGTTCCTCAGTCTTCTCGGTGACTGGCTAGACTAAGCAATGCAGCTTTCAGATTCAGTGTGTGGACCTGGGTCTTGCTTTCTCAGTTACTCCCATTTCTGGGCACCCCCTTCATCCTGTGTGAATGATGGACGGCTGGCATGTGGGTTTTTCTAGCGTGTGACAGCAGTCTCTGGAAGCCGAGGACAGCCATGTCTATTCTGTGATCGGGTCTGTCCACCCTTAACTTAGAACACATTTGTAACTGAACTCGTGTTTTCAATTTGTACCAAGTAGTTTGAAGATTCTATTAAAGTTATGACACACAAGAAAAGAGAAGGAGGAGGAGGATGTTACAACGAACACTGATGAGCTACGGGGGGTGAGAATAAAGGGGTAGGTCAGTGATTAGAGCAGGATTCTGAGAGGAGCCCTCCAGGAGTCCTTATGGATCCGCGACTGGACAATGGGCAGAGACTGGGGTCTGATGCTGAGGAGAAAGCCCTTCAGCATTTGAGAAGCCAGCTGAGTAAAGGGCAGGCTGTGCTCAGGAGCAAGCCTGATCAGGAGAAGCTGGGCAGTTGACCTCATGATGTGCATTTTTCTGGAAATGCTTTGCACTCTCGACCAGTCCTACCTGCTTTCAAAGTCAAGCAGGCTCTGAATGCACAGTGCCCTTGTGAAACTCTCTTGAGTTGCTCCTCTCCAGGGTCACAAGCCATTTTCTTTCAAGTCTTAGATGGCTCCATGTGCTTCCTCTCTGCTTTGCTTCAACACTAAGGATACTTGCTGTTATGGCTTGGATTTAGAATGTCTCCCGGACCTCATTTGGTAGATAAGGCAGCTATGTGAGGAGAGACTTGATTGTTGGGGAGGGACCTGAGGGGAAACAGCCAAGGATAGTGTTTTCTGGGTAGGCTGCAGGAGCTTCCTGTTATTCTCTCTCCCCTGATGCCATGAGCAAACTCCTCTCTCTCTCTCTCTCTCTCTCTCTCTCTCTCTCTCTCTCTCTCTCTCTTCCTCTCCTCTCCCTCTTCCTGCTTCTGGTCATCATGCCTAAGGACCATCATGTCCAGGCAGTTGATCTAAATAGACTATATATATATATATATATATATATATATATATATATAACTCTAGATACAGAAGCAAACATCTTTCTTCCTTTACATTTTGTGTGTGGCAGGTGTTGGATGAGCATTGGAAACACAGACTGATGCACTTGCTTTCTCCTAATGCTGTCACTTCAACTTCTACAATCTTCACTTTCCAACAATGTACCTCACAATGAATGACAAATCTCTCAATAGCACACTTAGAATTTCTTTGACCATTCCTACCTGCAAACTCTCAACCTCATATCAGTTTCACAATTAGACTTTTTTTTTTTTTGGCTGTTTTAGCCACCCTGCAAAATACAGCTATAAACTATTTCCTGATTGTACAGAATGAGGCCATTTCAAATAGAGACTACTCAGTTTCAAGTTAGTCCTTTGATACTATGAAAACCCCTTAAAAATGTCTTGTTTTGGTATATATTTTCTTCTAAGCTATAGTAATTTGCCAGTCTTCTTATTTGTAGTAGTACAATATTATTATTAAACACTCCTCAGGGACTTCCGGGAAGATGGCGACCAAGAAAAGCAGCATTTTCGAGCTCTGCTAAAACTCGATCTCTATTGCCACAAAATCAGTGCTTTTCATAGCCAGAAAACACCATCAGCAGAAAAAAAAAAAAAAAGTAAACACAAGGGACAGAGAAAAAAAAGACTAGAAGAACAACCAGAGACCAGAAATCAAGCCCGCAATGCAGCAGTGGAGCGGTGCCAGCATCATCTTCTCTCACAGCACCAGGATCCAGAGAGGAAAGGTAAACAAGGAGCTGAAGTGAGCAGCTGCGGATCATTCGGGTGTGATTCAGCAGTTCTTTCAGTGCAAAGAACGTCCAAAAACTCCCAGTGGTCAAGCTCATCACGCCGTCCAGGGACACAGAACAGAGCTCAAAACCAGAAAAGAAATATGCCAGCCTCATAGCTGAGGGCATGGCAGTGGCACCATATTGCCAGCAGCACCAGCCTCACAGCCGAGGGTGTGGCAGCGACGCCATATTGCCAGCAGCAATAGCAAGTTCACCACGCCCTCGACAGCTCCTGATCAACACGCACAATAACCGTGAGTGAAATTGCGGCCCCTAAAGGAGAAATCCCTGTACTGCACACCCAAGGACTTTGATAATCTCTCTGGGTCTGAGATTTTGCAGTCCAACCCAGTGAAGGAGTAGCGGTAGCAGAGATTACCACAGACTCGAGATACAGAGCACCCTAAGTGAAGTTGTAGTGATCCAGGAAAGGCACAAGCTTCTGAAATCATGGGAAAGAGGAACAACAATAGAGCAATGAATGCCCACAACCCCATAATATCAGAACCTGATAACACAGAAATTCAGAGATCTCCAGAAGATCAAATCAGAAATATAACTGTAGAAATAATACAGGACCTTTGAAAAGAATTTAGAGTCTAAAAGACATAAAGCATGCAATAATTGAGGCAAAGTCCTCAATTCAAAATATAAACAATTGATTAGACCACATGGAGAATAGAATCTCACTCCTAGAAGAGGATCACTCCAAAAACGAATGCATAATTTCTAACTTAGAAAAAAAAATCAGACAGCAGGAATCTGACATTGAAGAAATATGGGCCCATTTTAAGAGAGCTAACCTAAGAATAATTGGAATAGAGGAGGGAAAAGATGGTGAAACCAAAGGGATTAATAATATCTTCAAAGAAATAATAGCAGAAAATTTTCCAAACATAGAGCCTAACCTAACAGGCATTTGTTAAAGTTCTGTTAAACTAACAAAAATATGCATTAATTTATCTATAAGTTTTTGAAATTTTTCAAAGTCCTGTTTGGATGAACCCAAATATACTATTTTCCCTCTTCATGCCTACTTGTCCAGTGATAGCTTTCTCTCTCTTACTATATATATATATGGAGCAAATCACAATGTAAAACTATCACATCAAAATTGCATAGTTTTCTAGGTATGCCTGTAATCCCAGTACTTGAGAGAATCACAGATTCAAGGCCAGCTTCAACAATTTAGGAGAAGCTCAGCAACTTAGCAAGATCCTGATTCAAAATAAAAAATGAACTAGTGTTGGGGATGTAGCATAGCGGTAGAATGTTCGTGGGTTCAATTCCCAGTAACATCCACACACACACACACACACACACACACACACACACGAGCATAGCTATGTAATATAATTATAGAAATATTTGTAGCCGGGCGTGGTGGCCCACGCTTGTAATCCCGCACTTGGAAGGCGGAGACAGGAGGATCGCGCAGGTTCGAAGCCAGCCTTGCTGGCTTAAGAGACCCTGTTTCCAAATAATAAAATATATATAACATAGGTCTGGGAGTATAGCCTGGAGGTGGAAGGGTTCCATCCCCAGTACCACACCCCCCAAAAAACCCCCAAAATTTGTATTTGTTTTCCATTCTCCTTTGAAATATTTCCTTTGAGAATAGTCCTCACCTATCTCTGGGTGAATTGTAGGGTGAGACTCATGATTTTCTGGTCATATTTAGTGACTACCTATTATTGTAGTCTCAAACTTCCTGGGACTGATTTAAGCATTTGTTCAACAAAATTGACTCTCTCTTTAAGGAAGTATATTAGTCAGATTTCCACTACTATGACAAAATACCCAAGATAAGTTAAATTAAAAGAGGAAAGGTTTACTGTGTCTCACAATTTTAAAGGTTGCTGTCCATGGTTGGTGGCCCCAGTGCTTTTGGGCCCATGGAGAGGTAGCCATCATGGTAGGGAGTATGTGGTAGAGCAAAGCAGCTTACCTCATTACCTCATAGAGGCAGAAAAGCAAAAAAGAGAGAGAGAAAAGGACCAAGGGTCCCAATGTCCCCTTCAAGTGGATGCCCCAGTGACCTAACTTCCTCACTAGGATTCATCTCCTTAAGTTTCTACTGCTTCCCAATAGCACCATAGGCTGACAACCAAGACCTCAACCCATGGCCTTTGGGGGACAATAAAGATGCAAACTATAGCAGGGAGATTTTTAGACTAATTCTGAGTGTGTGAAACATGTGCAAATATATACATATATTTAAAACACATATCTGATAAATATGGTCAGATTAAATAGAAGTATAATGCAAATATATGTATAAAATTTCACACATAATATATGATATATATGTATATAAAATCCACATTGTTATATTCTGGTTTATTTGTTATTTGCCTGAAACCATATACTAAACCTTGTTTCTCTCTCTTGGCCCAACCCTTTTTGATTTGCATATTTTCATGTGAATGTATCCACAAGACAGTTTTTCATTATTTCCCTCTGCTCTCTGCATTAAAATCTATCAACCAGTTACAATCTGTGGACCCAAATTATCTTTGAAGGGAAGGGTATGATTTCTGCTCACTTAGGAGTGTTCTAAGGGAAGGTCTCATATCCTTTTGCCCCCCACCCCCAAAACGGAACTAGTTTTTTGGCATCCTAATATTGCTTCCATGTTACACATATTCTTTAACACCCAGCAGAATTCAGAATCTTAAATTCCTGAGTTTCATATTTTGAGTCTAAAGTGTTAGACAGGTGAAATATTAGGTTGAACTCAGATAATCAAAACTGGAGTTATACAAGCCATTGTCTCTGCATGAAAATGCCACAAACTCAGTATCAAAATTTGCAATAATCAAACTCTGAGAGTTTCAATACTACAATTTAGGCATTTCTTCCCACCCCTTCCCATAACACCCACTGGAGGGCTTTCTTTTCCTCCTGGAGCATGCCCGCCCCCATCTATTCGACTCTCCCATCACTCACTCTTTGGCATGAGTAACTCAGCCTCTGTTTGTGCCTAGGTTCATTATGTGGCAGCTGTTTTCATTACCATCTCATTATTTCACTGAGGGGGAGATGTTTCCATGGTGATGCTGAACCACATAAGTAGAGATTTTACTACATTGAGTTTTCATCTACTCACTGTACCAGTTAGAGGGAGAATTGAGCTAGTACCTTTTCAATAGAAAGAGAGTTTGTAAATCTCCCTTCACTTTCTTGTATCTTTGATTTTTGCCATGAAGATATGTTGTAATTTTGAGTTCTTAACAGATGAGAGTTAACACAGAAAATGAACAGTTGTTTTTTTTTAATCATAATTAGTTTGCCCTTTTAATATGTCCATGGAAATGTCCAGAATAGCATTACACAGGACAAATGACTTGCACTATTAATTTTTCTTAATTCTTCCACCAGAAAGGAGACTCTGGAAAAATTCTGGATGGGAACTGGTCTAATTATCAACATAATTATTGCTTAGCTTTGATTGCTTCCAAAGTTGTCATTGCCTAGGGAAACAAAGGTCACAACAGCACTGAAATGATTATATAATACTTTCTCCACTTATGAATGAGTGGTACTCGACTTTCATTAATTGATTTGTGCTTAATCCTGCATTTGCAGGAGGATTTTATTAATAGATTTCCCTTGCAGTAAGCCTTAAATAATTTGAACTACACTGAAAGTAAATCTATCTACAGCAGCAAATTCTTTCTTAATCTTTTGCCTTTGGAATTTTAGATAAATCAAGCCACATTTGTTTAGCACTTAAGTTCTTAAGCACTTACATTTTTATTTGATAGAACAACACCATGTTAACTGAAGTACAAAAGTAATGAAAAAGTTTAACGTAAATAGCACTGAACTTGAAGAATTATTAAGGATACCATTAAATAAATGCACCAATACGATAAGTATCTGGGTGCATGATTAAACCAATTATGGCTTGGAATTCAGTTTAATATAAATTTATCTATGATCCAAACCAATGGACTTCAACAATCGGAAGAATATTGTTCCCTTATAATTAACTAATATCTTACTATTATTCTTATGAAGATTTTCCCACCATGGCAAATTTCAAACAGACTCCAGCCAACAAGTAGTAGTATGTCAAGATTAGATGAAGCTGGGCACGGTGACACACACTTGTAATCCCAGTACTTGGGAGGCTGAGACAGGAGGATTGCACAGGTTTGAAGCCAGAATCAGCTATTTAAAGAGACTCTCGGCAACTTTGTGAGACCCTGTTTCCAAATAAAATATAAAATAAGTGTGGGGGAGTAGCATGGAGGTAGAAAGCCCCTGGGTTCTATTCCCAGGACCACACACACAAAAAAGATTAGATGTTACTTCTTGAAAAAACTATTATATATTAGACATAGTGGTGGGATTTTTTTTCTGTATCTCTTCATTTATTCCTTTCAGTAGCATAATGTGGATATTTCTATTTTCAATTAAATAAGGATGAAATTAACATTTAAGGTGTTAAGATACTTGTAAAAAACAGATACTTGTCAAATGTCAACACCAAGTCAGTCCTTGTATTAGAATTGGGGTGTTCAAATGTATTATTTCTAACCCACAATGGAAAGTCTTTGTCAATAGTAGTCACCATCAATCTCTTTAAAAACTACCAGCCGGGCGTGGTGGCGCACGCTTGTAATCCCCGCGCTTGGGAGGCAGAGACAGGAGGATCACACAGGTTCGAAGCCAGCCATGCGCGCTGGCTTAGGAGACCCTGTTTCCAAATAAAAATGTGAAAATAGGTCTGGGAGTGTAGCCCGGAGGTAGAAGGGCTTCCAGGAACCCCAGTACCACACATAAAAAAAAAGACCAAAGTTTGTGGGGGGCTTTTTTGAACAATTACAGGGTGAGAGAATGCTGGAGAGACACAGAATAGATAGCAAAATAGAGCCCTAAAGTCAGCTCATATGAAAAGTTTATGTGTTAATAGTCCATATTCAGCAATATCTTGAACAAATAAATCACTTATTGGACTGAAAAATAGATTTGTAGTGCATGAGGACTGGATTAGGTGGAGTTCAATCTCTAGAACAGCTCTCTGTGAGTACTCATTTAAAATAAAAACGCATCAGGATTGCTCGTTACTGCTTATTCTAAGCTGCTTCTATTTCAACCAGCATCCGACTTCTAGGAGAGTAGCATCTATCTCTATGTTAAATGTACCTCAACTGCCCTGTTTCCTGAGTGTTCAGATACAACCCATGGAATCCCAGAACTTGTACATTTGGGATAAGTGTAGGTTGATTGATGGTTGCTTAAATATGCCACTTGATGTTCAAATTTCTATTTTATTGACTCACTAAGTTAAATTAAGTAAAATGCTGTCTTAGTTCATTAGAATGTTCTTATTTACATTCCCTGAAAATCTTTGTTGTCTAAATTTTAAATTAAAGGGAGATTGTGGATCAATGGGTAAGATGAGAAAGTGTATTGACATGAGGATATCAGGAGATCCTCTGGCCAGGATATTCCCAAAATATGTAAGATGAAACTAGCACTACCAAGGTTTGTGGAATTGATTCCTTTGAAAATTGTAATTATAGACAAAGCAGAGCTCCATTTGTCTGCTAGCCAAGTATCACCTGGTACTATTTTTGTACAGTCTATTATTATAGAGAAATGTCTTCACAGAGAGTGAAAGTACAATGACCTTTCAGTCCTCAAAATGTGGATAAGAGCTCAATGTCAAAATACATTGCTATGCCTCACCACATAGCTAGAAAGAAAATTAATCAAAATTTTATGTGTGCAGATGGAAATGCTTAAACCAGTTTTACAAACCAATTACCATTCAGCTCCAAAAACCTGTAACTTGTTCGAGATTTAATACACACCAAGCAGCCTCGGAACTCCTTAAAGAATAATAATTCAAACTTAATATAGAATGGAAGTTGACTACTATTTCTGTGTTCTTTAGTTTCTGTATTTTTCAGTTAAGTTATAATTCAGGGCCGCTCAGGAGATGCCTGTATGAAATATGTTTTCTGCTGATTGGCCTTTTTACAGAGACTTAGGCAGCATGTTTTTAGTGATATAGTACCATTGCTACTAGGGGGCCTCATTCTGTACTCATTGTTCAGAATAAATGCCCTGAGAATTCTGGAGAAAGACATTTGAATTTAGGATCAAGAAGCAAGATTATTTTTTTTCATTTGTCATGGTTTAACCTTCACAATGACAAGCAATAAATTAAATTCTGCAGAATTTTTGTTGTTTTTGCTAAGTCAAATTAATGATGTTTAGGTTAAAAATGCACCTTACTGTCTTATATTGAATATTTCTTCCACAGTGTAAATAATATAAGTTTAGTGGATTAAAATTAGAAAAAGATAAACTGAAATAAAAATAAAGCACTTATTATTCTACCACCCACAGATAATGATTATGAATATTTTAGTTCTTAATATTTATATTATTTCATTAATATATTTTAATTAATTGATGTAATATAATAACATTAATGAGTGTAAAATTTTAACATATTCTATATTTTTAAAATTACAGTGTATCATACTATCACTGCCATTTAGTAAGCAATATATTTTTGAATGTTTTTCATGCCTTTAATAAGTAATGACCATTAATACTAAACATTGATATAAAGTGTTTCATTTTATGAATCTTTAATTTTTAAAATTTTATTATTTCCTAAAATGTTTTGAAAAATTTAGATACTCCATTGCTAATTTTAAGTCAACATTTAAATTTTTTATCATGAATTTAATAGTTACAAAGCATGTAATCTCCAAAGTATTAAAATATTAACATTTTAAATTAAAACTCTAACAGGGCTCTTAAATATAGCTAATGGAGTCTAATATCATAGTGGTTTAGTGCCCACAACCATACATTTAAAATACATCAATACTCTTTTTGTCAGAAAGTAATATTATTCCTTTATTCTCCTTATATTTCCATTATAACTACTTCATTGAAATTTTATCCTAATACATATTTTTAAGTTTGGAAGTATTTTAAGGGACTTATGATTGCACCTTTTATATACTCTCCAAAACAAAATTATGCACTTAGTTTGAAAATTTACTTACAGCTGGTAATCATAAAATATTAAATATTTGAGAATTACATTTTTGATTGAGTTACGATTACATTTTATATTAAACAATTGTGCCACAGGGGATCCAGCCCAGGTGCCTCTGCCTCTGAGCTACATTCACAGTACTTTTTCATTTTTATTTTGAGTCAAGGTCTCACACAGTTGCCCAGGCTGGCCTAAAACTTGTAATTAATTCTTCTGCCTCAGCCTCCCAAGTAGCTGGAGTTGGCATGCTTTTATTTTTAGTGTTACCTGGCTTGCCATGTTTTTATTTTTAGTGTTATCATTATGGTACTGAAAATTGAACCCAGGGGCATTTTGCCTCTGAGCGTATTATACTCCCACCCCTATTTTATTTATTTATTTTTTAATTTTTATTGGTGCATTGTGTTCATACATCTTAATGGGGTACAAGATGGTGGAGGCATACATGCATGCATCACTCAATTAGCCCTTATGCAGTTCCTTCCCCCTCCCCCATTCTCATGTTTGGCTTAATGATTGGCTTTTTTTTTTTTTTGGTGGTGGTACTGGGGTTCCTGGAAGCCCTTCTACCTCCGGGCTATACTCCCAGATCTATTTTTTACATTTTTATTTGGAAACAGGGTCTCCTAAGCCAGCGCGCGCAGCTGGCTTCGAACCTGCGCGATACTCCTGTCTCTGCCTCCCAAGAGCGGGGATTACAAGCGTGCGCCACCACGCCCGGCTTAATGATTGACTTTGATATGTTTGTGAATGTACATCATATGCATTAGAGAATTTCCCTCTTCCCCCTCCCATCCTCTTAACTGTGGGATATGTACACAATGGAATTTTACTCAGCCATAAAGAAAAACACAATTATGTCATTTACAGGGGAATGGATGGAACTGGAGAACATTATGCTAAGTGAGGTTATTCAGTCACAAAACAATAAAAAATTGGATGATCTCCCTAATATGTGGAAGCTAGGGAGAAAATGGGTCATAGGAGAAATTCTAGATGAAGAAGGAAATACTATAGATGAGTAAATAAGGCGATCTATATTATTTTTTTAAATTTAAAACAGTCTCACTAAGTTGTGGAGGGCCTAAGTTGCTGAGCTGGCTATGAACATGGGATTCTCCCATCTCAGCCTTCCAAGTACTAGCATGTGCCACCGTGCCTGGTTTGCTATGATTTTTGCAAATCATTGTATAACATTCATGGTAAGATTTTATCAGCAATACATCTTTTAATATGGTGGAAGCAGTTTAAAAAAAACAGAGTGCATATCAATGAATAAATATGGAAATTAACTAAAAGGTCACTCATGAGTGTATGGTTTACATGAAGTTTTTCACTATTGTTTTAAAGTATGTTATTTACAGAAGAACCTGCAACATATCCTCTTTCATTTAGTCCAAAGTGAACAATAATGCAATAGGAATGAAAAACAAAGCAGAGAAGTGATACCCAAAGAAAAATGTGATTTCATCATAGTAATATTTTAGCAAATATTTCCATTACCTCATTCCTCTCTGAAGTCATGAAAAAAAAAGTAACCAAGATGCATTGTTGATAAAAAAAGAAGCTTCCCAGACACTACATTTTTGCTTAGCTCATTGCTTGGCATCCTATAGTCTATATAATCTTGGAAAATGAAACTTTTGTAAGGTTCAGGGTGAGTAAAAAGGTGTGACTTTGGTTAAGCACTAGGGAAAGTGGTCAAAGAAGAAAATGGACATGATACTTTAATCATAGATATACCCTCAAATGCATCCGTTTTTAGGAAAAAAGTCATTTAAAAATGAAGCTCTGAGAATTGATTTTCTTAAAACTATCAGTATTTGTATTCCATATAGAACACCTTCAAGTAGCCCCAAAGATCTTGAATCTTGCGTTGGGTATCATTGGTGTACTGGTTATTTGGCAGTAAAACATTTACCTAAATATATTGACTTAAATGATTAATATTAACCATATTTGGTTTTGGGGTTTGTTTGGTTTGGTACTGGGGATTGAACCCAGGGTATTCTACCTCTGAGCTTACAACCCTGAGCACTTTATATGTTTTATTTTGAAATAAATTAAAAAATGGGTCTTACTAAGACCTAACGGTCTCACTTAGGTCTCACTAAGTTGCTAAGGGCCTCACTAAGTTACTGAGGGGGACCTCAGTCCTTCTGTCTCAGCCTTCCAAGTAGCGGGATAACAGATGTGTGACATCATGACTCTCTTAAACATATTTGTCTTTAAGATGACTACTCACAGAAAGGAAATGCTAGCAGTCCAAGATTTACTTACATATTTATCTATATTTTATAAAAATCCAATGACAATTTATGACTAGTAGATATGAGCTTTGCCCTGGGTATATGGGCAAAGCTGAGAGGCCCAACATGAGAAATGACTCTTGCCCTACACATACATACTTTGTAATATTAGAGATCCTAGGATTGATTCAAGTGCTGTCTCTTACAAACCATAATTTCTCTTCCACTTATTCTTTGACTTTCAGCCTTATAGTTTTAAAGTAGAATTTTAAAATTCCCAAGTACCAAGAACAAAGAATCCATCGAAGAGGCTTCTCTACAAACAAGTCTCTCACTAGGAAATTAAGCTGAATTTTACAGAACATGCATTCTAGTGTCATCATTCTATCTATCTGTTCTTCATGGCTTCTATCAGTGTGTAATTCCCTGGTTTTTGCCTTTATCATTTGTCCTCTTGGTCTTCGTCATCTTTTTCCTGCTCTTCTAGAAAATGACCTGAGACCTTCCTTACCACACTCAGTGCTTCCCTGGATAGTTCTTTGTGAGTTCCGTGAGGTTTCAGAGAACCTGGGCTCAGGTGGGTTTGATGGATTCAAGGAAGCCCTGAAGAAGCTCAAGTACTGTGGAGCTTCACCAATGCCAACTTTCAGGTAGTCCCTTGATCTCAGTCTCATTGTGCATGTCTGTAAACTTGATTCTTCTACCTCCTTGCATCTTGACCTATCACTCTCTCCCATTCCTTCACTGCTTTTTTTTTTTTTTTACTAAGGTATTCTTCATTACTTTAATTTTCTCATAGCCCCTACTTTGTTTTAAGACTTTCCTCTAAACATCCTTTCAGCTTCAGTTTCAAATTGCAATTTTATTAGAGCAAGATTCTGGCTGGCCCAGCTTATTTCTACTTGGTCAAGTACATTTTTTTGTGTGTGAGGGGAAGCTGCTGGGGGTTGAACCTGGAGCCATTTTTACCATTGAGCTATACCCTCAACCTTATTTATTTATTTACTTATTTATTTATTTATATGGTACTGGGGATAGACCCCAGGGGCTTTTACCTCTGGACTACAACCCCAGTCCTATTTTATTTTTTATTTGGAAAAAGGGTCTCATTAAGTTGCTGAGAGCCTCATTAAATTGCTGAGGCTGGCTTCTAACCTTCAATACTCCTGTCTCAGCCTCACAAGTACTGGGATTACAAGTGTGCACCACAACACTTGGCTTATCTTTTTATTTTGAAACAGGATTTCACTAAGTTTTGAGACTGGCCTCAAACTTGCAATCCTTTTGTCTCAGCCGGTTGGTCAGTAACTTTGATGCCAAGCTCTCCTGAGCTTCTGAGACTCTGACCAACTCATAATTTGCTGCCTATAGGTCAGAAGCTCACTCTTGATCTAGTCATATCTGGTAAAGGTGACACTACCACCAGAGCTTTGAGGCTGTCCTCTCTGTGAGGATTGCAAATAGAGCATAATCTTTTAAGAATGCTGCCATATCCTCAATAATTCTGTTTTGCATTTGGTTTTAAAAAATATACAGCAAATTTTGAACATGCTTCTATGATATCTTTGTATATCACTATTGTGCAATGGTTCCCAAAGGACATTGCATATTGCACCTAGTTAGCTTAAAAATGTAATGCCAATACTTTACCCCCAGAAATTATAATTTAGTAGATATAGAATGTGACCTGAACTTTGAAATTTTTAAATGATCCTCAAGCAAGTATAAATTGCAGACATGTTTGAGAACCACAATTTCAATGGATGTGTCATCATATATTCAAATTTAATGGAATTTCATTGAATAAATGCACTATAACATCTTTAATAAATGGATATACTTTAAGATGATTGCTAAGTTTTCACTACTTTAAACAACATTACCAAGGACTTCCTTTTAGTCAATTTTTTTAGTACAACTGCCCTTACTTAAGACAAATTCCTACTACTAGAATTATTGGATAAAAAGTATGAATATTTCCCAGCTTCCCTCCAAAATAATTTTCCAATTTATATGTTTAGAATCAATATAAGAATGTCTTTTATAAAGCCGGGCTGAATCCCCAAAATAAAACAAAGGAAAAGAGAAAAGAAGCCAGGCATGGTGGTGCATGCTTGTAATCCCAGCATTCAGGAGGCAGAGACTAGAGGATCAGTTCACCAACAGCCTTAGCTACTTAGTGAGACCCTGTTTCAAAAACTAAAAAGACTAAAAAATAGGGCTGCGGGTGTAGCTCAGAGGTATAGTGCCCCTGGGTTCCATCCCCAGTACTACCGGAAAAAAAAAAAAAAAAAAAAAAAGAATGTCTTTTTTCTTCCAAGCTAGTATCATCTTTTAAAATTTTATTTATTTATTTATTTATTTATTTATTTATTTATTTATTTATTTATTGCAGGTCTGCGGATGGAACCCAGGGGCATTTGACCTCCGAGCTACACCCCCTGCCCAATTATTTATTCTTTATTTTGAAACAGGGTGTGACTGAGTTGCGAAGGGACTAAGTAGCTGAGGCTGTCTGCGAACCGCGATCCTCCCATCTCAGCCTCCCAAATGCTGGGATTACAAACGTGCGCCACCACGCCTGGCTTATAGCTAGTATTATTTAATTATTATTATTATAATTATTTCTATTTGATAAGTAAAAAAATAACATGTTTATTTTAATTTTATTTATTGTATTACTAGAGTGCTTGAATATCACCTTCTCGGTTTATTTTGCCTTTTTATTTTTCTTCTGTGAATTAGTTATGCCTTTTTTGCTTCTTTTTTCTTTCAGGCAATGAGGTTCTGACTTATTCTTCTTCCCTTATATAAAGCTTAGACCCTTTGTCATATATGTTGTACATGTACTTAAAATTGTTTGCTTTCCATTATTACTTTCCAGGGTAGATTTTTTATCATATCAATTTATCAATTAATTCGGTTTTTTATTATTATCATTTTTGGTGCCAGTTTCTTCACTTAAAAAACTCCAAACATTCATTATTTGTTCTCTAATTCTTGAAAAATAAACGTTATCAAGACTAAAAGTGTGTGTGTGTGTGTGTGTGTGTGTGTGTGTGTGTGTGTGTGGTATTGGGGATTGAATACAGGAACATTTTACCTCTGAGTTACACCCCTAGCCCTATTTTAGTTTTTTAATTTTAAAGCAGGGTCTTAGCTGGGCATGGTGGCACACACTTTTAATCCCCGCGCTTGGGAGGCGGAGACAGGAGGATTGCGCAGGTTTGAAGCCAACCGTGCTGGCTTAAGAGACCCTGTTTCCAAATAAGAAAAAGTATAAAATAGGTCTGGGAGTGTAGCCTGGAAGTAGAAGGGCTTCCAGGAACCCCAGTACCACCACACACACACACAAAAAAAAAATAAATAACACAGGGTTTTGCTAAATTGTAGAGGACCACACTAAGTTATTGAGATTGGGCTGCAAACCTATGATCCTCTTGTCTCAGCCTCTCAAGTACTGGGATTATGAGCATGCACCACCATACCTAAAACTTCTCTATTACTTTTAGTGTAAAAAATAGAACACTGACTGTTGTAGTATAATCCTTATCATAAATAAGTGAGACCTAGAGCAGTGTAACTGGATTGGGTTACTGAACCATTAGCTGCATCCAAGTCTTACCAGAAATTCAAACTAAAAATCACCAAAGACCTGTACAAGTTTAAACCCCACCAAACATGTTTTCTTTTTGCAACATTCCTGCTATTAAAACACTGGCATTTTCTTAGATGTACTGAAGCTTAGGGAAATGATGATGGTAGAATAAAGCCAGATGAAATCCATCTGAAGACCCTCTTGATCATTTTACTTCATAATCAAATTCCCAGATATGAGAAGTTTAAAAAGGAGTCCGTTCTCAGACTGGTACCCTGACATTTGTATTTGTAATGTAATCCATAGATGTGACTCTCAAGTTCTGCGGAAAGTTAGCATTAAATTACCAGCTAATGTTACACTGGAAGAATTGTGTTCATTACAGCATGTATTTGAACTGACTCAAATATCCTTATAGTTGTCCTTCAGTTTATGATGCTGAACATATGGCACTCTAGCCCTATAAGAAAATAGCAAAGATGAGATTGCCTCGTAGTCTCATTTAGACAGTTAATTTTATCTTTGTTTTCTGAAGTCACATTTCATTGTGTTTCTCGATGGTGCAAAACTAATTGGCTCTTATCACAGTTACATTACCTTCAAAGGCAGATAAAATTAATGCAAAGTAAAAGATCACTACAATCAGAGATATCTGGTTAAAAGGGAGACAGGCTTGCATAAAGTGGCTGCACAATCCACAGCAGACTCTGGCAGAATAATAAATCATGGCTTTCTCCAGGTTATCATCTTGTGCTCTAGTTCATTATTTTGTATCATTTGTTTTAACCTTGGATTGTCCCTACTACATCTGCTCTGCTGTGATTAATTCTGCTGATGGAAATAAACTGTCGAAGGGCAATGCTGTACTGCATGACTAATTAGCCTCCCGAATTATGTCCATAAATTAACATTTTGTTTTTATCCATTTAAATAAATCAAAGTTGTCCAAAATTACTTTGCGTGGATCACTTTAATATCAATTTATATTTGTAACCTTTTATCTGGGCTACCTCACTTTCTTTCTGGTTAACTAATTCTTAATTGGTTTCTTACCTTCACTTTTTTAAAACTCTCCATAGCTAGATTGTTGTTTCTGTTTATACAGGTAGGAGAAAGATTTTTTTTCATTAAATTATGCTTTGTGCCAGGTTCTCTGCTTTAGCCTACCTATCCTCAGCCCCTTCCTGTCCCTGGTCCTGGTCAGAGCTACTCATCCTCTGTTTTTATTGACTATATGGAAATGGCTATTATTACAACAAACTAAATCCTCCTCACAAGGAATTTCTAGGGCCTCTATCAAAAGATGAGACTTTTTTAGATGCACGGATCAAGTTAATCTTCACAGTATTGGGGATTGAACCCAAGTCCTAGCACACACTATGCAAATACTCCACCACTGAGCTACATGCCCAGACTCTTTTACTTGATTTTGAGGCAGAGTCTTACAAAGGATGTCCATGCTAGCCTCAAATTTGTGATCCTCTTGCCTTAGCTTCCAGAGTAGCTGGGATTATAAGTGTGCATACAGGCTTGACAAAGCTACTCATTTTTTTATTGCTTTTGCCTACAGTAGTGGTTAGTACCAATCAGACTCTCAGTAGACTTTAAAAGTCCACTCAAGAATGCTATATGAAAGGATAATATTAATATAAAAGATTATTTTAAGGTCAGAAAAAACATTGGGAAATGTTTCTATATACTCTGCAAGATCAGATTGCTTGTTTCCAAAGACTATTTAAAAATATGATTTGGTCTTTCTAGGACCTGTTTTATTGGCCTTACTTCTTTTCTTTTCTTTTTCTTTCTTTCTTTCTTTCTTTCTTTCTTTCTTTCTTTCTTTCTTTTTTTATTTTTGGTACTGGTGATTGAACACAGGGGCTTTCTACCTCCAGGCTAAAATCTCCTCCAATTTTTGAAACAGGATCTCATTACATTGCTGAGTATCTTGCTAAATTGCTAAATCTGGCCTTGAACCTGTGATCCATCTGTTTCAGTCTCCCCAGTACTCGTATTGTAGGTATACACCACAAAGCTAGGCCCACTGGTCTTATTTTAATAAAAGCAATTAGATCGTTTTCAATAAGGTGTTCACTGCCCCCTCAGCAGTCTGAATAACATGAGAGAAGCTACAAGTTCTCAAGTTAGTTTCAGAAAGTTTTCCAAGTGGTTATCCTTAGCTTTTAGGCAAGGCTGTACTGGCTCCTGGTCTCAGTTGTGCATAGCTCTTCCCAATTCTGAATTCAGTGAGGGCATACTGGTACCTTAATTTGGCAATGGGAATATTTATTCCATGGAAATCTGCAAAAACTCTAAGCCGGGACTTATGTCTTCCAGATATCTGGTTGTTAAATATTGTTATGGTTTGGTTCTGGAATATCCCCCAAACCTCATGGACTAGCAACGCAGCAAGGTTCAGAGGCATGTTGATTGAATTATGAGGGCTCCCACTTCATCAGCAGATTTACTCATTTGATGGATTAGCAACTTAAATGGATTTACAGAGTGGTAGCTATAGGCCGATGGAGTGTGGCTGGAGGAGCTATGCCACAGAGGAGTAGATCTTTCCCTTTCTACTCTCTTGCTCTCTGCTTCTGGCTGACATGACTGGAGCAGCTTTTCTCTACCATATGCTACTCCAGAATGTTTCTGCCTTAGAGCTGACTGATCGTAGACTGAGCCTCTGAAACTATGAGCCCATGTACCTTTCATTCTCTAAGTTTTTCTTGTTGGGTATTTTGGTCATAGCTATGAAAAGCTAACACATTTAGAAGCTCTTTATTTATTTGCAAAAAGCAGGATGCTAGGCATAGCTGTCATATAGTAGCTTCCTGATCTAAATCCTTCCCTTCCCTTAGTCTTCTGCCCTGTTTGAAATAAACATCCTACCAATTCATGTTTGAAATGCATACTCTAGGAAATCTCTCCAAGTGAAACAATCAGGAGACAGCTGTTCACAGGCCTTTTTCTCAGCTGGCTAGGCACCAGCCAGCTTCCATTCCTGACAGGTTGCCATAATCATAACACCTGCTTCTGCTTTACAGAGGCAGAGGCACTTTATGTCTTCCCTGATACTTACTTTTGCCCGAGAGCTACACTCGTAACTTAATCACTGTATACAACAGAATCACTTTTCAGCTTGGTGACCTGTGTGTTTTTAAAGGAAACATAAGTTTGCCCAGAGGGTATTATTTTTAAAAATCAAATGTACTTGTTTTTTAGGCTAGTTCATATGTTCTATCACTCTACTAAGTACTATAAGGAATACCAAAGTAAAGGAAATGATCAGTTCTTTCAGATTCCTTCAATCTTTCTGTGAATGGCAGGGCTAATAGGGCATATGAAACAACTGTAAAGGAATTAAATAGCAAACTGTTAAAAACATGGCCAGGCAAGGCGCATACCTGAAATTCCAGTACTTAGAAGGTTGATACAGGTGGATTGCAGGTTTGAGGACATCCTCAACAATGTAGGAATATTCTCAGCAACTTAGTGAGATTCTGTTTTAAAACAAACAGGCTTGTAATCCCAGCATTTGGGAGGCTGATACTAGAGGATCACGGTTCACAGACAGTCTCGGCTACCTAGTGAGGCCCTTTGCAACTCAGTGAAACCCTGTTTCAAAATAAAGAATAAAAAATAGGGCTGGGGCTATAGCTCAGAGGTAGAATGTCCCTGGGTTCCATCCCCAGTACCGCAAACAAATAATAATAATAATAATAATAATAATAATAATAATAAAAGGTTGGAAATATAGCTTGAACATAGAATGCCCCTAGGTTCAATCCCTAGCACCACAAACAAACAAATAATAAATAAATAAAATATGGTCAAGGTGGATGAGCTTAGTGATGTATACTTTCAATACTTGGGAGGCTGAGACAGGAGGATCACAGGTTAGATTCCAGTGTGAAGTGGTTTAGAAAGACCCGGTTTTAAAATAAAAAAAAAATTTGCCAGGTGTAGTGGCGCATGCTTTTCATCTCAGTATTCAGGAGGCTGAGATCGCAGGATTGAAGTTTGCGAACAGCTTCAGCTACTTAGTAAGATTCTTTGCAACTCAGTGAGATCCTGTTTCAAAATAAAGGATAAAAAATAGGGGTAGGGGTGAAGATTGGAGGTAGAATGCCCCTGGGTTCCATCCCCAGCACCATAAATAAATAAATAAAATTTTAAAAGGGCTAGGGATATAGATCATAGGTAAAACATCCCTGGGTTCAATCTCCAGTACCACACACACACACACACACACACACACACACACACACACACACACACTCACAGCTGTGGTTAACATACCAAAAAACTGGAAGGGCAAGAAAAGCTATGTTGGGATTTCTGTTGAAGCTTATCTGAGCAATGGTCAAGCCTGGGAGATGCAGAAAGGAGGACAGTTTATGTGAAAACAACACAGCAGCATGAGCTAAGGATTGACCTGTGTGCAAACTCTATGTAACCTTTGAGAATTATTGGGAAATTTAAAAAATATTTAGATCCTGGGAGGATTTAAAAAGTGAAAGCTTTTACAGGTTGAGCATCCCTAACCAAAAAACCCCCTCTAAATTAGAAGTACTCCAAAATCCCAAATTTTGAGTGCCAACATGATGCTACAAGTGGAAAATTTCATTCCTGATCTCACGTGATATGCCAGTCAAAATGCAGGTGTACTGAATCATTGTATAAGATCACCTTGTTAAAGGCAGGTGTATTGAATCATTGTATAAAATCTCCTTGAACTATGTGTATCAGGTATACACAAAATATAACTAAATTTTATGTTTGGATTTGAGTCCCATTTATAAGGTAACTCATTATATAAATGTGAGTATTCCAAAATATGAAAAAAATTAAAATCCAAATTACTTCTGGTCTCAAGCATTTGAGGTAATGGATAATTAACTTCTTTCTGACTTTTGAGCATCCAGGTGATTAGATTAAAAGGGTGCCTTGAAGATTGGTCTGTCATTGCTGTAGTTTGGATCAGGAATATCCACCAAAGGCTATGCATTTCATAATGACTTGGTCCTCAGTAGAGCAATGTTCAGAGGTAGGGCTTTTAGGAAATAATTGGCTCATGGAGGCTCCTTTCTTATCAACAGATTAATTCTTTGATGGGTTAATAATTGAATTGACTATTGGGAGGTGGTGGAAACTGTAAGAGGTGGGAAGCCATGCGTGGTGGCGCACGCTTGTGATTCCAGCATTCAGGAGGCTGAGACTAGAGGACCATGGTTCGCAGGACAGCCTCAGCTACTTAGTGAGGCCCTCTGCAACTTAGTGAGACCCTGTATCAAAATAAAGAATAAAAAATCGGGCAGGGGCTGTAGCTCAGAGGTTGAATGCCCCTGGGTTTCATCCCCAGTACCACAGAAAAAAAAGAGGTGGAAAAAGTGGGCCACTGGGAGTATATCCCAGAAGAATATATCTTATCCCAAGCCCCTTACTCTCTCTTCAGCTCCTGACCACCATGAGGTGAGCAGCTCTGCTTGGCCACACCCTTCCATCATGATGTTGTGTCTCAACATAGGCCCTTGTTATGGACTGAAAGCTCTGAAACCCAGAGCAAAAATTAATCTTTACTCCCTTAAGTTGGTTTTCTCAGATATTTTGTCATGGCAATGAAAAGCTTACTAACACAGTCAGCATCATGTAGGAGAAATTGCACACAGAAAGATTAGTAGTAAGGAAACAGGTAGAAATAATAGGTGTGCCTTGTTCGAAAGTACATGAGAACCTCAACAAGGAATAGTTGAGGGCCAAAGTTGGGTGGAGAGCTACTTACTCTGGTAGAGGTTAAGGTATAGGATGTGGAAGGGTGACCCAGTGAGATAAAAAATGAGCTTCAAAAACAGAGTATTCACGCCGGGCGTGGTGGCGCATGCTTGTAATCCCAGCAAGTGGGAGGCTGAGACAGGAGTATCTGAGTTCACGGAGAGTCTCAGCTACTTCTTAGTGAGGCCCTTTGCAGCTCAGTGAGACTCTTTCAAAATAAAGAATAAAAAAGCGGCCTGGGGGTGTCACTCAGAGATAGAACGCCCCTGGGTTCCATCCTCAGTACCACAAACAAAAACAAAACAGAGTATTCAAAATCCACAGCAAGCTTTGGGATGATACCAGCAAGTGCCAGCCTGAGAAGAGTAGATTTACATTCAACTTCAGTAAAATTTTGAATTACCAGGTTCAGAAAATTGATTATTCTAAGAATAGTTAGATTTATTTAGATTTCTGGTTGAGTTATTTAAAAATGTTGGGGACATTGATAAGCAGAACACAGTGATAGGAAATCAAGGTGATAGTGACCAGAGGTGACAGTTTGGTAGTTGTGAGAGAAACCATTTCAGGCTTCTCCTCAAGGAAAGTCACCAACACTAGGACTAGCAAGTATCTTGGGCCTTGACTTCACCTGAAACTTAAGGAAGGGCTGCAGCCCCCAAAGGCACTGGGGAACAGAGCAGATACAATAAGGAGAAAAGATAAAATCAAAGGGAAAACCTGTTCTAATGGCTAACATAAGACGTGTGTTTGAGGGTGCTGGGCGAAGGAATGCCCAGACACTTGAGGCTTGATACTCCTAATGCAGACCTTGGACTGAGCCATGTTGATGATAAAGGGGAAACTAACCACTGTGGATAGCTGTGGCATTGTTGAAATTAATTCTAAACATACATCAGATTATAGATTCAAAACTTTCTAGGATTGGTTGAGAAACTAGCAGATCTCAGTGAGAAAGAGAGGCAGGAAACAAAGTGGAGTTGGTCCTTGCAATTAACGCAAGAATACAGGTAGCAACAGCCGACAGTTTAACTTTTTGATGTTTTACCCTACTAATAGATATTTTAAGCCAGTGTATATGCCTGAGGGACAGAAGACAGAAATTAGTTAGAAAATTTTGAAAAGTATTTACATCCAACTTCAGTAAAATTTTGAATTACCAGGTTCAAAAATTTGATTGTTCTAAGGACAGTTAGATTCATTTAGATTTATGGTTGAGTTATTTAAAAATGTTGGAGATATAAACTCTTTTTATCTGCTTTTATTAGACTGGCTTAAGTTTCCTGTCTTATAGCAGTATAAATGAATATTTCTTCAATAATTGAAGACTGAACATAATTTGTGATCATTGCTCTTTACCAAAGAAACAAGAAGTTTATTAACTCCAGGACATACATACCTGTAAATGAGGTCCCAATTTTAGCTTATTTTTTAAACACTTGTCATAGGAATCCAGGAAATTGTACTAATAATATTGAGGGTCACATTTAACTCCAAATGTAGGTCCTTAAAATCTAGGGCATACACCCATGCACACAAAAAAGGTTAACTGAGGATTTTGCTTGATTCAATACATATTCATTATTAAACTTTGAATAAATAACAATTTAGAGTATTTCTTAAAATTTCCATGCTATGTTATCCAAATTCTGTTACCAAATAGAGAAGCATGGGGAAAAGTTTCATGAGCCAGTCTGTTAATAGAGGGAGATTTCTGTTTCAAGTCAAGGAAAGGAAGAAATCTAAGATTTACACATCATGTGGGCAAAACTGTTCTAGCTGCTTCACACATGCTCACATAAAACATTCTTATTAAAGCAACCATGTTAGGTATTTTGTCTCCATTATTTAGATAGGAATCAGAGGTTCAGAGACATATATTAACTGGTTATTAATATAGCTAAGTGACAGAATTCAAAATTAAGGTCTAATTAGAAAGCTCTTTTGTGTGTGTGTGTGTGTTCATTGCCCCTTCAGAAGCATATCTGCATATATAAACTTTTACAAAGAAATTGGTGAAATTAATATTTTTCAGATAGCATAATTCTGAAATATCATAAACATATGTAACTGATCTATAACCCTATAGATCAACCCTAAACACAAATACATTTTACTATGTGATAGTTAAGTCTTTCACCCAGTAAAAATCAGCTGAAAAGTCCTCCATATTAAGTATAAATTGACAAGAAGAATGGCACTTAAACTTCATTTGCTAGGCCAGGTCTTATCCTTTGATAGTTGCTCCTGAGCTCTACATGGAGAAGGAATTTGAAGTCCTATGTAGAGTCAGCAGAAAGGAGCCCCAGGATTCATATAAGAGGCATAGTTCTGAGAAGGAAAATGGCAGTTTATGTGCCATGAACTGACCAGAGCTGTCAGAAACATGTGTAAAGCAGTATGTGATTAGGGATACTAGTACTCAAAATTACCTCTATTAATCTTGCTTTGGGGCTTGGTGTTTCCTAACATTGCCGATCATAAGAATTATTTAAGGTAGCTGGAATTGGTAGTGTACACATGTTATCCCGGTATTCGGGAGCTGAAACAGGATTAGATATTTGAGGTGAGCCTCAGCAACTTAGCGAGACCCTATTTAAAAAAAAATAGAGCTGGGGTATAGTTCAGAGGTAGAACATTCCTGAGTTCAATCCCCAGTATCACAAAAATAAAATAGAAGAGAATAAGTATTACAAATATTTTCCAAGCCTCTTCTCTAGGAGTGGAGGAAGTCAAGGGTAGAAGATCAGGAAATTTAGGATGTGGCAAGTTTGGAAATATAGGATTTGCTATTGTGTTTAGAAAGCCTCTGTGAAGTACAAGTATTTAGCTTAATAATTTAAGACAATATTAGTAGAGATGTGAGCATTTACTGGCAAGGGACAAGCAAAAGAGCTGGATGGTGATTGGTGATCAGAGAAGTTTGGGCATGTGGTAGTTTACCTACCTCCTCTGACTCTGCCAATCTTGCTGACATAATTGCTCTCTTTACTCCAGCCACACTGGCCTTCTTTCTGTTGCTCTAATATCTGTATGGTTCACCTCAAAGTCTTTGCTCTTGCTGTTCTCCTGCATCTTATGCTATTTCTGAACAATACAGGGCTAGTTTCCTTAACCCTACCTTAAGTGGTAGGGATATTAAATAAAAAATTCCAAATAGTGGGCAAGGAGGAAGAAGTGACACACAATTTTTAGTCTGTGAGAAATTGCTTATTGACAATCCCACAGCGAAGATATTCAGTGTTGCAAAAGGAAAACTACTATTCCTTGCACTCAATGAGGAGTTATACCAACCATTACATAGCATGTGGAAGAAAATGGGAGTTAAAAATTATTGGGTTTTGTATAAAGGAAAGAAATAGAATGATTAGAAGAAATTCACTATTTGTGTAATAATTAATCTGGATAAAATGTATTATTTAAAACCATTCAATCACTACCTTATCTTTTCTAATTCTCACAGGATATTCATAAGTATGATCATCTGACTGCACCTCTGAAATGGCATTAGGATTTGGGAAGCATCTTAAACACTAACTGAAGCCACTCCGAAGAAAACATCATTAATCATGTCATCATCTGATAAGAGATACTGTCAGTGTTACATTTAGAAATTTATACACATATTAAATTCCTTTGTGTGCCTGAGGGAAATGAAAGCTGCTTTGTTTACTATAAATCTAAAAATATAGATCATTTTAGGCCTAATTTCTGAAAATGCTCATATGCATTTGGTTTCCTAGCCATAGATTCTTTCCAGTACAGTTCACTTTGCACATTGCTGCTCAATTCTATCCCCAAAAGCACAATTTCTATTGCATCAGTCGTCTACGATAAACTTACCAAGAAGCTACAAGAGCTCCCTATTGTTTTCTTAAATAAATAAATAAAAAACCAGAACTAGGTTTATCCTTTATTAGGTAAAGTTTACAATAATTTTTAAAAACCAACCAAAGCATAATAATTGGTTTTTAGAATTCTATTATCTATTTAGTCTCTTTTCCTTTCTTTTGCTGACATGATTGATGACTGCGCCCAAAAGTTACACACCTGAATTTTTCAGCAAATAAGTATCAAGCCACACCCTTGGGCTTCTAGCCAGAGAAGGCTTTCCCAACAATGAATTTCTGAGTTTTGGCATTCTTTGCAACTTAGTTAGAGTGAGAATACCCCAAGTCACCCAGTGCTGGCTCCTTTTCACTATACTGATCCATCATTTTTCACTTTCCTTTCCCATTTTACTATCAGCAGTGAAGAAGAGCTAAGTAATATCTTGAACATTTAGCTTTGAAATCTCCCCAGCTAAATATCCAATCCCATCACTTAACAGATTCTGCCTCCATCCAACAGTAGGATACAATTCACCCATGTATTCTGCCACTTTTAACAAAGATAGCTTGCCCTTCAGTTTACAGTAACACATTTCTCATTTTCTTTGGAGACCTTACAACCACCTCATATTTCTACCAACAATTGGTTCATGATGACCGATGTATTTCTTTTTTTCTTTCTTTCTTTCTTTCTTTCTTTTTTTTTTTTTTTGGTACTAGGGATTGAACCCAGGGCCATTCTACCTCCGAGCTACACCCCCTGCCCTATTTTTTATTCTTTTTATTTTGAAACAGGGTCTCACTAAGTTGCAGAGGACCTCACTAAATAGCTGAGGCTGGCCATGAACCCGGATCCTCATGTCTCAGCCTCCCAAAGGATTACATGCATGTGCCACCACGCCCAGCTGACCTATGTATGGTTAAGAAGACAGAATCATTTTCTGTCATCCGCTTTCCTTTGAGGACTCATTATAATCATTGTGTGTGTATGGTGCGTGGGATTGAACCTAGAGATCTCTACCTCTAAGATATACTCCCAGCCCTATATTATCTATTTTTATTTGGAAACAAGATGTCACTAAGTTGCTGAGAGCCTCACTAAGTTGGTGAAGCTTGCTTAAAACCTGCAAACCAGACAGGCGTGGTGGCGCATGTTTGTAATCCTTGCACTTGGGAGGTGGAGACAGGAGGAAGCCAGCTGTGCTGGCTTAAGAGACCCTGTTTCCAAATAAAAAAGTATAAAATAAAATAGGTCTGGGAGTGTAGCCCGGAGGTAGAAGGAATCCCAGTATCACCAAACACACACACACACACACACACACACAAAAAAAAAAAAAAAAAAACCCACAAACAAACAAAAAAAACCCTGCAAACCTCCTATCTGTTGTGTTGGTGTTGTGTTGGTGTGCACCAACACATTTGGCTTCATAATCTCCTTTAAACAGGTAAATAGCTATCAATAGCCTCTTCAAACAATCTTGACTTTTTCTGTCTAATACCTCTATTAATTCCCCAATTCCAAATCCATGTCTATACTTTTTAGTATTAGTTATAGAAACACCCCACTTTCTGGTACCAGAATCTTCGTTTCCTACGAATATTAACAAATTACCATAAACTAGATGGCTTTAAACAATAAAAACTGATTCTTTCATAGGTCCAGAGGCCAAAAGTCCAAATTCAAGATGTTAGTAATATTAGTTCTTTCTGGAAGCTCTGAGACAGAACCTGGTCCATACCTTTTTGATAGCTTCTGCTGGATACTGGTTACATCACTCCCACCTCTGTCTCCATTTTTAACCACCAAAATTTTTATGTGTGGTATTAGGAAGTAGGGCTTTTGGTAGGTGATTAGGAGCCCTCATGAATAGGATTTGTGCCCTCATAAAAGAGGCTCCTGAAACCTCCATCCTCTATCTGCCATGTGAGGACACAGTGAGAATTCAGTCGTCCATCCATAAATCAGGAAGTAGGCCCTCACCAAATATGGAATTTGCTAGTACCTTGATCTTGGACTTATCCTCCAGAATTGTGAGAAGTTAATTTGTGTTGTCTATGTCAGCATACAATTTAAGGTAGTTTGTTATAGCAGCCTGAACAGAATATGAAAATCCTCCCTTGTTAGGACCATAGTTCTAGCTTCTGGGGTTGTAGCAATAATGGCTCTATCATTCTCTGGGCCTGTGGCAGCAGCTCAGTCAGCTTCTGGGTCACCCTCTGTGACCCTGCTGGACTCTATAACACTATTGACAGTTCTACCCTTGGAGTCCTTCTTCCTTTCTCTCCAAAGGGTAACACACATTTCCAGTTGTGTTACTCTATCAGTCCATTCCTGCCTGTAGAATCCAAGAAGTCATTTCTCAATCTTATGTCTTAAGAGTTTTGAGTTTTATATCTTTCTTAAGAATACCTTCTCTACTACGAGAGTGTAAAAGTTATTCTACATTTTCTTTAGGTGCTTTAAAATTCTGTTTTTTTAACCATTCCTTGTAAAATTTCCTTTTGTGCATCATTTAAGTATCATCAACATTGATTGGTTGGCCATTTATATATCTCTGACATATACGTTTTGTTCTATATGCATATTTAATACAATGCCATCTTCACAAAATTCTGTTTTTCTCTCTCTTTACATAGACACACACTGTACTTATAAGCTGAGAATACATGTATGTATGTATGTATGTATGTATGTGTATACTTTCCTTCCAGTCTCTAAATAGTCATGTGAGCTCACAGGTAATACAATATAGTATACTACAGCCTCTACCAAGGAGCTACTACCCTGGTGTGAATATATTCTGTAGCATGTATTATTTACTATGCAATGACCACTCTTGACTATATTGTATTATGAAAGGAAGTCCACCCCAAATGATTCAGTCTGTAAAAAAAATAATGTTGGACATCCTTCAGGCTTCATATAAACAAGAGTCTTAAAGTAGAGGCTTTTGGAAAGGCAAATTCTAGGATGTATATATGTATGTACATACACACACATATAAAATAAAGAAGGCAGAAGGTTCAGATCATCAAGAAGGTAGCTATTGATAAGTGACAACTGACATAAAGAAGCCCTTCATCAGACAGGTATGGTGGCACATGCTTGTAATTCCAGTACTTGCGAGGCTGAGACAGGAGAATCCGGATTTGAGGCTAGCCTCAGCTCCTTAGTGACACACTCTGCAACTTAGTGAGACCCTGTTTCAAAGTAAAAGAATAAAAAATCAGCCTGGGGGTATAGCTCAGAGCTAGAATGCCCCTGGGTTCAATCGCCAGCACCACACACATAAAAAGAAGCCCATCATAAGCATCACTATATCTTGGATAGACCAACAGATATATGAAGATAGCTGGAGAAAAACAAACAAAAACAAACAACTATGGCAAGAGGCACATTCCCCAATTCAGAGAATCTGAGTAGATTCAGGCCATTCCACACTTCAGAGAATCTGAATAGACTGCAGGTATGGTTGCCAAGGCAGGATATCAGGAAAGGATCTCCATAGAGACTCTAATAGTGATTCTCCTATAGCGTTAATTCAGTTATGTATCTCTTTCCAGTAACGGAGTCAGTTCTTCCATTAGATAGAGTGTGTGTGTACTTCATTCCTGTAAGTACACACAGGTCTGTTTCAGGAATATAAGCTCTGCACTATTATGTGTCTATTCCTATAACAAGATCACATTTTAACTACTGTAGCTTTATCTTTTAATAAAATAAAAATATTTTGAAAAACTCAAGTATTTTTGTTAACTATTTTTTCCAGATGAACTTTAAGAAAAGCTTATCAAGTTATCTTTTTAAAAAAATCTTGCTCAGAGCCAGGTGTTGGCACATACCTGTAATCCCAGTACTTGGGAAGCTGAGGCAAGAGGATGAGAATTTCGAAGCCAGACTCAGTAACTTACTGAGACTCTCAACTACTTGCTGAGATCTTATTTCAAAATAAAAAATAAAATAGGGCTGTGGGTGTAGCTCAGAGGTAGAAAACCCCTCGGTTCAATCACACTCACACACACACACACACACACATTTTGTTCAGAATTTAGTCAGACTAGACAGTTTGAAATAGTTGTCAGGATTGCCAATATTTTTCTTCCAATCCAGGTTCATAATGTATTTATTCAGGTATTCCCTATATCCTTTACTAAATTTTTTACCATGTAAGTTCTAGAGCTATAGAGTTTGTTGTTAGTCATAGATTTTATTGCTTTAGGCCATAAAAACATTTTTTCAGCTGGGTGTGGTGGCACAGGCTTGTAATCCCTGCGCTTGGGAGGTAGAGACAGGAAGATCGCGCAGGTTCAAAGCCAGCAGCGCTGGCTTAAGAGACCCTGTTTCCAAATAAAAAGTATAAAATAGGTCTGGGAGTGTAGCCCGGAGCTAGAAAGGCTTCCAGAAACCTCAGTACCACCAAAAAAAAAATCTCAACTATACTTTTCATGTGTATCTGCTAGTATTTAGAAAAGGCAATGATTTTTATAAATCTTATATGCATTCATTTTACTTACTTATAAATTAACAGTTTTTGAATATTAGACTTTTTGTTGATAATCATGACATCTGCAAATAATGAAAATTTTACTTCTTTCCTTCTATCTTGTTCATATTGGCTTAGAAATTTACTTTAATGGGGATTTTTTGATGTTTCATCATTAAGTATGTCTTTATAGGTCTTCAGTAGGTTTTCTTTACCAGGTCAAGTAAGTTTTTTTTTTTTTGGGGGGGGGGTCTGGGGATGGAACCCAGAGGCATTTGACTTCTGAGCTACACCCCCTGCCCTATTTTTTCTTTATTTTGAAACTGGGTCTCACTGAATTGCAGAGGGCCTTACTAAATAGCTGAGGCTGTCCACAAACCGCAATCCTCCAGGTCTCAGCCTCCCAAATGCATGCGCCACCACACCCGGCTCAAGTAAGCTTTGTTCTTTTCTTAATTAAGAGTCATATTTTAACTACTGTAATTAAGAGTCATACAATTTTGTCAAATAGTAATAGTAAAACTACTTTATTACATATGATACATATAAATTCCTTTAAATATATCAAAGACATTTGTGACCTGTTATATTTTCAATATTATTTCATACATACTTGCAAATGTAAATTAATTTCTATATAAATTTAAATTCTATGCCTTTTCCTATGATTTTTGTCAAATTATCTGCTTATGCTTATGATTATAGATTATTCATTTTAATATTATTTCAAACTTTGATATTGAGTTATTAGGTGCATAAGGATTTATGATGTTTATAACTTACTGGTGGGTTTATTCAGCAATATTCCATTTTTGCTTTCAAAGTATCATTCTTAGTTCTTTGTTACAATTTACTTGGTATATTTTTCTCCATTCCTTTATCTCCAAATAATTTTGAATGTGTCTCCTATAAACACCATATTGTGAGATATTTCTGCTAACTGATCTATTATCCTTTAAGAGATTTATTTAAGCTATTTATGATAACATATGTTTGGTACTTCTTTGCTTTCTCATTTGTTTTCCTATCTTCAGCTGGGTTTATTTAGCTTTGCCTATGCCATATTTATTTAGGAGTTTGGAAGTTAATTTGTCCCATTCTTTTTTACTCCTACTTGCCCCTTCCCTTTGAATTTTAGAAAATATATTTAAACTTTTTTCCTACAATGCTATCAATTGGTGCCAATAATCTGCCTCTCAATTAAACAAGATGCTTAGTATATTTACAAAAACCCTAATTCCTCTCAGATATGATCTCTAATTTTATTTACAGATTTGATGTTTTGGTTTACAGTTAAGTTCAATTTTATATGAATTTTATCTGGGATAATGTTCATAACAACTAAATGAAAATCATTTTATATGTTAGTTTCACTTTTTTATTTGCTTTATCAACATCTCTTTTATTTCATGTGTTTCTCTTGATAGCATTTTTATGTCCAATAACTCAATACTTTCAGAAAGCATTGATGTTGGTCACAGTTTCTTAGTCTTTTAATATTAAAATGCCTTAATATATTGCTTTCAAGTTTTAGTTTGGACACAGGAATTTAGGTTGAAAATAATATTCCTTAAGAACTGCAAAGAAATTGTCCCATTTTCTTATTTCTCAGTAATTCAAATGAGAAGTTTTACAACAATCTGAATATTGTTTAGAGATATTTCATTTTTGTTTTACCTTTTAGAAACTTAGAACTCTTCTGTATATTATTGAAAATCAGAAATTTCACATAATACATTAGTGCCTTCCCTCCTGCCACCCACAATATGCAGACATTTTAATGGTTTCTCTTAGAAAAGACAAAAGTATCATTTTGAAATATAGATCTAGGTTGAGAGGCCAGCCAACTACAAGGAAAGATGAAAATTAAATGTTTAAAATAAAGGTGCTAGCCAGGCGTGGTGGCGCACGCTTGTAATCCCCGCGCTTGGGAGGCTGAGCCAGGAGGATCGCACGGGTTCAAAACCAGCCTCAGCTACTTATTGAGGCTTTCAGAAACTTAGTGAGACCCTGTTTCCAAATAAAATATAAAAAAGGTCTGGGAGTATAGCCCGGAGGTAGAAAGCCTCTGGGTTCCACCCCCAGTACCACACACACACAAAAAAAAAAAAATTAAAAAAATAAAATAAAATAAAGGTGCTATGATGCCACCTAAAAACTACTATAGAGGAACTAGGCAAAGGAAGATAAAGCTACCGTCAAACACCTAATGTGCTTACGAGGAATTATGTAGCAGGAAGTCAGTGTTTCAGAAGAATAGGGAATACTGACCATTTGGGCTCAGTTGGATATTTAACTAAGAGAAGGTCAAGATGGTTGAAATTCGAAGGACCGGATATAACTAAGAACCCAAGATAGTCCCCAGATGGTGCTTAGCTTTCTCACAGTGAAATCTATTGTTTTGTAAAATTAATATGCACTAATAATTATAATACAATTTTAACTAAAAATAAGCTTTTGCTGCACTTTACTGCCTCCTATGATACCAACGGCTGCTTAAAACTGTTTGCTCCTGCCTTTCAGTTAGTTCAACAATAACTAGTACTAGTATGCCCATAGATCTTGGAGAACTTGTGTACTGGTAGATTTGTTGCTAATTGTTCTCAACTACCTATACACAGCACACTGGAAGGTCTATAATCCTACCTGCAATCCCGGTATTTGGGAGGCTGAGACAGGTGGATTGTAGGTTTGAGGAAAGCCTCAGCAATGTAGCAAGATTCTAAGTAACTTAGTTATAGCCTGTTTCAAAACTAAAAAGATCTGGGAGTGTGTACAGGTAGAATGTCCCAGGGTAAAATACTAATCCCCCCTCACCCCTCCCCAACCTGCAGGGCTAACAAAATCATAAAAGCCAGCATGAGACAAGCCATTCAGAAAACTTCAGCAGTTCTCTGTATCTTTCCCCAACAGAAGAAAACCATGTATACCTGATATAGGTTGTAGAAAAACTCACTGGAGCAAGCTGGGTCTTCTGAACTTTTCATCAAAAACCAAGACAGAATAATGAGGAAGGTTTATTTTTATTACATCTCATTTTATTTTAATATAGAATAACTTGCAAGTCACTCTGTTACAAAGGAACATGGCTGAAAAGGTAGGAAACTGATTCCCCATTGTGAGTTCTCCGGATGGCTTCTGCAAGGATCATGGAGATGTCTATCACCTGTATTTTGGAGCAATGTCTCATCTTATCCTCTTGAGGTATGGTATTGGTGACTACCACTGCTTCAAAGCATGCACCGTCGATGCGAGCAATGGCGGGGCCAGAAAAGATTCCGTGAGTCAAGATCGCATAAACTCTAGTGGCTCCAGCTGAAAGAAGTTTGTCGGCGGCATGGCAGATCGTACCACAAGTGTCAGCCATGTCATCCACAAGGATGGCGACACGATCCTTCACATCTCCCACCAGCACCATGCGGTCCACTTCATTGGCCTTCTTCCGTTCTTTGTGAATTAAGGCAAAGTCCACATTCAAACGGTCTGCGATGGAGGTCACTCTCTTGGCTCCGCCAGCGTCAGGCGACACAATAATGCAATTCCTCCACTCTGAAATATTCTCCCTTATCCACTTTAGGACGGCTGGCTCTGCATACAAATTGTCTACTGGGATATCAAAAAAACCCTGAATCTGAGAAGCATGTAGATCCATGGTGATGATATGGTCGGCACCTGCTATAGACAGCATATTTGCCACAAGTTTAGCCGAGATTGGGGCCCGGCTCTTGTCCTTCTTATCCTGCCGGGCATAGGGGAAGCAGGGGATGACTGCCGTCACGCGGTTGGCTGAAGCAATCTTGCAGGCATTGATCATAATCAGAAGCTCCATCAGGCTGTCGTTGATCTCCCCGCAACCGCTCTGGACGATGTAGACGTCCTCGCCACGCACACTCTCACCAATCTCCACGCAGGTCTCCTGGTTGCTGAACTTCTTAGTCACCACCTTGCCTAGCTCCAGGCCCAGGCGGTCGGCAATTTTCTGGGATAAGTCCGGGTGGGAGCTGCCACTGAAGATTTTGATATTTGGCATCTTGACAGCTTTCCCCAGAGATTCCTGATCCAGCTCTAATGACCGCTGCTGAATTCGAAATGGAAGTCCGACGGGCGTCCGTTAACGGCTTCCGGCTTCCGGTGGCTGGAGGGCGCGTGGGGGAGGGGTGCTCAGCCGTCACTTCCGGAGCGCGGTGCTAAAGAGTCGTGATTGACATTCCACGGTTTACCCTGAACCATCAAGTCTTTCCAGTTTGTGGAATCTGTGGAATTTTTACTACTATCATTCTTTTTTTTTGCGGTACTGGGAGAGAACCCAGGGGCATTCTACCTCCGAGCTACACCCCTGCCCTATTTTTTATTCTTTATTTTGAAACAGGGTCTCATTAAGTTGCGGAGGGCCTCACTAAGTAGCTGAGGCTGTCCGCAAACCCGGATCCTCTTGTCTCAGCCCCCAAAAGATGGGATTCCAAGCGTGCGCCACCACGCCTGGCTCTATCATTCATTATTATTCATTATTCACGTCCTTATTAGTTTCCTAGGGATGCTTAAGTTTATATACAAAAAAATTGAAACTTCTACAGGGGGCCCAAAGCACAAAAGTTTAAAAGTAAAGAGACTAGAGGAAGTATGTGCAAAGTGTTATTTTAGAGTTCCTCTCATAAATTTAAAAAATTAGAAAAATTAAAAATTAGAAAAGGGAGCGGATGTGGTGGTACACGCTCAGAATCCCAGCATTTGGAAAGTTGAGACAGGAGGATCCCAGTTGGCGGACAGCCTCAGCTACTTATGCCCTTTGCAACTCAGTGAGACACTTTCCAAATAGACTAAAACATAGGGCTGGGGGTATAGATCTGAGGTAGAATGCCCTTGGTTCCATCCTCAGTACTGCAAAATAAATAAATAAATAAATAAATAAATAAATAAATAAATAAATAAATAATAAAAAGAGGGAAAAGTTTCCTAGCAGTAAAAAAACAAAACAAACAAACAAAAAAAAAACGGGGAGGGGAAAGGGGGCCAATAAACATGAGATCTAGTAGGCAAAAATAGGTTATGTATTTTATTTTGGTACTGGGGATTGAACTCAAGGGCATTCTACCTCTGAGCTACACCTCTAACCCAATTTTATTGTTATTTTGAAACAGGGTCTCCCCAGGTTGATGAGAGTCTCACTACATGCTGAGGCTGTCCTTGAATCCTCCTGTCTCAGCCTCCCAAGTGTTGGAATTACAAGTGTGGCCACACGACACCCAGCTATAATGATGTATTTTAAGCTTTAGTCTTTTGCTCTTGTACCAGGGATTGAATCCAGAGCCTCATGCATGCTAAGCAACTCGTTCTACCACTGAGCTACAGCCCCAACCCTAATATCTTCTAATAGAATGTGTCAATGTGTCGTTATTGCAAGGGCAACTTTTCACTTAAACTTTGTTTCATAATGTCTACTTCTAGGAATCTATTACTAATGTCTACTTCTAGGAATCTATTACTAATGTCTACTGCTAGGAATCTATTTCAGAGAAATATTTAAAAGCACTATCAAAATATCTTGATAATGATGTTAGTGTATTAATTCATTAAATAAATATTCTGCATCTCCTGTATGTTAGGTGTTATACTACTTCTAGAGTATAAAATGGTGAGTGACAAATGGGAACCAACCTAGAATTGTTTATAAAAGCAAAATCTCCAAGCCAACAAGTATTTATCAATCAATAAATTATTATATGATTTATTGTACATTCATTAAGGAGATGGTTTATGTACAACCATATAAATGGCTTTTTAAAGACATTAAAAGTATTTTTATAGCTTTTTTTGTGTGTGTGTGTGGGTCTGGGGATGGAACCCAGGGCCATTCGACCTCCGGGCTATGCCCCCTGCCCTATTTTTTATTCTTTATTTTGAAACCGGGTCTCACTGTTGCAGAGGGCCTCACTAAGTAGCTGAGGCTGTCTGCGAACCATGATCCTCCAGGTCTCAGCCTCCCGAATGCTGGGATTACAAGTATGTGCCACCACGCCCGGCAAAAGTATTTTTAAAGGTAATAAACCAGTCACAGAAAACATGCATAATTTTATGTACATATGTATTTAAAATTATATAATATTCAAAGTACCAAATAGGTACAGTTGTCCTATTTATTTATTTATTTATTTATTTATTTATTTATTTGGTGGTACTGGGGTTCCTGGAAGCCCTTCTACTTCCGGGCTACACTCCCAGACCTATTTTTACATTTTCATTTTTGGAAACAGGGTCTCCTAAGCCAGCGTGCGGGGCTGGCTTCGAACCTGCGCCATCCTCCTGTCTCCGCCTCCTAAGCGCGGGGATTACAAGCGTGCGCCACCACGCCCGGCCAGTTGTTCTTTTTATAATGATTACCTTTGGACAGGAGAATTGGTTGTTAAGAGTTGAGAATCGAGGACTGTTGTAATTCACCGTTATCTATTAATGTGGTATTGAATTTTTATTACTTTTATAATAAAAAGAAGAATAAAATACATTTAGTAATTAAGTGCTTGCTAGTGAATTTTAAATATACACTATCCACAGTGTACTTGTGGTCAAAGCACTGGAGCAGGACATAGAACCATAGACACCAAGAATTTCAACAATAAAATGACTGTTTTATAAAAATAATGGAATTATCAATTGCGGATCATACATTCATATCCTGCTATTTATGTGCCTAACATTTGGATACTGAGATGTTTTCATTTAGTCTGAAGCCCAATCATCATTATTCATATTTTGAAATTATCAAATAATTGTATTGATAAGGAATGGAGCAGGCAAGAGATGAACAAGATGTAGCAATATCACTGATACTCATTACCTGGATATAAAAATATCTTTTTATATACCAAAGGAGATATATATTGTTTAAAAGTCATATAAATGACTAAACATGCTACATGTTAAACATACTACATCAAAACGACTTGTAGATGATCTGGTCACATCTCTCCTGACACACACTCTTTCTCTTCAGTGCAGTTTGCTGCTGGTTGCCAGTGCAAGCTGGCTGCTACCTTTTTGCCTCTCTTCATTCATGTTCTTTACTATCAAAAACTCAGCAGACCCACCTATGCCATATAATTCATCCCAAACCAGACTACATACCGTGATTCCTAAAGAAAACCCTGTGGCTTAATTTAGAAGCACTAAAAAGTACTTGCAGCTTCAGTTAAAGTGCCTTTCCTTTTAGTGTTCTTAGTGTGTCACGCATTTTCTAGTTTTTAATGAAAAACAAATTTTTAAATAGATTTAATATTACCTAAATAGGATTGAATGCTAATGTAAACATTTAAAACCCATAGTTGGTTGCGTTTTTCTTGAGGTGTTAAGTAGGAGACATTTTTGTCTTGCTGCTATTTTTGCTCCAAGCTCTGGCTGTGGCTGTAGCTCAGAGTTCCAGGATTTGTCTAGAATCATAAAATGTTAAAGATGGAAATGGCCTCAGAGACCACCTAGTTATATTTATATTCCAATACACACACTGGGAACCGAGGCCCAGAGAATGAAGCAACTTGCCTGTGATGTATTAGATAATTAGAGGCAGAGAAAGAATTAGAATGTGGGGTTTCTGAATTTTTAAGTATGACTTTTCCCCCTATGTCACTTTAGACCTTTGTTGTGTTTCTTTTGTTATTGTTTCTTTTGTTGCTGTTGGGTTTTATTAGAATGAAGGAAAATTGTGGAAGCGGTGTAGAAATATTTTCTCTTTTATTTGGATGCGTGATGGTGTGCACCTGCAGGCTCAGTATTTGGGAATTTGAGGGTGTGGCTTCAAAGTAGAACTCCCCCCCTCAGTTTAATCTCCAATATCACACACAATACATTTGTTTTCTTCTATCAAATACCTAAAACAAAGAACAAACAGACTGAAAATTGTTTTGCTTAAAACAAACAAACAAAAACCCCACAATTTACAGAAAGAAATGAACCAGCAGTAATTTTGTGGAATATCTTTGTTATTTTGACATTTCTGTTATCAGGATCTGTTGCAAGGGGATTTCGCTTCCCTTTGCTTGTCTTCTGCACGTTGAGAGAAATTTCTGTTTCTGCTGCTTCTGACAAAAATTTACAGGTAGGAATAAAAGTTCAGTGAACAACACATTCTTTTTATTTAGGACAGTTTCTTTCTTTTCTTTCCTTTTTCTAGTGTGTGTGTGTGTGTGTGTGTGTGTGTGTGTGTGTGTGTGTGTGTAACTGGGGATGGAACCCAGAAGTATTCAACCTCCAAGCTACACCCCCAGCCCATGTTTTTATTCTTTATTCTGAAACAGGGTCTCACTAGGTTGCAGAGGGCCTCACTAAGTAGCTGAGACTGGCCAAGAACCTGTGATCCCTCTGCCTCAGCCTCCCCACCAAGTACTGGGATTACAAGCATGAGCCGCTACTCCTGGCAGGACATTCATTGTGTCTCAATAAATTGCTCAAAAAATGAAAATTGAGATAGAAAATGCCTTATCTTTCTCCTTCCCAAGGCAGGCATAATAAATTCCATCTCTACAGATCTGTGAGAATTGTTGCATTTTGAAGGTCTTTTGAGTCAATACCCAGAATATGAATACACACACACACACACACACACACACACACACACACACACACCTTGGTAATAGTTTCTTGCTTTACTGATTATTCTTTTACCCTTCACAATTCCAACATGAATAATTGAAAAAGAGCCCTGATGCAGCTTGTCGGATAAAGAGAAAAGAAATTCAGTCCATTCTTTCAGAAAGAAGAGAAAAATGGTTGTATTTTAAGTGAAATAAATGCTTTCACTAAACATACTTGCAGTTGACAAAATGCTGGATGTTTAGGTGGCAATTATAGTTCTTTGATAAACTGTCAAATCTTGTCACAACACATGTTACAAACAAGGACAGATTTAGATGTCCTTTATGGCAGCTTTGTGTAGGTTGGGAACGCTTGGCAGTTAATCTCACACAAGGAACTTTTCTTTCCAGCCTTTATCTGCTTGTTTATTAGGAAGAGTTTCTTTGTGCCTTTAATCTTACTCATTTAACTCAGAAATCCAAATCATTATTGTAATATTACCTTAACTCATTTATTTTGTTCATAATAATCATCCACAATACTTTGAGAAACAGTTTCCCACAGAGTTTCACATTGGCATAAATTCTTTAAAGTTTGTTTTGTGATTGTTTACAATTGACGTCGACTACTGTGTGTGTTTACTGAGCTTTTCACTGGAAATTTGTCTTTTATATAATAGATGTGTAGATAATGACTAGGTAAATAAAGCTGAGCGAAACAAATAGGAGAATAGGAGAACATTTTATGATTCAAATATATATATAACTTTAATTTTGAGTATTATGCTAAACTCATGAAGGAAATTTTGAAATGTACTTTGAAACTTAAAAATTCTGATGAATCTTATATTCCTAGTATACAATAATAAACTTGACACAACAATGAGGTTACATGAACTGAATAATATATGATTGTAATGGTATGGAAAGGCATATAAAAATATTTTCATAACTAGTAGCTGGCAAATAAAAGATATCCCCCTAATATTTATCTGAAACATTTTTTTTTGGTGGTACTGGGGGTGGAACCCAGGGGCTTTCTATCTCTGGGGTATACTCCCAGACCTATTTTATACTTTATTTGGAAACAGGGTCTTACTAAGTTGTTGAGAGCCTCACTAAATAGCTGAGGCTGGCTTCGAACCTGTGCGATCCTCCTGTCTCAGCCTCCCAAGCGCGGGGATTAAAAGCATGCGCCACCACGCCCAGCTTATCTGAAACATTTAAAGCAGTTTTTGATAACGATTACCTTCCTTTTCATGTGGAATGTCAATTTTACTAAATTAATAAAAAGGTATGTTAATTATATTTTACCAGAATACAAATTTCATTTATGCTATTCACATTTTTTTTTTTTTTTGCAGGTTTGGGGATGGAACCCAGGGGCATTTGACCTCTGAGATACACCCCCTGCCCAATTTTTTTTTTAATTCTTTATTTTGAAACCAGGTCTCACTGAGTTGCAGAGGACCTCACAAAGTAGCTGAAGCTGTCCATGAACCGCGATCCTCCGGTCTCATTTTTTTTTTGGGGGGGGGGTTGTTCTGGAAGCCCTTCTACTTATGGGCTACACTCTCAGACCTATTTTATATTATTTTTATTTGGAAACAGGGTCTCTTAAGGCTGCTCAATCCTCCTGTCTCTGCCTCCCAAGCGTGGGGATTACAAGTGTGCGCCACCACGCCGGGCTATTCACAAATCTTTTAAAGACTTGTTTTCTGTCCCAGAGTAAACATTTATTTCATCATGATAATAAACATCAAGACCAGTTAACCATTTACATTAGCATAAATTGCAGTTTTCAGGAGAATTGGAATCACTAGGAAGATTTGCTGGGACACATATCCCTGAGCTCCATTCCCAGAGCTTCTGATCAGCACACCTTGGAAGAAGCCTGGACTTTGTGTTTTTAATAAGATGTTGAGTAATCCTGGTATTACTGTCTGATTGACCACATTTTGAGGATCTATTTCATCTAAATTTTCAAATTTATTGGCTAGATGCATTCCCTAATATCCTCTTGTTGTATTTTTATTATCTACATCATCTTTAATATGATTCTATTTGCTGTGACTGGTGTTAGATATTTGTAATTTACCAGAAGTCTGTTAATTTTATCAGTTTCTCTGAGGAAAAAAAAACTGACATTTTAAGTTGTTGTATTTCATTGATTTTTTTTTTTTGCTTTTAACTTTGCTGAATTCATGGTTATTTTTATTAGCTGCTTTTATCACTTCTTTGAGTTATTTTGCTATTTCTTTTCTAACTTCTTGAGATATATTTTTAGTATTATCTATTACTATGGGATGCTCTACACTTTTTATGTATTTGTGTTAACTGCAAAGTTTGTTTTGTTTTGTTTTTGAGCTGGTGGGGTTTTTTTAAAATTTATTAGTTAGTTTGTTTTTATTCCTGCTGCTTAGAGTACAACCCAGGGCCTCATTCATGCCAGCAAAGTACTTTGCCATTGAGCTACACACCCAATCTAATTGAAGTTTTATGTGTAGTATTTTTGTAGTATTTCTGTTATTTCTCAGGCAAAACTGTTTTCCAACATTGATGGTGATTTATTTCAGAAGTTATTTAGAAGTTTATTGATTTATAAATATGTGGGGAAGTTGTAGATATATTGTTGATTTTGTTTTAGTCTCTGGCTTACACTATCTATAATCAGGAAACATGTTATGTGTGCTTTCAGTATGTTGAAATTTGCCAAAATGTTTTCTATGGTACTCAGTGGTCATTTTTCATAACTCTTCATATGTGTTAAAAATATGTACTCTAGCCGGTCGTGGTGGCACACCCTTGTAATCCCCGCGCTTGGGAGGCGGAGACAGGAGGATCACTTTGGTTCAAAGTCAGCCTCTCTGGCTTAAGAGACCCTGTTTCCAAATAAAAATATAAAATAGGTCTGGGAGTGTAGCCTGGAGGTAGAAGGGTTTCCAGGAGCCCCAGTACCACCCCCCCCAAATGTACTCTATGCAACAACCATACAGACATTAAATCTGAGATCTGATTTGTTTGTGATATTATGTCTTCTTTAACTTCAGTGATATTTTTGGTCTGTTTTCTTTAATACCAAGAGAAATATTTTAATGTTTATAGTGATTATTAGTGTATATCTTTATATAGGGCTCTCTTTTTTGTATTTTGAGGCTTACTGGTTACTTAAAAAATTAAGTTGTTAAAACATCTTGATGAATTGAGAGCCTTCCTTCTTTCCTTCTTCCTTCTTTAATTTGTCTTTTTTTTTTTGGTACTGGGGATTAAAACCTAGGGACATTCTACCTTCAAGTTACACTACAATTCTATTTTATTTTTTATTTAGAAACAGGGTCTTGTAAAATTTCTGAGTGTTTCTCTAAGTTGCTAAGGCTGGCCTTGAACCTGAAATTGTCTCGTCTCAACCTCCCAAGTACTGGTATTACAAATGTGTGCCTCCATGCCCAGCAAGATGCTATCATTTTCAAGTATCACATTTCCTGTAATGTGTTTTGTCTTAAGTTCTATTTTGTCAATAATAATATATTTTTACTAGCTACTATTTAGACAGTATTTCTTTGTTTTTCTATCACTTAGTTTCAATTTTACTGTATGTTTATGTATTAGGTTTGTTGCTTATAATCGAATAGAGTTGAATTATATTCAGAGTGATCTAATCAAATTTATAAGTTAATGAGTACCTTATTTTCCTCAAAAATGCAAAATCCTTTGTATTATTTAACTGCATTTCCCACTTCCAAATATAAATTATAACAGCCATAGCAGCCATAGGTTGCCTTCTTTCCTTCCCCCTTTCTCCCTCCCTCTTTTTCTCCCTTGTTTTACCTTCACAACCATATTATTATTTTTATATTATCAGTGTTCATTTATATATAAGTACCTATGTATCATTCTACTTGCTTGTCTCTTATTCTTGCATTTTAAACTTTCTATTTTGGATCACTTTCCTTCTGCTTGAAGTGTACCTTTACGAAATTTTAAGGCACTCTGTTTTGTTTTGATCTCATAATATCTTCTCACCCTCGTTCTTTTTAAAAAGTTTTTAATTGGTGCATTGTAGTCATATATCTTAATGGAGTACAAGATGGTAGAGGTATACCTGCATACATCACTCTTTTAGGCCTTCCCATGTTTGGCTTAGTGATTGATATGTTTATGAAGGTATCTTTGAAAGATATTTTTGCTAAGTGTACGATTCTGAGTATGCTATGTTTTTTATTCTTTATTTTGAAATAGGGTCTCTAAGTTGTGGAGGGCCTCACTAAGTAGCTGAAGCTGTCCATGAACTGTGATCCTCTGGTCTCAGCTTCCCAAATGCTGGGATTACGAGCATGCGCCACCACGCCCGGTTTGATAATTCTAATATCTGAAAATTTTAGGATCTGCATCTCCTACTTACTTTTCTTCCTCATAATAACATTTTTCTTTTGTCCTTGATTATCCTTAACTCTGTACTGTCATGGTAATAGGATTTATTTGAGGTAATTCTTTGATTTTTAGAATTAGAGGTTCTTCTCCCAGAGATAATTTGCTTCTGACTCCTGCCTAAAGTGGGTACTAATCTGGGACCAACTTAAACCAGCACAGTCGTGTCATTCCCCAAGATTGTTCAGGTGAAATATCCCCAGACAGTGGAGATGATATATGAGGCTGGCTTAAGGTCACAACCTCTCAGAGGTACCCTTTCCCATCCCCCCATACCATTTTATTTGTGATTTGCTGTGTTCACAAGTCACTCTACCTATTGTGCACTGTGGGGAAAGGTTTCTTTCTGGTCCACCATCACCGGGAAGACAAAATGCTCTCAGATTCAAATTTAGTGAATACATATTTTCTTACTAGATTCCTCTCCCTGGGAAGGTCCTGGTCCTTATTTTCCATCTCCTTTGGCCAAGGAGTTTTTTTTAAAAACCGAAGCCTGAGCTTCATTAGTCATTACTTCATGGCTTCTATCAGGAAATGAAGCTATGAGCACAGGGATGAGCCTGTGCTCATAGCTTCCTTCTTCCTGAATGCTGAAGGTGGCGAGCGGCAACTGCCATTGGTAAAGAACATCTGTGCCCTGAGGAGGAGCATCTTGGAAGGCTTCACCTTAGGAAGCTGTGAGATGATGGCTATTAAAGACTTTGCAGTGGACATTTGTTTTAACTAAAGAAACCAGCAGTTTGAGAGACTATGAGAAAAACTCACTATGGGACACTTGGAGTACAGCCTAGTTTTTGGAATTAACAAGTATAAGATGTCACCATGATAATTAGAAAGTATTTACAATTCCAACTGATTTTCTCTGTTTAATAGGGTCTTGGAAATCAGGGTTACACTTAGATTTCTGATATACTTCAGGTTGGTCCTAACAGATGCTAAATGCATATAATGAATGTGCATTCCATATATTACCTTCTAGTAACTTGTCTTTAAAAATGTTATTTGTGATTGTTGTTGACTTTAGCAGTTTACTTCGACAATAGTCACTTTTTGTGTAAATACATTCTGCTTCATATCCTTATATGTTAATTTACTTCTTATCAATTCAGTTCATGAGCTCTTATTTCAAATAAGCCACAATGAAAAGCAAGAAACAGCTTATTAGTGTCAATCTGTTTTATTCCTTTGTAGACATAAGAAAAAGAGGTTTTGCTGGTAGTAAAGTGAATTCATGACCATAAACTAATATTTTATTTCTGGAAAATTACACATTTTAAAGCAATACTTTATTCTCACTTACTTTAGAGGATTCTTCTGTCTGTATGAGATCTAGTAAAATGGTGATTTATGGTCTTTCCAAATTTGAGCAGAACAGAAATAGTTGATTTCTTACCTCCTTTCTGTTTAATCTACCTGCAGAAGGGTTAATTACAGCTCAGTGGTTTGATATCTGAGTGACTTTGGGCAAATTATTTAACATACTATTATGTGACAATGAAATAAGCAAAACAAATATAAACCATCAGAAAATGTTTCTATTATCTGCATATTCCATGTACTTTATAAATGTGAGTTATTTTGTATACAGGATATAGATGGATTTTAACAATTTTGAAAAGTGATAGCAGAGTCCTGGTCTATGTAGAGACCTAAAGGCTCAATTTCAGTTTCTATTTATTTTTATTTTGGAGGGACAATTATGGTGCAGTAGAATAGGACAATTAAGCAGATTATCACTGTGTCTATTTCTCTTCCAGGAGATTAGATGACAGGAACACTTGCTGAAAATATTTCTGTTCCAAAGAGCATATGATTCATCCCACCTCCTTGAACCAGATGAGTCTTTACCTAAGTTTCTCTTAAGTCAGGTGTGAGTTGGAATGATACTTGGCTCAGTGAAAGGCAAGGGAAGGATAGGAAATTTGAATTAATCAATAGGGTAAGCAATCTGCAAAATTGAAAGTAGTACCCTGTGGCCAGAAGAATAGCACCACAAGGGCCAGGAATGTTATAATGTTCAGGGGAGCCTTTTTATGTGGTGCCTTGGGAGGGTTTTCAGGTACATGTGGAAGCAAGCAAGATTCTACTTCCCTCTCCCATAGTTTAAAGTGTATCTATATTCACTTTGATGTCTTAAGTCATGTTTCAGTCAGCATTCTTACTACTCTAATCCAAAACACCTGACCACAACAATTTAGAGGAAGAAAGATTTATTTTTCACTATTCTTAAGATTTTAATGGTTTAGTCTAGGTTAGGCCAGGTGAAGTCTGTGGAGCTTAGGACATGGCATGAGGTACAGAGAGAAAAATCATGAGTGGAAGGAGGGACTCTGTTCTCACATCATGGAGGCCAGAAGCAGAGAGAGGGATAGTGAAGGGAGTTCGAGGACATAGTAGCTACTGTTGAAGAGGACCAGACAATTGTGACTGATAAAAGCCTAGAGGTCATGATTAAGGAGGGTGTAACTACCTTCCCTGCCAGCAATTAGTTTGGGCACTCATGTAATGCTAACTTTGATGGAAAAAGGGGATCATGGGATCTTCTTTTCAGATTTCAAAGGAAGGCCTAGAAATCCAAGCAACATGTGGTGGGCTCCGAATCCCTGTAAGCAGGCCCAAAGAGGTCAATTTATGTAGCTGTGAAGGTAAACCTAAGTTTGCAAGGAAAACCCCTGGGATTTAGAGATGCCAGAAATTTGGAACAGCCATAATGAGAGGCTACAAGTTGTAAGTCATGGAGCCACGCTTGAAGAGTGAGTACACTACCAACTGCAATCAACCAGGCATGGGGCAGGGCTTCTTAGGCCCCTTGGAGATCACATCTTAACACCATGTACCCTGGGTGCCAGAAATAGATCTGTTGAATTAAATACTTGCCCTGCTGGATTTCAACTCTGTTTTCATTCCATTCATTCTTTCTGTGATCCTAGTCCTCCTTTTTGAAATGCACATGTTTAATCTGTGCCATTGTACATTACATGTATGTAACTTGATTTATGTTTTTATGAGTAGTAGTAGTATTAGTAGTAGTAGTAATAGTAGAGTAGTAGTAGTAGTAGTAGTAGTAGTAGTAGTGGTGGTGGTGGTGGTTGTATTTTTTTACAAGAGTTTATAGTCAAGTATTCACCTTGATTCTCAGAGGAGACTTTGGACTTTTGAGTGATGCTGGGACTGTTAAGACTTTGGGAGCTCTTTGGAGATAGGTTAAATGCATTTAGAATTATAAAATGGGCATGAGCTTTTCAGAGGCCAGGATGTGGAGTGTTATGGTTTAGGTATAGAATGTCCCTTAAAGAGCTTGTGTATTGATGTTCAGAGTTGCTATAATTAAATCACAAGAGTTGTAATATCAGTAGATAAATCCATTGTAACGATTTTATTGGGTGATAATCTAGGCAGATGGGATGTGGCTGGAGGAGCTGTCACTGCAATGTGGCCTTAAGGACTGTGCTCTGCCCTTGAATCCCCTTTCTCACTCTCCCTTGCTTCTGGCCCATGTGATATAAGAGCAGATCTCTACCTCTCTCTCTCTCCCTCTCCCTCCCTCTCTCCTCTTTCTTCTATGCCCTAGGTTCCACAGATGTTGCCTGATTTAACACGAACTGAACCCCTTAAATTTCCAGAACTGTGAGCAAACAAATCTTTCTTTCTCTAAGTTGTGATGGTCAAGTGTTTTGGATTACAACGGTGAGAATATTGACTGAAACAATACATATCAGAATCTTTTCATATAAGGCCTCTCTGAAACAAAGTTTAGTCATAAGGATATGTGGAAAATTACTAGTTAACTAAAAGTATAATTTTTTCCTTTTCCTCATTTTATCTTACTGGGATTAAGTGTATTTTAAATTGCTGATCATAAAATCTTTTGACTATTTTAATGTTTAATTCTTAGAGTTATATATTATCTACATTTATAGTATATTTTACAGCAATAAATGGTAATTGACACTATCCTGAGGTTCTGTGGTAGTAGACTCTTCCTCACAGCAAGACATCACTGAAACATTTTGAATAAGAAAATATATGCGTTATTTATAAATATCTCTAAGAAGGAAATTCCATAGGCCCTTTTGATGATTTGCTCCTTTTAAAAATATAAATCCTTTAGGAAATACTCTTTTATCTTAAGTTCTCTGCTGAAGTTTAACCTCATGCCTGATTGTTGACTTCTCACTGAAGTTGGACAGCAGCTATATCATCCTGCTTGTATACGTGAGCGCCATTATTTAAAGATTTCTTTGCTGAATAAACTCATTTTGTCAAGGCCTTCATTATTGATCCCATTTTAATTTTTAATATATTTTACTGCTATTTACATTTCTCTTGAATGTCTGATTCTAAACAATTGTGCCATTGTGGGTCTGATTAGGGTAGTATTAACTGAACGTGTTACCTCACTCTCCTAGAGCTTATCTATCATTTATACATACCAGAATTACACTTAGCTTTTCAAGAACAGTAAAAGCATTCCGATGGAGGCGATACAATATCTTCTAACATTTATTTGTGTTACAGGCAAACTAAGACCCTTTGAAAAGAAACATCCTCCCTTCATAAACATACACACACACACACACACACACACACACACACACACACACAGATAAAAAGAAGGAGGGATGGAAGGAGGGAGGGAGGGAGAGAGAGAATGAAATCTCTCATTCATATTCTCTTTCTCTCTCTTCTCTCTCTATCTCTCTCTCTCTCTCTCTCTCTCTCTCTCTCTCTCTCGTAGAACTGTAGAACTGGGGATGGAATCCAGGGGCATGTAGCTGAGGTTGACCACAAACCTGCAATTCTCCTGTCTCAGCCTCCCAAATACTGGGATTACAAGGGTGCACCACTGCACCTAGCTGAGAAAGAATCTTTGATTTGTTTCTAATCAAAGAAGTTCTTAACAGTATTGAGAGAATGGTACTATGACCAAGACTGATTATTTAGGGTGAATTATCATTTATTACATATTGAAGGAAACACACACACAAACATAGACAGTGCAAAAATGATGAAAAGAATGAATTTTTAGTGAAAATTGAATAATATTTCTTTTAAAAAGCCAATGGTCCTGGAATAAATAAAAAGCTCTTAAATTGAACTGTTAAATTTCACCAATGGGATGCTTGCATAATGCTTGTGTTTGAATTCTGCATCTGTCATTAGTACAGTTAAATAAAATTGGGATAATTATGTTATGAATCTGGAACCAAAATTGGCATGGTAACCCAATGAAATTTAAAACGTCCTTGGTTATCGTATTAACCTTTGAGATTATTTTTTGAATTTGTGATTAAATCCAAAGTGTCCGTGGCACAGATTGTTTTATTTTAACTCTCTGTTTACATGACAGATTTATGATGTTGTTTTGCTGAAAGACAGAATTTTACTGGTGGCTTCTTTCACGTTGTGGCTTTGTGTCTTTAAAGTGCTTCTACCACTTTTTAGAAACATTACAGAGAAAATGTTTTCATTAAATACTTCTTTCCATATTTACTCTTGTGTTTTGCTGATGGAATCCTTGTTTACCTTTTTTGGGAGGTTTATATTATGGCCGAACATTTGTAGTATATTCACAATTTATGATTTAAAATGAAGTAAGACCAAAAATTAGTGAAATTTAATGTTTGAAAGTTTCCATATATTTGAATGTACTCAGATTATTATTTTTTCCTATAACTAAGTTACAGATCACTAAGATATAACTTATGTGCAAGCACTGTATGGGATTTCATGAATATTTAGTGCTTTGTTTCTATTTCTAAGTCAGTGAAGTTTCATAAATCAGCACTATTTTTCCTTGGTGTTACATAGCTGTGATTTTTATGCTATCTCTTCTGAATTTATAAGGGCTTAATTTCACACAATTTTCCTATGAAAATAATTCCTGGTAGGTAAAAGACAAACTTCCTTGGTTAAGGGTCATGATTTAAGTAAAACAGAAGCAGAAAATACAAATTTAAAGTTCTATTTCACCCTCAATTACTGTATGTTGCTTAAGGCTAATAAATAGTGACTTTCTAAGCTGTTTTCAATTTCATGATTTACAATCTAAAATATCATTTATTTTCTGTTTGAAAGCTCCATTGGCAATGTTTTCTCAGATTATAAAACTGTACACATGGACCCTCAACTATTTTATTGGGATGTTACCTTTTCTAAACCAGTGATTCACATATGGCAAATCATCAGTGTTTTGGAAATTGTAGATTTCTAGAGCCAACTCCAGGAAATTTTTTTTAATGTAGTATCGTTAAAGCAATGATTTTCAATCTTGTCTACACATTAGAAACATCTGGGCAATTTTAAAAAGATGCCTTGGGTCCAACCCCTAATTCTAACCCTAAGAGCTTTCCAGGCTAATGTCCAGCCATATTTGAGAACCACTGCTTTAAACAGTACATTTCTAAATTGGAAGTAGGACAAGTCAGGGTTTCTTATAATGAATGTTGATTTGATATAAAGTTTGACAATTTTATTACCATCCTCAAATATTTATCCCTTTTATTCATAAAAAATCAAATTATAACCGTTGGTAGAAGCAAGTTCAAGTTCTGATACTTTCAATCAAGCTCTGGCATGGAGAGATGTCTGCGCCCATTTAGCTCACAAGGAGAAACATAAGAGTTTTTTGAGAAGTACCTACTACAGAAACCTCTTCTCACCAGATAGAGAGTACAAAGATGGAGACTGGGGGGGGTGGGGGTGTAGAGGTGAAAAGATGCGGTTGCTGTGGCCAGGACAACCAAGAGGTCTCTTTTAGCCTAAGTTGGCTCCTCAACCACTGGTGGTAATAGCTAAAATCTATCCAGTACTTAGTATGTGCTATATTACAGGAAAGAAAATGGCAGCCCCAGAGAGATTAAGTTTTTTTTTTTTTTCAGGTTCATACATAGAGTATAAAGTAAAGGCTAGATTTGAACCATTTTGACTCCGAGGCCCTCATGACTGCCTATGAAGTCACTTTGACCAGCTAGGCTGCAAGATGGCTTAATAGATACAGATGAGAGATATGAAGACAGATTAGAATTCTCTCTTATACAAGCAATGTAAATATGCATAACTATACATATTTTCTCAGCTTCAATGATCCTATTTGTAAAACTAGGTTTAAGAATAGTACCTGCTTCCCAGTGTTATTATGAGGCTTTTAAATAAAGAGTTATTTTGGTGCCTGAAGTATAGAAGTCCTCAGGAAATAACTTCTATTTTTATAAGGCAGCACAGTTTCTGAACCAGAATGATAAAAGTGTTGGATTTTGAGGTCATTGCCATTCTTCTGGTGGATAGGATAGATGGTAGCTCCCTGGGTGTATAGATTAGTTAAGATTTATTCTAATCCTAAAATTCACTAATTTTAACTTGGACACATTATCTTTACTTGGAAAAATTTCTTTTCCCATCCTATGGTTAATCATTTAATTTGTTCAATAAGTCTTTTCATTGATTTACATGAGAAAAGAACAGCTTTATTATAAAATATACCACGTTAGCTATTGAACTCAAGATTTTTATGAGAAGTTATAAAGATAGCTCACTTAATATTTCTGCAAATCTCAGTGCCACATAAAATTACTGACATAGGAGTCAGAATACTTGGATTCTAGTCTCCATGCCTTCCATCTTTAAGTACTAGGTAATTTCAGGCATGCCACTCATCCTCTTAAATCTTCAGTTATCTTAAATGCAAAATTTAGAAGCTATATTATGTGATAGCAACGGTTTCTTCTCACTCTAATATTGTGTGATTCTGGATATTATAAAATAGCAACAAGGATATATTTATATATGTAAACTGTACATATACTGGGAACTGCAATTCTCACCCACCAGTTCATCTTTTTAGTTCCAACAATTTCTTCCTTATTCTGGGCTCATCTGTCAAACTGAAGAAGCAGGAATCTGTGATTTCTAACTTTTTATGATTCTATTAATCTTTCCCCTGTTAACAGCCAATTGCCAAAAAAATGCAACAGCTCCTGTGCCTAGCAATCCCTTACATGTTATTTTGTTTTCTACTTTATATAAAGAAGAAATTTATTTAGCACATAGTTTGGGGACTGAAAGTAAAAACAGCATGGTGTGCTGGCTGTAGTGAGGGCACCCCTGAGTCCATTGGATCATGTTGGATGTCAACATGGCAGGAGTGTATGCGAAAAGGAGAGATCATATGGTGAGGCAGGAGGCCAAAGCAAGAAATGCATCTAGGCTGTCTGCTTTTATAATAACCCTCCTGTGAGAAGTACTAACAGTCTTAGTACTATCTTCATCCCTTGCAAGAGTGATGCCCTCAATGACCTAATGAACCCTCACTAAACACTAAGCTCCTCCTCCTTTCCTCCTCCTCCTCCTTCGCCTCCTCCTCCTCCTCCTCCTCCTCCTCCTCCTCCTCCTCCTCCTCCTCCGCTTCTTCCTCCTCTTCCTCCTTCTTTATCTTCTCCTTCTTCTTCCTCTTTGGTACTGATGCTTGAACTCAGGGTCATTCTACCTCTGAGCTACACCCCAGGCCTCATCTTATTTTTTATTTTGACGCAGGGTCTTACTTAGTTGCGGAGGGCCTCCTTGAGTTGTTGTGGCTGTCTTTGAACCTGTGATCTTCCTGTCTCAGCCTCCCAAATACTGGGATTATAGGCATGCACCACCACATTCAGCTAGATCCTACTTCTTAAAGATCCTATGCTACCTTTCAACATCACCATAATGAGGACCAAGCTTCCAGCACATGAACCTTTGGGGAACAAATCTCATCCAACCTTTAGCACCTCACCTACTCTCTAACAACCCCTGAATTAGTTTCATCTTTTATCATCTTCATTACCAAAGTATTTTGCTACTCAAATATTGGTTTCTTGATATAGACTTTCTTATACAAATAATGGAAATCATTCTTCTAATCCACCAAAAATTTGGATTAATAAACTATTTCTCAGCTGAGCATGGTGGTGCACGCTTGTAATCCCCGCGCTTGGGAGGTGGAGACAGAGGATCACGCAGATTCAAAGCCAGTTGCGCTGGCTTAAGAGACCCTGTTTCCAAATTTTAAAAAGTATAAAAATAGGTCTGGGAGTGGAGCCCGGAAGTAGAAGGGCTTCCAGGTACCACCACCACCAAAAAAAAAATTATCTCAAACTATTTTGAAAATCTTTGACAACCCGGCACCATTTATTTACACTAGAACAAAAGTTGACAGCATATCTCATTTAGCAGATAATTATTTATATTACAATTTTATATGTAAAATCTCCAGTTATCTCACGCTCTCTGAAAAGCACACTTGGCATTCAAGGCTTATATGCTAATGTTTTGTTGAAAATGTGCAATCACATGGCAGCTTGAGTGAAAGAAAAGAGAATTGAGGTAGGAAAAGATGGGACTTAAGTACAGGTGATTATGGGCCACTTGGGCCATCATTTCCAACAATCCCACGCTTGCTGCGTGATGGGTGCATCTGCGTGATGGGTGCATCTGCCCAGCTTTGCAGGAAATCTTTATCTGGGCAGTAAAAACAGCAACATCAATAACAAAAACAGCAACATCAATAACAAAAACAAAAGGATCTCTTGAAACAGTACATCAGAGGGAGAAAAACAGGAGTTTTATCTACTGATTCTTTCCCACTGGTCAATATGAACACCACTGGGGTGAAGCACATCAGCTTCAGAAAATAAAATTCAGAAAGAAGATTCAGGAAGGCTCTTGCACAGTCAGTTACAATGATGTAAGTGAAGAAAGCATTCCAGGGTGTGGAGAACAGGTGAGGCAAAGAGACGTGGACAGTGCATACCTGCGTCCTGTATTAAATCTAATACAAGTCAACCACTAAGCCAAGCATGGGAAGGAGGGATAGGGAGGGAATGGGGTGGGAACTGGGTAGGGGCTAAATGGGTGATATGAACATGTATGTCCACACAAGTTTTTTACCCCATTATGATGTATGAATATAATGCACCAATAAAAAATTAAAAAAAAATCCAATACAATATCAGTGTTTCACGGTGTGTTACAAATACTCCAGGATTTCCAGAAGCTGCACTTTCCCTAAATTCAGGGCCCTAGAGTCGACCAACGAGCAGCTTCAGGTTGGCAAGTTTATCAAGTGTTACTGCTCCACCCACAATAAACTCTAGAACTGAGCTCCTCAAACGAGAGAATGTAGGGGAATCATCTGGGAAAAGTTTTATTAAAATGCAAATTTGATTAAAGTATACGAGGGGATGCAAAGTGTGATCTATGACTATTTGCATCAATGTCGTTTGAGAAATTATTAGAAAGGCCAATGTTTGAACCTCTCCCCAAAATGACAGAAATAGAATTTGTTTCTAAAAGATTCCTAGAAGATTTGTAACACTTAAGTTTTGAGAAACAGTGCTCTAGTCTAGTGGTGTGTTTATCAATCTAACTGTAATAAAGGGATGGTTCTTTTTAAAATTTCCAACCCATTGTAGATCAATATTTTGTAAAACACAATAAAAATGAATTACTAGAAAAAGTACTTTTAAGAAAATTTAAAAATAAAAATGCAACTTTTCATCAGTCAATACAGTAGAGATAAAATTTATTTTTGTAAAACTGCACTCAAATTCTTTCCAAACATGCATTATCAATATCTAAACTTATAAGCCGAGAGCACAGAGTTCATAGAACTGCACAGGTCTGTGGAAAAGACTTTGAGGAGTATTAGAGTTGAAAAGCAAGTCGATTATATCATCTTTGTAACTTTGAAATACTTTAGCAAAAATACGTATTTTGCAAGATCTTAATGGAGAAATATTACAGTGAAAAAAATCACCATTTCATTTATAGAAAATATTTCTTCTTACAATGTTAGAATGAAATGTATACTGCAATTTTTGAACTTTATCTCTTTGGCCTCCCTCTCCCTTCATCCTTTACTTCGGTTTGGAGTATTCCTCTAAAATGCTGGGTCTGGCTGGTTCCACGGAACCCTTGCTTTCAGGGAATGAATCCTCCAGGTTCTTCCTAGGTATGACCGTGAGTGAGTTGTTCAGATCCTTTCTTTCTTTCTTTCTTTCTTTCTTTCTTTCTTTCTTTCTTTCTTTCTTTCTTTCTTTCTTTTTTTTTTTTTTTTTTTTGTGGTACTGGGGTTCCTGGAAGCCTTTCTACCTCCAGGCTACACTCCCAGACCTACTTTATATTCTTGAAACAGGGTCTCTTAAGCCAGCGCGGCTGGCTACGAACCTGCGTGATTCTCCTGTCTCTGCCTCCCAAGCACCGGGATTACAAGCGTGCGCCACCACGCCCGGCTGTTCAGATCCTTTCTTGATAACCTCAGTTAATGAAAGAGAGAAGTTGGAAGGTGTTGGGAAACTAGACTCAGGTTTGGAGAAGGGATACATCAAGTGGCCCATATATGTCTGGTCATAGAGCACCAGAGATTTACTCATGAATTTAGTGTTAGAATCATTGTCCAAGCCAGGTGTGGTGGCTCATACTTGTAATCCCAGTACTTGGGAGGCTGAGACAAGAAGATTGAAGGTTTGCAGCCAGTCTCAGCAATTTAGTGAGCCCCTCTGCAAATTAGTGAGATCTGTTTCAATAAATAAATAAATAAATAAATAAATAAATAGGATTAAGGACATAGCTCAGAGGTAGAATGCCCCTGGGTTCAATAACCAGTACCAAAAAAAAAAGTTGATGATAAAAGAAATACATGTAAGATGATTATATTGCAAAAACATATGAGGCTTTGTTTTCTAATTTTATTTATTCTAGGGATTCTTTAAATTCCAATTTATTCCAATATATTCTATAAATTTCAATTTTACTTATACAGAAATTACTATATCACAAACTAGAAATTTTATAAAAATAAAAATGCAACTTTTCAGAATTTGAAGCAGTAGACATAAAAATTATTTTGTTAAACTGCTCAAATTCCTTCTAAAATTGTGTTATCAATATCTATACTTGTAAGCTGAGAGCAAAGAGTTCATATATATTTGGCTCTATATATTATGTATATACAGTTCTCTTTATATATACTTACATTATTAGCATTACAGAAAATATTTTATAATGTAAGAATGAAATATATACTGTAATTTTTATCTTTGTTCCTGTTGCTTCATTGTATATGAGGTATATGCACATATATGTATATGTATATATAGTATATATTTATATGTGTATCATATAAATATATGTGTGTATAATATAAATATATATAACTATCTTTCAAAAATACATTTATGTACACACATATATATATCTTCACAAGATAGTTGCTAGGCAAGTAGATATTCCTTCATTGAAAAGATTCATTTTATAATCAGTTTAAGCCTATATTTTTTTGTGTGTGGTACTGGGAATGGAATGCAGGGGCATTCTAACTCTGAGCTACATCCCAGCCCTATTTTTTATTCTTTATTTTGAAACAGGGTTTCACTGAGTTGCGAAGGGTCTAAGTATTGGAGGCTGTCTGGAAACCCAGATCCTCCTGTCTCAGTTCCCCAAATGCTGGGATTATAAGCATGCGCCACTACACTTGGCTTAAGCCTCCATCATCATCATCTTCTTCTTCTTCTTCTTCTTCTTCTTCTTCTTCTTCTTCTTCTTCTTCTTCTTCTTCTTCTTCTTCTTCTTCTTCTTCTTCTTCCTTCTCCTTTCCTCCTCCTCCTCCTCCTCCTCCTCCTCCTCCTCCTCCTCCTCCTCCTCCTCTTTTTTTTTTTTTGGTGGTACTGGGGTTCCTGGAAGCCCTTCTACCTCCAGGCTACACTTCCAGACCTATTTTATAATTTTTTTTTTTTTGAAACAGGGTCTCTTAAGCCAGCGCGACTGGCTTCGAACCTGCGCAATCCTCCTGTCTCTGCCTCCCAAGCGTGGGGATTACAAGCGTGTGCCACCACGCCCAGCTTAAGCCTCTATTTTGAAACTAGAAACCCCACTCATCTGACAGAGAAAACGATCATAACTGCTAATAGAATACAACGCTCTTTCAGTGCATCCAGACTCTATCTTGAACCTTATCCCTCGTGGACTTTTCCCTATATTTAAAAAAATCTTATGTATACACTATGAAATTTTCTACATTATTTAACAATCAGGTTAATTGTTATAATGCAAAATTGACTTTTGCTAGATAAAGATACAAACTTTCTTTATAAAGACCCATGAGAGTCTCCTGACAATTAGGAAGGCTGTGTTTCCCTGGGCGTCTCCTTTGTTTTTAAACTTTTTCTTAGCACTGTTACTATGTGAGTCTAAGATACTTTTTTGGCATCATTTTCTTATTTTATAGGGGAACATAAGCACTTTACCCACTTTATATTCTATGGATTAAATGAGTTAATATATTGTAGGTGCTTATAATAATGCTTGGAACATAGCTAATATATAATAAGTGTGAGCTTCTATTATTATTATTACTTTTATCCTGAAATTGGTCATTTTTACAATTATTTATGTTTTTCTATTGAATTTTCTCCTAGGAGCATTAAGATTAAATTTGTTTTTTTCTAGTATCTCTTCACTATTTTTTCCTTCTCTTATTTTCAATTAATCAATTTGTTCCTTTTTTTCTTCTTCTTTTGTGGTCCTGGGGATAAAGCCTAGGTTGTCTAGCACGCTAGGCTTATGTATCACTGAGGTACACCCCCAGCCCCATAAACTTATCCACTGTCCTGATATTTTACATATATAGCTGCAAGATTTCTCAAATTAAAGAATGGAATTAAAGTGGTATATCAGTCATTAATAACTTTCTTCCTTCTTTCCTTCCTTCCTTTCTTTTTCTTTCTTTCTTTCTTTCTTTCTTTCTTTTTTTTTTTTTTTTGGAGTACAGGGGATGGGACCCAGGGGCATTCTAGCTCCAAACCACACCCTCAGCCTTATTTTTATTCTTTATTTTGAAACTAGGTCTCATTATGTTGTGGAGAGCGTCACTAAGTAGCTGAGGCTGTCCTCAAAACGAGATCTTCCTGTTTCAGCCTCCCAAATACTGGGATTACAAGCGTGTACCACCACACCCAGCTATTCATTTCTTAAAAATTGGATTATGAGTCCACTTTTTTGGACAGGTTTTCTCAAGAACATTTTGAAACTCTGATTGGCTTAAATCTGATTTTCCAAAACAACCATTTGAAAATCACTTTATTTCTCATGACTAGAGTCAATTCTCAAAGTTATATTTCTGGGATAGATGGTGGAGAATGACTTTTATATGAATTAGGGTATTCTATATAGAAAAGTATATTACTCATTTTTTTTTATCTTCTGTGCCTTGAATATATTCTGGTATCAAACAATACTCAATAAATGGCTGATTAGTGAGAAAATAATTTATGCCTGGGTACCACTTTATCATCTGACAACTTGACCAAACAAAGGAAACTTGGTAATAATTAGAAGACTTCCTTTAAATGAACTTTTACTTTTTGGAAACAAGACTGTCTCATAAAACCAAATTCTAGGGAGCTCTTCATGATTTCTTCCCTACCTAATTTACTTTGTGTCTCTCCTCCATTTTTACTTTGTACTCTTAACATCCTCATATCATCTGAAGGTCTCTGAAACTAACCCGCTTTTCACTCCCATTTGTCTTTGAACATGTGGCTCCCTCTATCCAGTGAAGTACTTACCCTTTAAATCCAGACCTACATCTGCACCTCTCTGTGGGGAGATTCCTTTGTACTGACTCCATTAGGCACAGATATTTATGATCCTACCCTTCTCAACAAATATCCTCACTGTAATTCCCTTTGCACTATTTTTTTCTTTTCTCTCCTGAACTTGATGCCCAGGTGATGTGTGATGGAGAAGAGCACTGATTTTGCAATCAGACAAAACTGGGTTAGGTCTTTGCTTGGCCACTTCCTAGCTGTGCAACTATGCCCTGTTACCTAACTTCGCCGACAGTGTTTTGAAATGAGGACAGCAAAGTATATTTCATGGGGTTGTTGTGAAGACTAAGTTGGGTAACATATGTTAAGGTCAAGAACATAATTGGTACTCAGTAATTAAGTAGTAGAGTGGGCACTCACTAAAATTTAGGTAGCATTGTTGGGGGTTCTTGCAAAAGTGAAGAATATGTAACAAATTTGTAAGGATAGATTAAAAATAATGATGAGTTTCATTTAAGGCATTAGAGTTTTTAGAAGTAAATTTAGTTTAGGGTTATAAATACGAAATGGGATAAGCACATTAACTTCCTCCTAAATAGACATAGTAATGATTTTGATGAATGATCAACAAGCTATTTGCTTCCTTTCTTCACATCTCCTTGAGTATCTATCACAGAGTCAAATTTAAGAATGATTAGCATGATATTAGAGTAATAGTGCTCCAAAGCCTCACTGGATTCCAGATGAGGCTATTCTTGAAAGACTTAATTTAAGCTTTTTCACTTAGCATTTAATGTGACTTATTTTGTACAATGACAAAGCTGCAGGTGTTAACAAAATCTAAGAGTTTAAAAATGTGTCTGTGGTATATTTAAAGTGACCAAAATAACTTTTTTTTAAGATTCAAAAATAAACTGTTGACATAAATCACAGAAATACCACGGCTAAAGAAATAAGATTTGTAGCATTTTCTCGTTTTTACTCAGTATGAAAGACACTCTGCAACCTAGCCCTAGTTTTACCTTCTGGAAACTCCAGGACCCAGCCTCCTACAACCTCTACATTCCAATTTTATGATGGTATTTTTTCTGCCTTTGCCTTCGATTTCTCTTTCGTTTCTGGCATATTTTGGTGAATAGATGTTTGTTTTTACATCTTTATGTTCCAACTAAAGCTGAGGTTCAGGACCCTGCAAGGGATGATACTCTAGACACATTTCTTTGATGGTGAGTGGCTCAAAGAGAGCCCTAAGTAGGGTAGATACGGAGAAACCAGACACAGCCAGGGCTTTATGGAATGGACCAGGAGCCTCCCGTAAAGGGAAAAGGGTTGGAGTCCCTGGATGATCTTTGCCGACTGGTGGTAAAAGCTACTTCCAAACTACCCTGATTGCATCCCTGATGGAGAAGGGCACATCCTGAGCAGTAGAGGAGCTGAGCTTCCTGAATGATCTCAGAGGCAGAGGCTGAAGGTCAGAGGGAAAGGCAGTTTTGAACAAATCACGAGGCATAACCCTTAGCCCAGCTTTTTCTCCCCATCTTTCTTCCTCAAGATGTGTGGCCCAGCCTTTGGAAAAGGTCTCTTAAGTGAGAAGCTAAAGGGACACACGACTGAGAGCCAACCAGTGGGTGGGAGGCAATTCATTTCTTTAGTCAGCAATGTTGAAAAGATGAATCTTGAAACCTATAATTGGGGCAGCACAGTTGGAAAGCTGAATGGGAAGAATGGTTACACTTAAAAAAAGAATTATTGGCATCCCTGTCTTCTTGACTCACCACACTTCCAAACTACTAAGCTTAAAGAAATGTCTAGAATCTGGACTTTTTCTTTGAGAAACAAAAGAACAGCATGCAAAGTGCCTTGTAACTCCTTACTAAAATTATTTCTCAAATGGAAGAAAGCAAATGTAATATTTTACATCGTGGGAAGGGAAAGGTACCTCAATAATTGAGAAGGCATTTCTATTCTTAGTGTGAATTTAGACTCCATTTGCCTGAAATTAATACCTGTTTTTTGAGGGGCATTACTGGGGATTGAGCCCAGGTGCATTCTACCTTCAAGCTATACTCTTAGCTTTATTTTTTTTTTTATCTTGAAACAGCTTCTCCCTAGGTTGATAAGAGTCTTGCTACTTGCTGAACCTGTCCTCAAACCTGTGATCCTCCCGTCTCAGCCTCCCAAGTACTGGGATTACAAACATGCACCACCACATCTGGCTTAATATCTGTTTTGGGAAAAGATAACATGGCTAAATTTAAAAAGTCTATTCTTTAAAGGATACCATACCACCTCTATTTTATCTTGATGGGTCTGTGGAAAAGGAAATATAATCAGGAAACTTCACAACTTTGTGATTGAAATTATCGTTCTTTTGCATAGAATAACTTACTCCCCCTTTGCCTCCAGAAGGTAACATGAAAAGTTAAACAATCATCTTACAAGTTCTGAGTCATCAGTAAAAGAATAAGGGCCTGAGAAATCAGTATTTGATAAATGTGTGTCCTCTGCCTACAGTATTCTATCTACTAACACCCTGTAGGGAAAGGGTCATGAAAAACATTATGTCCATTATAGAATACAAAAGACTTCTCTATGCAAAGCCGGGTGGTAAGGTTTTAATTTTCAACTGTTATATGTAAATGATGGCTACATGAAATAATTTCTCCATCTTAATAAATATTGCCCAATTTATGTCCTACATATATTTACCCTCTCCACACTCCTCAGCCCCAGTTTGTTAAACTTTCTTACATCATCGTGGCACCACTTTTTTAACCTCTGGATTTGAAGCACTGCTTGTTATGTTTTACACTTAGGAATGTGATAATGACACATTATGCAACTGGCTAGTTTTCATTCAAGACTCAGTCACCTTAGTTACTGATTTGTTCATAGCTGATTAGGCTGATCACACAGCAGACCCAGAGGCTGGGAATCTGAGAACTTCAAATTATGCCAATGTTGCCAAGGTCCTTTTCAAAAGTAAATAAATGAACACTTGGCAGAAAGGGCCTATCACAAACACCATATAACATGCTGAATCACATGGTTATGTAATATTTAAAATATATTATACATATATACCTAAGCATGTTCTTTTTTTTTTTTTTTTTTTTTTTTTTGCAGGACTGGGGATAGAACCCAGGGGCATTCGACCTCCGAGCTATACTCCCTGCCCTATTTTTGATTCTTTGTTTTGAAGCAGGGTCTCACTAAGTTTCAGAGGGCCTCATTAAGTAGCTGAGGCTGTCCTCGAACTGTGATCCTCCAGTCTCAGCCTCCCGAATGCTGGGATTACAAGTGGGCAAGCAGACACCACCACACTCGGCTCCTAAGCATGTTCTTTCTTTCTTTCTTTCTTTCTTTCTTTCTTTCTTTCTTTCTTTCTTTCTTTCTTTCTTTCTTTCTTTCTTTTTTTTTGTGGTACTGGTGTTCCTGGAAACCCTTCTCCCAGACCTATTTTATATTTTTATTTGGAAACAGGGTCCCTTAAGCCAGCAAGGCTGGCTTTGAACCAGCGCAATCCTCCTGCCTCTGCCTCCCAAGTGTGGGGATTACAAGCCTGTGCCACCATGCCGGCCCCTAAGCATGTTCTAATGGAAATGTTTCTGTAATGAACATTAGTTTTTATTACTTTTATATGGTACTCCAAACTTTCTGTGAGGCCCTATGTTTGCTTATTCCTTTTTTTAAAATTCATAAACATTCATTGTGGAAAATTTCTTTAAAAGTATAAATGAGTAGGAAACAGTCATCTAAAATCCCACTACTCATTTAGGCATATTTCCTGTTTTTTTCTTTAAACATGCTTGAGGCCAGGCGCGGTGGTGCACACTTGTAATCCCCGCACTTGGGAGGCGGAGACAGGAGGATGGTTCAGGTTCGAAGCCAGTCGCGCTGGTTTAAGAGACCCTGTTTCCAAATAAAAAAGTATAAAAATAGGCCTGGGATCATTGCCTAGAGGTAGAAGGGTTTCCAGGAACCCCAGTACCACCAAAAAATAAAAAATAAAAAAATTAAACATGCTTGAGATTTTACATTTAATTTCATATCCCATTCTTGCTTTTAATTTCATAAGGATTTCCCCTATTCATGTAAATCACCTAACGAGCATATTTTTAAAACCAAAGATGAATATTTCTTTGTTGCCTATCCTTATGAATAATTCATGATGGTTACAGAAATCCCACATAATACATAAATGTACATAGCAATTGTAACCTACCACACAAAAATAACTGCAGTGAAATTCAGTATATATCCTTCCAATTTTTTGCCCATGCATTCAAACATGGACTTGTATGCATATATACAGATAAATATATATGTAAACATGTAGTGTTGGGACTACACATTTTTTTATTTTTTTGGTGGTACTGGGGTTCCTGGAAACCCTTCTACCTCCAGGCTACACTCCCAGACCTATTTTATATTTTTATTTGGAAACAGGGTCTCTTACTCCAGCGCGGCTGGCTTCGAACCTGAGCGATCCTCCTATCTGCGCCTCCCAAGCGTGGGGATTACAAGCGTGCGCCACCACGCCCAGCTGGGGCTACACTTTTATATAGTTTGGCAACCTACATTTTTCATTTAATACATTTTGGATACTTTACTATCTATCATGTATATCCTCATTTATTACTTATCCTTTAAAAATTGCATAATACTATGCCATAAAATCCTAATAGTTAAGTAAAATTTCATTGAATGAAATTATGATACTGTATGTAACCTTTCCTTACTGCTCATTCTCCACTGATGGAGACTTTGTTTTCTAACTTTCAAACCTAAGAGTAATACTAAATTAAAAACAGTGTTGTGGCGAAGGTCTTTCCCATAAATAGTCTCATTAACATATAAAATTATTTCCTCTTGATAGAGTCCTACTATTGGAATTATTGATTTAAGAGATAAAAAGCTTAAGCCTTTTGAGAAATATTACAAATTTTCTAGTCTCTTGATAAATATATGTTTATATAAGATTTTTAAACTTATTTGCTTATTCTTTACATAAAATTCTTGCCTTTATTCTTCACTGTTACCTTTTAATGTACTGTATCCAAATAATTTTTTAAAATTTAGATTTTAGTTCTTTGAACATGTTAGAAATGCTTTTATAAACTTTGGTTTGCATTTAAGAAAGACAACTAGGTCGATGGCTGGCATATGGGTGAGATTTGCTTGTAGATTAAGTTCATAAGTGGTTTCCGGCTTCATCTTTTGTTCTTCATCAGGTTCTTCAAAACAGTTTGTGACATTAACCATAAGGTAGTGATATGACATTGGTCTTCAGGAACTGCATTAACTGCTTTCCTTCTGTACTTGTTCAAGTCTGAAGTGTCTTGCAATCAACAGTGAGATGTGTGTATTTAGAATTAACATTTCATGAAATCTTTGCTCATAGAATTACTTTTCACCTCAGTTCAATGTTAATTTACTTTACTTGTAAGCAAACAGAATGTAGCAATACTATTTCTATCCTAAGAACATATGCACGTTGTTCCATTAGTAGTAATATTTTCATCAGAACATTGTTGAACAGTACCAAGTGATAACATTTGTAGGCAGTAATCAGAAATTTGACAGCTTTCCTCACCACTAACATTCTTCTTTCTAGGAGGTGAGAGATGTAAATTGAATGGAACACTTCAGAAAATGATTATTAGCTGATGCTAACTCAAACACCAAGTTGAATTACTTGTTTAATGAAAGACAAAGTGATCTTTTGACATTGCCATGTCCTGGAGGCTTTATTATAGAGGCAAAAGTCACAACAGAGAAGGGAATGAAGTAGAATTATGCAAAATTTTACCTTGCATAGAGAAAAAAAAAAGTGGTACCTGTGTATTTCTTCAACTTCCTGCTATGCACCTAATACTTACCAGTCTCATCTTTCTTCACCAGTTGAGAAGGAGGAAGTACGTCTCCTTCTGTTTAGCTAAACCCTCTCCTTTAGAAACACAGTGTGAGCTAGAGCTATTGAAAGCTTTTGAAAGATGCAGTTTTTGCACTTCTTTTACTTTATTTTTAAAAGTTAACTTTTACTTTGCTGTACAACACTAGGTGCCATTCTCTACTAGGGTTGCAAGAGAGAACTGAGCTCTACAGTGACTATTTTCTTCACATCTCCCAGGGATGGTAGAGTGATAGTATCCTTCATGATATGAAGGAGAGAAGCTCATTCATAACATCTAACAAGTGCTATCGGGCATCAAGGTTTAAATCTCTACTCTCTAATGGCCTATTAGTTGAGAATGACCCCCCAGCTATTCCCCTCTCTACAGAGGCAACCAGTTTTAACTTGTTTAGCAGATGCTTTCAGTATTGACCTCTCACTAAAAATATGCTTGATTTTTCAACTTTTGGCATTATATATATTCTTTTCCTCCAGTGGAAGAGGAAGACGACTGTGAAAGGCAGAACTATGGTCTTCCAAAGATCTAACCTCAATCCCTTGAATTTACAGATGTTACTTTACTTAAAAGGGGGTATTGGCATAAGCAATTAAATTAACACTTTTTAGATGCGGCAATTATGTCGATTATCTGGGTAGGCCCTGCTTACCATCACAGGTGTTCTTACCAGAAAGAAGTAAGGGGAAATTACAGAAAAAAAGAAGAGGAGATGCTGTGACCATGGAGACTCAAGGAATTCTAGCAGCCACCAGAAGCAGAAAGAGGCAAGTTTAGATTGTCTTCTAGAGTCTTTGAAAGGAATGAGCTCTGCCAACGCCTTGACTTCAGTCCAGACGGATGCCAGACATTTGCCTTCCACAATTGTAAGAGAATAAATTTCTGTTATTTCAAGCCAGAAAGTTTGTGGTAATTTTCTCAGCAGCCCTAGGAAGCTATCATGGCTAATCTTTTTTTCCTATGCCCCCACCATGAATAATAATTTGTATCATGTTCTTTTTCATGGTTACCTTGTCTTCTCATACTTCTCTGAAAATATCAAGAATGTATTTATAAAGTTTCTCCTTTCTGCAGAATTTCTATTTCTACTACTAATGCTCTTTACCATTTTTTTTTAAGTTAGAAAGAGCTTTTTTCAGATATCTGGTAATTATAAGTTATCTTCTCATATTTAACAATTAGAATATGAAAAAAATTGGAAACTCCTAGGAGATTGGTTTACTGTAGTCTTTATTGTTGTGTAATTGAATTGGAAGGTCCTTTACTTTGTGTTTTTTTGTTTTTGTTTTTGGTGGTATTGGGGATTGAATCCAAGGCAGTCTACACCTGAACTACAATCTGAGACAATTTTATTTTTTATTTTTGAAACAATGTCTCGCTATATTTCTGAGGCTGGCCTCGAACCTACACTCTTCCTGTTTCCATCTCCCCAATACTGGGATTACCGGAATGTGCCACCACACCTAGTTAGTCTTTTGTATCTTATGTCTTTCTTCTTTAGGATGGTGGGTAAAACACCTTTAAGAAGACTTTCCCAACCTCTTCTTCAAGAGTGTAGAGCTGGCTGCTGACCTTTGGCAATAGTAAATTAGTGGGAGAAGAAAACTAGAAACCTCAGATTCAACTCATCTCTAATTTCTCTCTCTCTCTCTCTCTCTCTCTCTCTCTCTCTCTCTCTCTCTCTCTCTCTCTCTCATCTCTCTCTCTCTCTCTCTCATCTTAAGGCTCTCTCAGCTGTTTCCACTCATACATGTTTATGTCTTTAAAACTCTTTCCTGAGCCAGGCATGGTGGTACACTAGGTAATCCTAGTACCTGGGAAGATGAGATAGGAAGATCATAGGTTCAAGGCCAGCTTCAGCAACTTAGTAAAACACTGTTTCAAAATAAAAGTGTAAAAAGGGTTAGGGGCATAGCTCATAGGTAGAATGCTCCCAGGTTCAATTCCTAGACTCCCCCTCAAAAAAATTTTTTTTCTCTTCTGCCATTTTGGTGAGGTTTTAGTAGACAATGAAAGTGAATGGTTTAATCTGCCATTCTTCCACCTTTATCCATGTCTCTTTTTTCCCCCTTATACTACCAAAATCATTTACAATCAGGTCATCAAAAAACATTCTTGCTGAATTCTATGGCTACATGTAGCCTGTGTTCTACTGGCCCTTTATGTTACATTTAATGGAAGTGTCCTCTTAAAATGCTCTTTCCTTGACTTTAGTGAAATAAAACCACATTTCTCAGTTTCCTTGACATAATATCTGGGTGTCATCCTCTACTCTTTTACCTACTATACCTAAAATATCTAGTCAGTCAAGTTCTGTCACTTCTATTTTTAAAAATGTCATGGATCACTCAACATCTCTCCCTCTAATTGACTAATGTGTTTCTGGTTTTACCTAGTCTCTAGTATGATTTCAAAACATAGCCCAATGTGATATAGAATACAAATCTAATCATGTCACTTCTGTGTTTAAAACATTTTAAGGTTATTCATTGCCCTTAAGCCATTCTTAAATTCCTTAGCATATGATAAAAGACTGTTATCTGGCCTCTATTTTTGTGTTGGCTTCATTTCTTGGTTGTTCAAATTAGATCCTAGCTATATTGAGTTAACTAGTAGTAATATATATCAAATTCACTTTGGTCATGCTGCTCATGTTCACTGTCTGGAATCCACTTCTTGCATCCTTTTTTGCCCTAATCATCTTCAATAACCAAGCACTCTTTGCTCTTCACTTTCAGCATTCTCTTACTTATGACATTTTCCCTATGATTCCTAAACCAGTTTGTTCAACCTCCCATGGTCTCCACTGGCATCCTGTGCTTACTTAGCCCAGTTGCTTTTGTTCTATGCTCCCAGACCAGCCTACTCTATTTTTTCAGTGTGTGTGTGGGGGAGAAGTATATGAGAAATTAATCATATTTGTTTTATTTAGTTAGTTCTGAGTTGTCTGCATGTTTTATATAGGTAGAGCTGGCATATCTATATAATTCATATCATTAATACCAAGTACAATGTTTGACACAAAGCAGGTATATCGGTGGTTATGTTTACTGTCTTGAACCCATACCTCCTTTCCTGCGGTTCATTATTTGGCTTATCTGCTTGGTCACATGCTTGAGGAGCTGACCTTTACAGATATCTGGCTTTCTTATCTTTTGGCTTTCTTATCTTTTGATTTCTGCTTGGGTTTGGCCAGTGGAAATACAGGAAAATAGAAAAATCAGGGCATTTATTCTCTACCTCTGTGTTAGTCGGCTTTGTATCTCTGTCAACAAAATATATACCACAAACAACTTAGAAGAGGAAAGTTTATTTTAGCTTATGGTTTCAGAAGTTTGAGTCCATTGCTCTGGGCCTGGGGTGAGAAAGAAAATCATGGTGGAAGGAATTGATCATTGTAGAGGAAAGCTGCATAGCTCATAGCAGCGGGGAAGGAAAAAAAAAAGAGAAAGGGCCAGAGACAGATTAAAGTCCCCAAGGCCATACCTTCAGTGATCTACTTTCTCCATTTATGACTGTCCGTCCATCCATAAACTATCTATCTATAGTTTCTACTACGTCTCAGTCCACTCAAATTATTAACCAAATGGGTTAAGCCACTGATAAGGTCAGAACCCTCATAGTCAAGTTTTTTTTCACATTTGAATATTGCTGCATTTCCTAACATATGAGCTTTTGGAGAGACATCCCAGATCTAAATCATAACATTCCCCAACATTTGCTGCCTTATTGAAGGTACAGTTATCTTCTGTTGGCCTCTCCATATTCAAATTGCACCCTCTTCTGTCCTCTCCTATGCCTTGCAAGAATGCTTTGTCTGGGCTGCATCTGTGGGTTCCCTTGAACTCTTGCGTCTGGTTGGGTTCAGCCAAATACTTTCTTTAAGGACAGTGTAAACATTACTATGGTTGCCGGGCATGGTGGAGCACGTTTGCAATCTCAGCATTCGGGAGGTGGAGACCAGAGGATCGTGGTTTGCAGACAGCCTCAGCTATTTAGTGAGTCCCTTTTGCAACTCAGTGAGACCCCGTTTCAAAGAGAAAAAGACTAAAAAATAGGACTGAGGGCATATCTCGGAGATAGAATACCCCTGGGTTCCATTCCCAGTACCGCAAAAAAAAAAAAAAAATTACTATGGTTTTTAATTACAAATTCAACTTTAGTGGAGTGTAAATTAAAGGGCTATTGGTGCCTTTATGGTGGTTCTCAATCCAATTGGGAAAATTAAGGAGAGTAAGGGAAACACTATATAATTCTTTGTAAATGTACTGTAGTATGTGGTATCAATAGTGGACACTCACTAAGTGTTTTTCATTGAAGGAGAGATGTGGCCCAGGAGTCCATTTTCTAACACAGATGGTCCATATGGGTAATAAAATCACAGGAAATGGAAACCACTTTTACAAAAGAAGAAGAAGAAAAAACCCACAAAACTTTGGTCTGTAATATTATATATTTATTATTGTTTTGGAGTTTCCATTTTTGGGTGAATTTCTCACTTGTGTGAATTTATGAAAGGCAAATTATGACTTCCAGTATTTTTTTTCAAGCTTAGTTTTCTGTTCTACCTTCCCAAATGATTCTGTTCTGTTATAAATGTTATATGCAACTCTGTGTTTACACAAGGAATGCAATGAAAGAGAAGGGTTGGGATTTGAAGTTTTTGCATCATAAGCATCTCTTATATTGCCTCTTGCATATACTCATTGTAAAATTATGCTCAGCAGGCAACCTGCCTTCACAGCAATCTGAGAAACTTGAATTTAAAAAAATACTAGAAGGTGAAAGAATCAAATGAAACTCTCCTATTTGCAGAGGACCAATTAAAATATGTACAGATTGACATTTGATAAAATTCTCAAAATGAAAATCAAGAAGACATGAACATTCTCAAATACCCAAAGTCAATCCATTCATTCAGTCTATTTCATTGTGTGCCAATTGTATTCTAAGCACTGTCCCAGGCATTTGGGGATAAAATAAAAAATATAATAAAAATCTCTAATCTCAAAGAGTTTGTGCCAACTGTATTCTAAGCACTGTCCCAGGAATTTGGGGATAAAATACAAAATATAGTAAAAATATCTAATCTCATAGAGTTTGTATCCAGTAGGGTGGAAGAAAAGCATACAATATTCCAATAAGTAAGTTAAAAATACAGTATCAGATGGATCAGAGAAATAATCAGGGAAGGGGATAAAATATGACAGAATACTTGGGCAAAGAAAGTCTAGTGTGCAGTTTTAAATTGGTAATTTGTGAGTAAATACTAAGGTATTAGGGGATGTGTTGTGCACATATTTGGGAGAAGAATGTTCTGCAGAGGAAATGGTGAGTATAAAGAGTCTGGTCATCACCGTGTCTGGTACATTCAAGGGACTGTCAGGAAACCAGTGGAAAATGAAATAGATAATAGATAGCAGATACATAGAGTCATAAGGCAGAAGATTAAGGAAGACAATGAAAAAACAGAGTATCAAGGGGTCTTGTAGGCCATTGCCAGGACTTCTGGCTTTTATGCCTTTGGGCTCCTGTCTTGACAATAAACTGTAATGGGACAAAGGTGGAAGTGGGGAAACCAGTTATGAGGCTACTATAGTAATCCAGGTGTCAGGTACTGATGATTAAGGAGTGAACCATGGAGGTGTTGAGAAGATCCTGGATATACTGTAATGTAACATATCAAGAGGATTTACTGATGGCTTGGATGTCATTTTTGAAAAGAGGTCAAATTTTTGGCTTGAGTGATTGAAAATTTGGAGTTATTAACTGAGATGGAAAATAAAAAACTTGTGAAGTGGTGCTAGGTGGTAGAGGGAACATGTCTTAGTGAATGTAATAGGAAAGAGACCCAGACTCTGGAGTGATGGGAGAGACCTAGGCTAGGATGGATATTGAGAACTTATCTACATGTAGGTGGTACTTAAAGTGATCAGATTATGTGTACTCAACAAACCAGATTCCTGGGCTCAGTGCTGCTGAATTTACTCATGGTAATACAACTAGGTTGATTTTGGGAATTTTGACATACTTGAAGTTTGTCTAATGATACTATTACACACAGGTATCTTCTCTATTTTGAGCTTCCAGTTTTCCTGTGTTTACTATGGGTGTATTTGTTGCCAAGTGGGGCTCCCAATAGCGCTCTAACCTCAAGCCCACAAGCAGACAGTAGTCACACTTTGATGAAGTTCAAAACAGAGTCAAAAACATCCAATTCTATGATATATTGGTAAATAATAAAGTTTACTGAAAGACTTGTAGTTTGTCAGATAAGAAATTGATATCACACATACATATATGTGATAATAATTCCTTCTTGATCCTTGCCTCTCACAGTTCATCTTATGCCACCAGCCTGCTTGACTACTTCTTCAAACTCTCCTTACTACCCAAACAATTTATTTCTGGTTTGGACTTGTTTGCTGCTAAGGTTTGAATATGGTTTGTCCCCACCAAAAGCCATGCTGGGGCTTGGTCCCCAGTGCATCAGGGGTGGGCAGTGGGACCTAGTGGGAGGTGTTTTGGTGATGGGGGTGGAGCCCCTGGGAAGGGATCAATGCCTTTCCCATGTGAGAGAGTTCTTGCTCGCTCTTGTGAGGCTGGATTAGTGGCAGGGCCACTACTTACCCTCTGAATCTTTCACCTTTTCCTACCCTTTCAGTTTCTACTGGAGTTGAAGCAGCACAGGGGGCCAGGCACATTCTGGCACCATGCCTGAGCCGTGAACCAAAGAAATCTTTTTTTTTTTTTTGTAAACAATTGTACTGGGGATTGAACCCAGGGGAAATTTACCTCTAAGCTACCACAACAACCCCAATCCTGTGTGTGTGTGTGTGTGTGTGTGTGTGTGTGTGTGTGTGTGTGTGTGTGTTTACTGGGAACTGAACCTAGAGGCATTCTTTTTCCAAGCTACAACCCCAACCCTTTTTAATTGTTGTTTTGAAATAGTCTTGGTAGGTTGCTGAGAATTTGTTATGTTGCTGAGGCTGTTTGCAATTCCATGATCCTACTGTCTCAGCCTCCTAAATACTCTAGTATTTTTATTTATTATTATTAATTATTATTTTTTGGTGGTACTGGGGTTCCTAGAAACCCTTCTACTTCCGGGCTACACTCCCAGACCTACTTTTTTATATTTTTATTTGGAACCAGGGTCTCCTAAGCCAGTGCGGCTGGCTTCGAACCTGCGCGATCCTCCTGTCTCCGCCTCCCAAGCGTGGGGATTACAAGCGTGCGCCACCACGGCCAGCTCTAGTTTTTTATTTTGAAATGGGGTCTTGCTAAATTGCTGAGGCTGGCCTTGAACCTGCAATCATCCTACCTTCCTCTCTCAATTGTTGGAATTACAGGCATGCAGCATTGTGCCCAGCTTAAATCTCTATTCATTATAGTTCACCTAGTGTCAGGTATTCTGTTAGAGCCACAGGAAATGGACCAGATATGTACCTTCTATCTTCCACAAAACAAACCTCTACCTACACTTAACAAAATTCAATTTTCTCACAAAGCAGTAATAACTTTTTACTGCAATTCATTTTTTCCTTCAGTGACTAAGCTATCCACAGCAAAGCACTTATCCAAATTTCCTCCCAACAAAACAGGTCTCTTTAAGAAAGAGGAAGAAATAGAGACAAAAAGAGACAGAGAAAGAGCAGGAGAGACTGAGTGTTGAAGAAGGGACTTTCTAGATCAATATTCATTTGTTCTGAAGTTTGGATAAGGACTACAACATAGGCTGAAAATGTATTATTTTTATTTGGTCATAATTTGCATAAAGAGCAATAGAAAATGCCAAGAAATTTTTGATCCTATCTTCACAATCTTTATACTCATCTTTACCATCTGATTACTTATTCATGTTAATATAATTATTTTCAAACTCTCTTCCCCTGCCATATAAATCTGCATCACTGGGTAATTGGATATAACCAGTATATATTTTTTAATTTAAATTCTTTTCATATACCAGTCTTTTCCACTCATTTGAATACTGTGCTGTGCTGTCCAAATCCCCTGTTCATGAGAAAAGGACCGATACCCTCAGTGGATCTAATAAGAGCCTTCTTGCCCAAATTCATTCTCCCTTCTGTGGATAGCCTCTATTTACACAGTGAAACTAAGAATAGAAATGGCTCAGGTCCCTCACCCCACGTCAGGTGGGTCATCCTAGCTGCATGGGTTCAGCAAGGCCCTCTGCAGCTGCACCGAACCCCAGCTTCTCCCTCCGCCCGGTTCTGCTGCCTTTCTTTGCCCTGTAGGTGTTGGTTCTCAGAGCTTTGCTTCATAATTGTCCTGCACAACAGTGCCCACCTCGGGGTATTCTCTGGGGAAACTTTAGTTGTCACCTTTTGCTAGAACATTCTAGAATATTGAAATTGAGACCGTTTTTCACCTTGGTTCTTGAGCTGCCCAGCCTTCAGGCACTGTCCTTTTTCAGACACTCCTCTCTATAACACTCACGTTGCTGTTTGTCATTTTCTAAAACTCTGTGATATGTCAAAATTATTGGAGCATTGCAGACAACTAAAGTGATTGTACGTAAACATGACCGAACCCATTGTGTGAAGGACAGAAGCACCAATGTTTTAGGTCTCTCTCTCCTCTCTCTTCTATTTCTCTCTCTCTCTCTCTCTCTCTCTCTCTCTCTCTCTCTCTCTCTCTCTCTCTCTCTCTGGTGGTTCTCGGGTTCCTGGAAACCCTTCTACCTCCGGGCTACACCCCCAGACCTACTTTTATACTTTTTTATTTGAAAACAGGGTCTCTTAATCCAGCGCGGCTGGCTTCGAACCTGCGCGATCCTCCTGTCTCCGCCTCCCAAACGCGGGGATTACAAGCGTGCGCCACCATGTCCAGCTAGATCTCTTGAGGGATGTTCTTAAATTTTAAGTCTCCCTGCACACTAGAAGCATCTCCTTTCCCAATCTTTCACAGTGTACCTCTTTCTTCCTTTTTTAGGAAAGACTTACCCTCAATCTATAAGATCTTCAGGGCCACCCCCTCATTCTATCCCAAGTGATGTTAATATAATTCCTGAAGTCTGGGCATCACCTGGACAGTGCCTCGTGGGCTTTGGCACCTCAAAGAAGGTATGTGTGCTACTCTATCTGCAGTGAAATGTGCAGAGATATATCTCCAGTTCCCCCGTCATTCAGTGAGTTGCTATTAAATCATGTTCTGAAAGTAAATGAGAATTCTCAAAGCCATTATGATTGAACTCTGTGCTGTCTGATACCTGCTAGGTATGAGAGCTTGAACTGTGCAAACTGTTCAGGGTGGCCCTGTAGGATTTCCACGCTGGCTCCTTCTCAATTCCACTTTCACAGGCTACTTGCAATTCTTGAGTTGTGTGTTGACTTATTTTTTATTTTAGTTTTATCTTGTCTTCTAATTCAGTTACCACTTGTCCACCTTATCTTCCAGACTCTAAAATTATATCATCTTTTTTAAATTCCTTTTTTATGGATTTATATTTTATTTATTTTATTTTATTTTATTTTTTTGGTGGTACTGGGCGAGGAACCCAGGGGCCTTCTACCTCCAGGCTATATTCCCAGACCTATTTTATACTTTATTTGGACACAAGGTCCACTAAGTTGCTGAGAGCCTCACTTAAGTAGCTGAGGCTGGCTTCGAACCTGTGTGATCCCCCTGTCTCAGCCTCCCAAGTGCTGGGATTACAAGCGTGCACCACCACTCCCGGCCTGGATTTATATTTTAAATAAATATCTTTGGCTGGTCATAGTGGCACATACCTGTAATCCTAGCTACTTAGGAGGCTGAGCCAGTAGGGTTGCAAGTTTGAGGCCAGCCTGGGCAATTTAGTGAGATTCTCTCTCAAAATAGAGTTAGGGATGTGGCTCATTGATAGACCATTCCTGGATTCAATGTTAAGTACCCACAAAAAAAAAAAAAAAAAAGAAGAAAGGAAAAAAAAAGAAATATCTTTATTGTAATTTCAATGGGTTTCTAGGACGAACCGAAATGTATGTATGTTCAAGCTACTCTATTTAACTCAAAGTTCCTAATAGAGTATTCCACAGTTAGACTTTTTTTTTATAGACCCCAACTTTGTTAAAGCTGTGGAATGGCTATAATTATAAAATACAGAAATTAATCTCCAAAAGTATTCTGGTATAGCATTATGGTATAGCATTAGTATTTTGTCAACAGTTAAGGTTAAGTCAGTGTGATATAGAAATAAAGAGGATTTCCTATAATTCCATATGAAATATATTAAAATAGCAGTTTTTAATATAAAGATTTTTAATATAGCCTACCAGTTGTCCTATAATTCTCTATCCCTTTCTAGGAAAGTAGCTGCTTTATGTTTTTAAAACTTCTAAAGTGAGAAAAACAAGCAAGAAAAAAATATATTTCCCAATAAGCTTTTTCTTAAGATTAATATATGTCTTCTGTGTTCTTATTTTTCCCCCGGTCTTTATCAGGCTATTAAGTAACATATTTTTTAAAATCATGAATGCATTTTATATTTAAAGGTGATAAATTATGCCTTTCTTATCAGTAATCCAAAGAATTAGGGAAAGTAGTACTTCATTCCTGAGTATTAGATGGACAAATTTGAACAATGAACAGGGCAGTAAAGAGAAGAAGATGCAATTTTACAGAGATGTTGAAAATCTAAAATGCTTTTTAAGAGCACTGAAGTATGCAATATTTATAAGAAAATACCCTAAAAATGTAGTTATTGCATTCTATTTTCCAAGGGTTTTTAGCTGACAATAGAAATTTTTTGTTCAAGAACAAAGTCTGAAGAATGACCAAAACCAAATCTTTATTTTCTATAACCCCATCAATGTGATCCAAATGTTTTAGGCTCTGAATGGCTTGTGCTGAAGTAATTGGCTCTTTTTTTTAATGCACAATCACTTGACCCGAGTCCTTGGAACCTGGTAGAAATTGTTAGGTGCCGAAACTATATACAAAGGTCTTCAGCAGATTGTAAAGGCACACTTACTTATAATGGGTCAACCACTAAGGAATCTAGTACATTGAAAGTTGTATCTCTAGTTCCTCAAATTGGCTTTTGATAATTCTTGTACTGAGGTACACTGATAAATTTTGCTGAGAAGTAAAATTGACTGAATGTCCTGTAAGTAATTTTAAGAACTAGTTTTGAAAACTTGAAATTGTGGTTTTTTAGTTTATGAACATTTGCCCCAAATTGTAGTCTTTGGAGTCATGTGCATTGCAGTTTGGATGAACCAGGGAAATTATTACTTTAACAAATGAATATTTTATGTGTATGTAGTGGTTGCTTTGCACTGAGAGAAAACTCAAAGTTTGAGGTGTGATTAATTAATAAATATTGATTTTATTTGGGGGAGGAACAAAGGATCGGCAAATGTAGTGGTTCGCATGTGTAATGCCAGTACTTGGAGGATTGAGACAGGAGGACCGCAGGCTCAAAGCAAGGCTCAGTAAGTAGGTGAGATCCTATTTCAAAAATGAAAGAAGGAAAAGAAAAATAGTATCGGGGTTATAGCTCAGAAGTAGAATTCCCCTGGGTTCAATCCCCAGTAGCAGCAGCAGCAACAACAACAACAACAACAACACACACACACACACAATTTAAGTCTGTTTATTAAGAGTAAGAAGATGTTATTGATACTACTGAGGATTTACAATATTCATTCAGAGAAAGACAGTATTTTTAAGGTATAAAAATAAATTCATCCATAGTGGGCACTGTGTTGACATGACCTTTAAAAAATTTAAATAAAAATAACAACACCAAAGGGATAATAAGAAAACCTATAGTACCAAACTAGCATAGTCTTCTCTTTATTGAATTAGGGGATTAATCTCCATTTGCTGAATCGCCTGTATTTTGCTCATTATTTTTGCAATCAATAAAGACTACTTTTATTTATATTTTTACTTTAAAAACCAATGAGCTACCTTGTTTCAGTAGTGTGATGGTATTTATATGAACCACTATGCTAATGAAATAACTGAACAGAAGATAAACTACATTTTTCTCTTTCTTCTTCCTTTCCTTTTATTTTGTGGAGCTGGGGATGGAACCCATGAGCACTCTAGCTCCGAGTTACACCCATAGCCCATTTTTTTTATTCTTTATTTTGAAACAGGGCCTCACTAAGTTGCAGAGGGCCTCACTAAGTAGCCAAGGCTGGCCATGAACCCAAATCCTCTTGTCTCAGCCTCCAAGTACTGAAACTACAAGAATGAGCCACCATGCCTAGCTTATTTCTCTTTATATAGAATGATTAGCATCAAACTTGAAATTTTCTGTTTTCTACTTCTCCTTATACTTCATTATGACCTTAGATGATCTATTCCAAATATGTCCCTAAGTCACATATTTTATCTAGAGATTCTATTTCCAGGCAACTTGCTACTTGTCTTGTCAATACTATTATTATGTTAGATGCACCCATTGACCACATAGCTTGCACACATGAATGTACATCTCAAGTTGGAACACATAGGGAAACATTGATTCTTCTCTTGCCCTGAGAGGAAAGCTTGGAGGATACCCTGAATCAAGCTGGGTACTGAAATCCAGGGCTCTTGGAAACCTTGGAATTCTTGGTCTTTCTGTGTCTCTCAATGTATCTTTGGTCAGTTTTCCAGTTTTACTCTGGTAATGGTGGTAGAGCTACCTGGCAGCTCTAATCTGAGTGTGCTGTGCTGGGCTGACTTTAAAATTTGTTTTTATTACAGGTGGTGTTAGCCTTGTTACAGTCTAAGCAGAAAGAAAGATGGCACAATTAAAGGAGGATTTGAGTTACCACTTATAGAGAAATAGACAGCAGGATTAAAGGCATCAACAAGTGTTACAGAAGTACCCAAGAGCCAGGTACACCTGCTATTCTTGCAGCAGTAGTAGCATGTCTTTCATATCTCTGGATCTAAAATGTTGGGGAGTGAGAGCAATATATATATATATATATAATATTTTAATATATATTTATATAATATATATGCACACACACACATATATACTTTATATATATATATATATATATATTAAAATTTGGAAATGGTCTCTTAAGCCAGCATGGCTGGCTTCAAACCTGTGCGATCCTCATGTCTCCGCCTCCCAAGCACAGGGATTACAAGCGTGCGCCACCACGCCTAGCAAGTGAGAGCAGTTTAGCAGAGCCTTGTGTGAACTGTAGCTATGAGAGCTTCAGGCTGAGCAGAAAGTCACTCACCACCAGGCTATAGCCCAGCAGGCACAACTGTGGGTGGTGGTTCTAAAAGATAAGGTGTAGCTGAGCATAGTGATGCACACTTGTAATCCCAGCACTTGAGAGACTGAGACAGGAGGATGACAGGCTTGAGGCCAGCCTCAGCAATTTAGCAAGACCCTCAGCAACTTAGTGAGACCCTGTTTCAAAATAAAAAGTTCTGATGGTATAGCTCAGGGACAGAGTGTCCCTGGGTAAAATCTCCATTACGACACACCACATACCACACAAAAGATATGATGTGACCTCTTTTTCAAGCCCTCCTCTGATCACACCCAACCGGAAACACACAAGGAAGGAATCCCAGGGGATGCAGAAGCCAGCCCTCTGGGCGCAGAGTGAGGCTAGAAAGAAATGGGTCTGGAGGGGATGCATGAAATGGTCTCTTTAAACTGAAACTGTGACCTGATTATTATGATACTGGAATTACATTGAAATTAAACTGAAAATGCGACCTGGTTACTGGTTACCAATTACTAAAAGTTACAAATGATGGAGGGCAGAGCATAAATGAACAGTTAAGGCTGGAATCCAAAATGAAATCACACATTCAAAAATGTGCTCCTTCCTTGCTTTTCTTTTTTCTTTCCTTTCTTCCTCCCTCCCTCCCTTCCTTCCTTCCTTCCTTCCTCCCTTTCTTTCTTCCTTCTTTCCTTGCTTTTTTCTTTTTTTCATCCTGTGGTACTGGGTTTTGAACCCAGGGACAATGTACCTCTGACTTATATTCCTAGACCTATTTTATTTTTTTATTTTGAAACAGAGCCTTGCTAATTTTCTAAGAGCCTCGCTAAGTTGCTGAGGCTGGCCTCAAAGCTGAGATTTTCATGTCTTAGCCTCCCAAGAACTGGAATTACAGGTGTGCAGCACCGTGCTCGAGTTGTGTTCATTTTGTTATTCAGTCGTCTATTTGTCTATTGAAGGTATGTGAATTACCATAAAATGGGAGTCATATTCAAATCTAGCTTATTTTTCAATTCATCAAACACTTCCCCCTTATTAGTATATCAGGAGGCCAGGATTAGAAGCCAGGGGTAGGCCGGGCGTGGTGGCGCACGCTTGTAATCCCCACACTTGGGAGGCGGAGACAGGAGGATCGCGCAGGTTCGAAGCCAGCCGCGCTGGCATAAGAGACCCTGTTTCAAAAATATAAAATAGGTCTGGGAATGTAGCCCGGAGGTAGAAGGGCTTCCAGGAACCCCAGTACCACAAAAAAAAAAAAAAAAAGAAGCCAGGGGTAAAAGAAATGTACAACATTTTGTATGATAAATTTATGCAATAATTAAATCCTACCTGTGTATTCAGACACACCTGGACACTTTTTTCTTTTGAAAATCCTGAGAAAGAAGAGAAAGAAGAAATGGCCTCTTGGAGCAACAGATGGAGAGAGGACAGGGTTGAGTTATGGAAGTAGAGAAAGAGGAGAATCGATGACCAGGAGAAGCTGGTAGCAGTTTACATATTTGTCCACACTTAGCCCCTAAAAATAGTTATATAGCAACAGCAGCAGGTTAATCATCCCCTAGAGGAGTAAATAAATGGAAAATTGTTTGTACAGGAATATAATCAATATGATATTTATTTTTATTCCAGGGAAGGTGGGACAAAGGGAAAGAACCAATGGGATGAAAATTAAAAAAAGATAAATAATAAGGTGAAGGTTTCAAAAATAACCACACTAGTTGATCCCATGTATCATGTCATCATAGAAATTTGGACTTCAGCTCTGTACCTTCTTTGTCAACTCCTAATTCACTGTGGAGTGGTACAGGCAGGATGTAGAAAGTGACTGCCTTGGCACTAATATCACAGCTGGACTATTGAGATGGGCAGACCCAGAATTAATCCAGGTCCACCGTTGACCAGCTCTGGGACCTGCTGAACCTCTCGGAGCCTCAGTTTCCTTGTGGTTGGGAATGGTGTATTTCTCTCAAGGTTGATATTTGTACTTCATGTGGGAAAAGATGCCCAACTTTTATTAAGTCTTCTGAGTGTCAGCTGATGTGATTATGATTATGACAACATGGGAAACCATTATGGCATGGTATTTCTGATTCTTGTTGCTAAAAGCCATACTACTAAATTTTAGATTTGGTAAAATGGCATCATCTGACAATGAGTCATAAGGATGACTTATAAGAAAAACTTCTCACTAAATTCAGATTTAAGGAAATACTTCAGTGTAGATACCTATAAGTAAATTAAATAATTGGTTTGAGTTTAGTTTTTTGTGTGTGTGTGGTACTGGGGTTCCTAGAAACCCTTCTACCTCCAAGCTACATTCCCAGACCTATTTTATAGTTTTTAATTTAAACAGGGTCTCTTAAGCCAGCGCTGCTGGCTTTGAACCTGCACGATCCTCCTGTCTCTGCCTCCCAAGCACGGGGATTACAAGCGTGGGCCACCACGCCTAGCCTGAGTTTAGTTTTGACCATGAATTTCTCCTAATCAAGGAGAAGAAGTTCACTAGTCTGAAAGGCCAAAGATTGACAGCTTACTTAATTTCTTTGGTCCCCTTGGTCTTGGTCTTTGGTCTCATTGGATAAATGTAATCTATCTCACATTATCTGTATTGGTCTTCATGGCCTCAGTCCCTGAGAATGTCTTTTTTTAATTCTATTATGGATATTGTGAGGGATATATAGATTGCAAGTAATCAAGTTTACTGAATATGTGAATTACTAGGACTTGCTGACTTAGTGCTAAAGTATTATGAGCTTCCTTTGTTTCACTCATATTTCTCTATATTACATCTTTTGTCTTCTGCATTCAAAACTAGGGAATAGGACTGTTTGCTGCTACTTCAGCATACTGGTTAGGAGCTGGGCCCTGGAGTCAGACTGCCTATGTCTGAATTAGGCTCCATTATTCATTCATTAGCTGTGGGATTTTAGCAGTAATTAACCTGACTCTGTCTCAATTTCTTCTTCTTTGATGGTGCAATTATTAGTACCTACGTTGCAGTGCTGTTGTAAAACTTAAATGGAATAATCTATGTACTAGCACTTAGCATAGTGTATAGGAAATCCCTAATAAATATATTATAATATTGTCAGTACTACTAAGGTTCCTCCCATTCCACTGAAGTCAGGCATGGCCAAGTGACTTGTTTTGACTAACAAAATAGAGAGAGTCGATATATGCGACTTTCAAAAGGAAGCCTGCAGAATCAGAGCACATGCCCACCATAGCTTTGTTTTCTCTGCCACGAGGCTGCACCTTCTATGTTTCCAGGCCCTGGAATAGAGACGTCATGGAGGAGCCTGGTAGCTGACTGGCCAAGGATCAGTTTCTCAAGGATGAAATAAACCATTCAAATTGGGGGAAAGGGTGTTTGTAATAACTTAAAGCAAATGCCTTCTGTATGCCCTCAGAGTTCATTGAGAAATATCACTTGTTCACTGTCTTTCTATCTATAGGTGTTGGACTACATTCTCATTCTCTCTCTCTCTCTCTCTCTCTCTCTCTCTCTCTCTCTCTCTCTCCAGTGCTGGGATTGAACCTGAACCTCACACATGTTAGGCGATCACTTACTACTGAGCCACATCTGTGGCCCCTGATCATGTTTACTTTTCAAAGAAAGAAACATATGCAAAGAGATATTAGTAAAGTTTATTATTTGGCTAGTAAAAGAATTGACTTTGAACAATACCACCTTTCAGAGAAGTCCATGTTATCTTCTACTCTGTTCCATCCTCCTCTACATGAATACCCTATTTAAATAGCATGGCAGGAGCATGGCAGGAGCATCCATCCCTTCTTTGCTTTTATTTTGAAAAAGGGTCTTGCTAATTTGCTAAGGGCCTCACTAAATTGATGAGATTGGTCTTCAATCCACAATCCTCCTGTGTCAGCCTCCCAAGTACTGCTGGGAGTATTGTATGTGCCACCATGCCTGGCTCGAATTTGTATCGCTTGAGATGGCTGAGAGGCTCTCAGTGGCAGAAGAGGTGTCTCACTCATCTGGATGAGCTGCCATTTTTTTTTTCTCTCTAGAATGTTCCTTTGTATCCTTGGGACTCTTGTAACTCTTTACTTTTACTCTTGCTTGTTTGGTAATATAAAGAAAGCCAGAAATGGGTGTCCTGAGGCTTCTACTTACGTGGAGTCTCTATTATTAAAATGCTACTGAATTATGAATATTGAGCCTTAGAAAGAAAGCATCTATGCAAATGAGGGTCTCTGGAGCCTAAGTTATTTTAGCTTCATTGTAAAATTCTCCTTTGATAGCATATTATTCTAACTAAATTTCTCTATTACATTTTTTGTGATTTTGGGGGATTGAACCCAAGGGCATTCTACCTTGGAGCTATAGTCTCAGCCCTATTTTATTTTTTGTTTGTAAAAAAGTTCCCACTAAGTTCTGGAGATCCTTGCTACATTGCTGAGGCTGGCCATGAGCCTGTGATTCTCAGCCTTCCAAGTACAGGATTATAAGTGTATGCAACCATGCCTGGCTCTGTTTATTACTTCTAATTATTATTCTTTACTTTTTAATGGCATTGACCTAAAATTAATATTCAGAAAAATGATTTACTGTATCTGCCAAAGTGTTCCGCACAGAGTGGGTATTCAAATTTTGCTCACAATGTTACAACAGAATTTTTTTTTCATTCATAAGAACAATGTTTTAGCTGGGTGTCGTGGCACACAACTGTACTTGGGAGGCTGAGGAAGGAGGATCATAGGTTGAAGGCCAGCCTCAACAACTTAGCTAGACCCTGTTTAAAAAACAAACAAACAAACAAACAAAAACAACAAAAACCACTTAAAAAGGTTTTGTAGTGTAGAGTGTAAATCAGAGGTAGAATGCCCCTGGGTTCAATTCCCAGAGCCACATTTATACACAAAAAATGTTTATTTTTAAACATGAGAAGAAAACCTTTTAAAATATAATGTGTCATAAGCAAACACAAGCAAACCCTAAAAAGCTGCAACCCAAAGGTGATCACTAATGAGAACTGAACCAAACACAGCTCTTGGTGGTGCAACTTTAGGAACTTAAAAAGGATTTTGCAATTAGACTGCAAAGGCTAAGTGATGTGTGGTAACAAGAAGCCCCCAAATCTCAGTGGTTTATTTTTTGCTCAGAGTTATGCCCTGGGTGATTTGGAAGAGGTTCTGCTTTATGTGGTCTTCTTTCCTGGAAAAAGAAGAGGTTTTCCTTATCTGGAAAACAGTTGATTTAGTGGCTTAGAGCAAAAAGAAACAGAGGAACCACAAGAGGCTGTTAAAGAGTGTGCTGGAAGTGGCACACATCACTTCTGCTAACAAAGTCTTAAGGCTAAGCTAGATACCACTGGGGTGAGAGATGTGCCCCCGGGGACCACCACAAATACTCCAAACAATAATACTAAAATGCACACAGTACTTTTCCTTCTGAAGAGAACTACCAAACATCTCCCATTATAGCCACCAAAATGTCTTATTTATTTTCCCTCATATTTAACATTAAAACAAAATAAAACAAACAAAAAACACAACAAAACAAAATTTAACAAGAGGCTTTTTTTTGGCCAAAATATGGAAAATATGTTCATTTAATTAAGTCAAGTTAATTAGTTTAGTTTATGCTACAGGTTGGATGTCCCCCAAAGGCCCATTTGTTAAAGGTTTTTTCCCCAGGATGGAACTATTGAAAGGTACTGTTATCTTTAAGAGGTGGGGCCTAATGGGAGGTCTGCAGATCACTGAGGGTGTGGATTGTAGGACCCTGGACCCTTCTTGTCTTCCTTAATTATCTGACTTTTGAGGTGAGTAGTTTGCTCTGCCATATATATGCCAGGATTAATGTGTTGCCTCACTAGAGGCCCAAAGCAAAGAGGACACTAAGAAGTGATTAAAACTTCCAAGACTGTGATCCAAAACAAACCTTTCTCTTTAGAAGTTGCTTCAGGTATTTTGTTATAATGACAGAAAGTTGACAAATACAGTTTAATAAAAATTGTACATATTTATTGTGAGCAACATGACTTTTTGCAACATATATACATTGTTTTTATTTAATTAAATTAATTAATTACTTTTTTGGTACAGTGTTGTCATACATCTTAATACGGCACAAGATGGTGGAGGGATACATGTACACATCACTTATTTAGCCCTTCCCAATTTCTATTGTTTTATTTTGTTGTTTTGTTTTGTTTTGATACCAGAAGCATTCCATCTCTGAGCTATCCCCCCAGACTGTCTCCCTTTCTTTAAAAAATTTTCGAAACAGGATCTCACTAAGTTGCTGAGGCAGACCTCAAATCTGTGGTCCTCCTAGCTCAGCCAACCAAATACTGAGATTGCAGGCATGTGCCACGGCACACAACTTGAAATACGTATACATTTTGGAAGCTAATTATCATAGGCATTACCTCATATACTTGTTATTTTGTGTGTGTGTGTGTGTGTGTGTGTGTGTGTGTGTGTGTATGTGTGTGTGTGTGTGTAGAGAACTTTTTAAGTCTATTCTCGCAGTGATTTTCAATAATACAGTATCTTATTACTGTTACTATTTTGTTACTATGTTATACAATAGATTTCTTGTATTTATTCAAGTATTTTGTATCCTGTGATAAACAACTGCTCAGCATCAAAGCCCCTAATCTGCCCCATCTTACCCCTAGTAACCACCATTCTATTGTGCTTCTATGAGTTCAACTTTGTCAGATTCCACCTATAAGTGACCTCATGCTATATTTGTCTTGCATTTCCTGGCTTATTTATTTAACAGAACATCTACCTACATTGCTGAAAATGGCAAGATTTCCTTCCTTTTCAAAACAGAATAACATACCATTGTGTATATAAGCCACATTTTCTTAATCCATTCATTCAATGATGAACATTTGTCATAATGATTTTATTTCTTTTGGATATGTGCTCAGTAGTGGGACTGCTGGACCATATAGTAATTCTGTTTTTAGTATTTCAGAAACCACCATGATATTTTACAAATCAGCTGACTGACTTAAATTTTCATCAATAGTGCACCAAGGCTCCCTTTTCTCTACATTCTAACCCTTGTTTTCTTTTGTCTTTTAGATGATAACCATTTTAGCAGGTATAAGGTGATATCTTATTGTTTTTAATTCATATTTCCTTTATTATTAGAGATGTTGAGCTTTTTATATATATGTTGGCCATTTGTTTGTCTACTTTTAAGAAATGTCTGCTCAGGTCATTTGCTAGTTTTGAGTGGTTATTTTTTCTTATTTTTTAAAATATATTTTCTTTTTTCTTTTTTTTTAATTGGTGCACTGTATTCATACATCATAGTGGGATACAAACTTTTGTAGACATACATGCACACATTGCCCAGTCAGCCCCCACCCGATCCCCACCCCATTCTCTCCCCATCCCTCCCTCCCATGCTTGACTTAGTGGTTGACATCTAGTATTATAGCAATTTATCCAAAATTAAAAATGATAATCTCACATAACAGTTTCATTTGTCTGATACCAAGCTTTTGATGACTTAAAGATAACATTTCAATATTTCTTTTTACTTTCTTTCTTACCGGAGAATATTTTTTTTCTATTTTTTTAGGTGAAACTATCATATATTTATATATTTATTTTTCAGAAAAAAATCTATCCTAAAATGGAATATGGACTCTAGATACCCAAAACGATCTTGAAAAAGAACAAAGCTAGAAGATATATATTTTCTGATTTCAAACCATATAAAGCTACAATAATTGAAACAGTGTAGTACTATTCTAAAGGCAGATATATAAACCATTGGAGTTAAATAAAAGCCTAGAGCTAAATTCTTCCCTATATTGTCAAGTTATTTTTGACAAGGTTTCCACAAACATTTGGTGGTGGAAATAATTATCTTTTAACTAAATATTGTTGAAAAATAATAATTACATGGAAAAGAATAAAATTGGAACCTTACCTAATCCCATATACAAATATTAACTCAAAATAGATAAAAGACCTAAATATAAATTTTAAAACTATAAACTTTAAGAGAAAATCTGGGTCATAAAACCTCACAACATTGAAATTGGCAGTGATTTCTTGGATATGATTTCAATGGCACAGGCAACAGAAGAGTATATAAACTCCCTAAAAAATAAAAAAAAAATATTGTATATCCAAAGACAATGTAAACAGAGTTAAAAGTTACTAATAGAATGGGATAAAATATTTCCAAATGCTATATCTGAAGGTATATTAATATTCCAACTAGAAATCCTAAAAATTAACAACAATAAAGGCAAACAATACAATTTAGAGATAGGTAAAAGACTAACATGAATAATGAATCTCCACAGATAACCAATCTTAGTTGTCTGTTGGATGGAAAAATCTTGTTTCTCTGGTTCTGGTGTGTGTTACCTATTTCTTTTTTGTAGTTAATCTCTTTGAGTATTTTCTCTAGCGCTGGTTTTGAAGACATAAATTCCTTCAGTTTCTGTTTGTCATGGAAGCTTCTTATTTCTCCATCTAATTTGATAGAAAGTTTTGCTGGGTAAGAAATTTTTGGCTGGAAGTTGTTTTCTTTCAGAGTTTGGAATATGTTACTCAAGCCCTTCTGGCCCTCATGACTTGGTCTGGGAAGTCTGGAGTGATTCTTATTGGTTTGCCGCTGAATATCACTTGGCCCTTTGTTTTTGTTGCCTTTAAGATTCTCTGCTTGGCTTCCACATTGGTCATTTTGACAATTATGTGGCATTGGGATCCTCTTCTCCGATCCTGTCTAAAGGGAGTTCTATAAGTTTCCTGGACCTGTGTATCAACCTCTTGCTCTATGTTTGAAAAATTTTCTGCTATTACTTCCTTGAAGAAATTGTTGATCCCTTTGGTTTCACTTTCTTTTCCCTCCTCTATTCCAATTATTCTTAGGTTAGCTCTCTTAAAATGGGCCCATATTTCTTCAATATCAGATTCCTGCTGTCGGATTTTTTTTTCTAGATTAGAAACTATGCGTTCATTTTTGGAATGATCATCTTCTAAGAGCGAGATTCTGTTCTCCATGTGGTCTAATCGGTTGTTTGTGCTTTGAATTGAGGCCTATACTTCATTAATTGCATCCTTTATCTCTTTTTGGCTCTTTCTGAGTTCTTTTCGAAGCACCTCTATTATTTCTACAGTTATTTTCCTGATTTGATCTTCTAGAAGTCTCTGATTTTCTGTTTTATAGGGTTCTGATGTTGTGGGGTTGTGGGCATTCATTGCTCCAGTATTATTCCTCTTTCCCATGATTTTGGAAGTTTGTGCCTTCTCTGGGTTCTTCCCTTGGGTCACTATGACTTCGCTTAAGGTGCTCTGGATCTCGAGTCTGTAGTATGTCAGATCCCACTACTCCTTTACTGGGTTGTATCACAGAGTCTCCGACCCAGAGAGTCGATAGAGGCTGCTTTAGACTGTGGGGGGTGCCAAGTTGCACGTTCTCCTATGGTGTGATATCTCTGCCACTGCCACTCCCCCACTGGGTCAAGTCCCAGGGAGTACAGTACTGGGATTTCTCCTCTGTGGCCCGCAATTTGACTCACTGTTCTTGAGTACGCAGATGTAGCTGTACTGGACTCGGTGAATTCGCTGCTGCTGCCGCCGGTGGCAATATGGCGCCGCTGCTACGCCTTCGGCCGTGAGGCTGGCTTATTTCTTCTTGGTTTTGAGTTCCACTCTGAATCCCTGCAGCATGTGCTGAGCTCAGCCACTGGGAGCTTTAGATACTCCCTGCGCTGAGAAATCCTGCCTGGCTGTTCTGCAGCGGCTCACCTCGGCTTGCTGTAGCCGTCTGGTGAACTCTCCGCTGCCGCCGGCAGTATGGTGTTGCTGCCGCATCCTCGGGTGTGAGGCCGGTGTATCTCCTCTGTGGCTCTGAGCTCTGTTCTCAGTCCGCTTTCTCTCTGGAGCCTGGTGATTTTTTTGTTTCTCTGGTGATGGTGTTTTCTGGCTATGAAAGGCGCTGATTTTGTGGTAATGGAGAATGGTTGTTAGCGGGGCTCTTAAGCCCTGCTTTTCTCGGTCGCCATCTTCCCAGAAGTCTCTTTTCTTATTATTGAATTAAGTTTCTTATATATTTTGAATATTGGCCTTTTATCAGATGTAGGATTTGCAAATATTTTCTTCTCATTCATCAGTTCTCTCTCTCTCTCTCTCTCTCTCTCTCTCTCTCTCTCTCTCTTTGGTGGTACTGGGGTTTCTGGAAGCCCTTCTACCTCCGGGCTACACTCCCAGACCGATTTTTACATTTTTATTTGGAAACAGGGTCTCCTAAAACAGCGCGTGCGGCTGGCTTCAAACCTGCGTGATCCTCCTGTCTCTGCCTCCCAAGCGCGGGGATTACAAGTGTGTGTCACCACGCCTGGCCCATCAGTTGTCTCTTTACCTTGTTGATTGTTTTCTTGGCTATGTAGAAACATTTTGGACTTGATGTAATCCTACTGTCTACTTACTATTTGGTGGCCTATGGTTTTCAGTTTTTAGCGAAGAAATCATTGTACAGAACAATGATATGTATTGTTACTCCTATGTCTTTTTTTTCTTCTGGCAGTTTTATAGTTTTCAGCTCTATATGTTTAAGTCTAATATTCCATTCTGATTTGATTTTCCTATAAATGATCCATTTTATTGGACTGTGTGAGATAAAAGTTCAATTTTATTCTTCTGTATGCAGATATCCAGTCTTCTCAACTGCATTGTTGGGTAAACGTTTTACCCCAATGTGTGCTTGTGGTAATTTGTAAAAAATTAGCAAATCATAAATATTTGGGTTTATTTCTAACCTGGCCTATTGGTCAAACTGTCTATTTTTATGTCTCCATCATAATGTTTTGATTATAAGAGCTTTATATTTTGAAATCAGAGAGTATGATGCTTCATTTCTTTGTTTGAGATTGTTTGGGTTACTTGGGGCTTTAGTGGTCTCATGTGAATGTTAGGATTTTTTTCTCTTTATGTAAAAACGACATTGTTTTGATAAGGATTGCAGTCAGCGAGTGTGTAGGTCACTGTGGGCATATTGGATACTTTAATAATAGTAACTTCTCTAATCTATGAACACAGAATCTACATTTCCATTTACTTGTTTCTTTTTGGATTTCTCTCATCAATGCTTTATAGTTTTCAGTGTATAGATCTGTACTTCCTTGTTTAAATTTGCTCCATTTTATTTTTCATAACTATGGTAACTGGGATCATTTTCTTGATTCTTTTTCAGGTAATCCATTGCTAGTATATGGGAATACTACTGATTTTTGTACATTGTTTGTATACATTCCAAATTTACAAAATTTTTTTGGTATTAGGGATTAAACCCAGAAGCATTCTCTGGGTTATACCTTGAGCACTATTTATTTTTAATTTTAAACAGGGTCTCTCTAAATTGCTGAGGGTCTTGCTAATTTGCTGAGGCTGGCCTTGAACCCATGAGCCTCCTGTCTCAGCCTCCCAAGTACTGGGATTATAGTACAGGCATGCACTACTGTTCCTGGCTCCAACTTTACTAATTTGTTTCTTAGTTCTAAGAGTTTTTTGGTAGAACCTTTCAGATTATATATATATATATATATATATATATATATATATATATATGTGTGTGTGTGTGTGTGTGTGTGTGTGTGTGTATACATACATATATATGATTATATTGTTTGCAAACAGGACAATTTAATTTTATCATTCCCAATTAGATGCTTTTTTATTTTTTTCCTTTGATTAATTGCTCTTACTAAAAGTTTAAATATCATGTTAAATAGAAGAGGTAAGTGTGGGCATCCTTGTCTTATTCCTAATCTTAGAGGACAATCTTTGAAGTTTTCACTATTGACTATGTTATCTGTGGGTTTCTTATATATGGCCTTATTATGTTGAGGTACATTCCTTCTATGCCTAATTTTCTGAGATTTTTTTTTTTATCATGGAAGGCTGTTATATTTTGCCAGTGAATACTTTTTGCATCTATTGAGTTAATCACAAGCTTTTTGTCCACCACTCTGTCAATGTGGTTCACTATGTTTATAGATTTGTATGTTGAACCCCATAGATATCCCTTGCATCCCAAAGATAAATCCCATTTGATTGTGGTGAATAATTCTTTTAATGTGCTATTGAATTTGACTTTTTATAATTTTGTTCAGAATTTTTCATCTGTGTTCCTTTGGGATATAAGCCTGTAATTCTCTTTTCTTGTATTCTTCTTTAGTTTTGGTGGCAGCATAATGCTGGCCTCATAAAATTAATTCAGAGCTATTACCCATTCTTCATTTTTTTAAAGCATTTAAAAATAACTAAGATTTATTTTTCTTTAAATATGCTAGAATTCATCAGTGAAAACATCAGGTCCTAGGTGTCATTTTGAAAGAAAAATTCTATTACTCATGCAGTCTCCTAACTCATTATTGGTCTATTCAACTTTCCTATTTCTTTATAATTCAGTCTTGGTAGGCTGTATGTGTCTGGGAATTTATTCATTTCTTCTGGGTTATACAATTTGTTGGCATACAGTTGTTCATAATAGTCTATCACCCTTTTATTTCTCAGGTGTCAGTCAAAATGTTTCCTTTAATTTCTGGTTTTACTTGTGTTTTCTCTTGGGTTAATTATTCTAGCCACAGATTGGTTGCTTTATATTTTCCCTTTAAAAAACACTTAGATTTTCCTAATTTCTATCACACTTATTTCTGATCTAATCATTATTAATTCCATATTTTATTTTTAGTTAATTTATTATTTTGCTAGTTTCTTGAGCTACTAGCACTTTATTTTCAGTATGTCATGTTTCTCTGATTGTTCTGGTGTCTTCAAATTTGAATAACTAGACTCTGTGAACCAGTTTTGTCTTGGAAAGCTCTTTACCAGCCCCTCTAAAGATTCTGGAAAAGCCATGTGGCATAGTTTTCAGGTGGGCAGGAGTCCTCGGGCAGGCTGGCCTGGTTCCTGGATCTGTGGTTGAGCCTGGATCCTTGATCCACCTGGATCGACTGATTGGATGCCTGAGAGTGGGCTTGGAGCCTCTGTCCACAAAGGTGGGTCTGTAACCTGTATCCATGAAGCCTGTGTTTATAGAGCCTTACATGGAAGTGGGGTAGGCCTTGAACCTGAGTCTATAGATGCTGGATAGGTTCTGGAATGGGCCTGACTCCTGGATCCACTAGGATGGGTCTGGATCCTGAGTCTGTGGAGTCTGGTCTATTACCAGAGTAGCCCTAGAGCCTAAATCTGTGGAAGTAGGCTTAGGTCGTAGATCCACGGACATAGAGCCTGGGGTTGTAGTTGTCTTGGAAACAGGGTTCATGGGGGCTGGCCTGGTACTAGGGTCTAATGGGTTGAACTTGGATCCTGGGTCTACTGGAGCCTGGGGCCACAGGGAGTAGCCCCCAAACTAGGGCTACCCTAAATTGGGGTAGGAGTATATATCTAGATCCATGGGGATCAGTCCAGAATAGAGGCCCACAGCCTGGGTCTGTGGGGATCAGCCCAGTGCTGGAGTCTACTGGACAGACCTGGACCCCATGTCTGCTGAAGCATGGTTAGACCCTGACTCTGTAGGAGTCTCCAGTGGTGCTACAGGAACTGGCCTGGAACTGATATGTTTCAGGCTCCCAGCCTGACGCCTGAGGTTATGGGTGCTAATCTACTGTAATCATGACCTCAGGCGTCAGGCTGGGAGCCTTGTTGATATACAGACCGTCAACTTTCCAAAATTCTGTTTAATCCCATTCTTGCAATTCACATGTAGTAAGAGCCTACTATGTTGAAGGCATTGTGCTAAACTCTAGAGATAAAATGCGAATAACTGCACAAGAATTCCAAATAAACTATGTCGATATTCTACCCTAAAAGAGGGCGCCATAACTCCTCACTCCTTAAGTGTGGGATGCACATAGTGAGTTGTATCAAAGAGTAGAGAGTGTGGAAGGGGAGTGTACTGGTTTGTATATAAATGTTTCCCTGACTCTCATGGAAACAAGGTAGCAATGCTAGAAACAAAGCTTGATTGCTAAGGGGTGCTGGGGTTCCCTGGAGTGCGACTTTGGGCATTACAGAAGGTCTCTCCTGCCCTTGTTCTCTCTCTTCCTCTGGCTTCTGTGATATGAAAGTGATATCCCTCTCTCTACTTCCCTTCATTATGCCCTGAGCTTCACAGACCCAGCTTGACATGGACTGAACCCTGAAACCTCCAAAAACTGTGAGCAAGTAAATCTTCCTTCCTCTCTGTTGTGTGTGGTCAGGCTTATCAGCACACAGCAGTAAGAATGTTGACTGAGACATGGAGAAAATACTAAATTTACAGAGGAGAAAGCTGACAAACACTATCTCAGTAGAGTGATCAAAGTCAATATACAAATGATATAACATGTTTCTAATATTTTCTGTTTATATAATGTGATATTAATGGTGCTTTACCTCTATTATCTTTCTCCCCAAAACTTCAACTCCATTTTCATACTGAGAAAAGCATGAGACTCAATCTAGTATAGCGACATCTCACAATAGAGCTAAACAGTATTCCACAAAACTGTCATGGCCAACAAAACCAAGAAAAATCTAAGAAAATTCATGATCAAGAGAAGCCTCAGGAGTTGCCCACTAACTATAGCTTTGTATCCTAGAAGGACATTATTTAAAAACTATGAAACCCAGGAGTGGCGGTATATGTCTGTAATCGCAGTACTTGGAAAGCTGAGACAGGAAGATGGTAGGTTTGAGGCCATACTTAGCAATCTAGTGAGACTGTTAGTAACCTAGTGATATCCGGTTTCCAAATAAAAAAAATAAAATAGGGATAGGGGTGTAGCTCAGAGGTAGAATGCCCCTAGATTCAATCCCCAATAGCACACGCACATACACACACACACACCAAAAAAAAAAAAAAACCGTAAGGAAATATGATAAACTATAGATGTCAGTGACTAATAATGTATAAATATCAGTTCACTAACTGTAAAAAATGTGCTCAACTAATAAAAGAAATTAACAGGGAAAACTGTGTGTATGTGTGTAGAGATTACATTGAATTCTATGCATAGGTTGAGTATCCTTTATCTAAAATGTATGGGACTCAAAAGAGTTTTTGATTTTGGACTCTTCAGATTTTGAAATATTTGCATGCATGATGAGATTTTTAGGGTTAGGACTCAAATCTAAACATGATATTCATTTGTTCCATATATACATAAAGTTGTATATACATAAAGTTGAGGAAATTTTTGTACAATATATTAAGTGTGTATGTACTTTGACTGTAACCTACCACATAAAGTCAGGAGTGGAATTTTCCACTTCTGACATCACTTTGCAGCTCCAAAATTGTGGATTTTGGAGCATTTCAGATTTTCCAATTAGAGATGTTCAACCTATACTATCTTCCCAATTTCTCTGTAAATTTAGAACTTTTCTAAAAAAACAAAATAATCTGTGAAGAACAGTACAAAAATTTGAATTATTCCTGTCTTTATAGAGCTGAGTTTAGGAGAGAATAAAAATAAGAAAAATTAGATGTCACAAAAAATTAGGTGTCATAAATACAAGCTTTGGAGCCCTATTAGGGTTTTTAGGATAAATTACAATTTTTCACTAATAAATGATATCTTAAAATATCTGACTCTCCACTGGCAGCCAGTAAGTACCTTGCTCAAAATCTGCATTCAAATGTCTGAAAAATATAGAGATGATAGTCCCCTATTAAAAAATGACCTAGATGTGACGACATAAATAACTATGATAAGTGGGGTTAACTGCTTCTTGTAAAATATCCTTAAAAGGTAAAAGAAAATTTCAGATCAAAATCTGCCATACACACCTTTATTACATAAACATATGTTTTAGATAACCAGTGAAGTCCTAGGAATTCAGACTTTAATGTGCTTCAATCATGACTTTCAGAAAAAATTTTCTTTGAATGACAATGGGAATATGGTCTCTCTAAGGAAGAATGATTTCTTAGGGTCTATGGTAGGCAAACCGAAACAGTAAAATAAAAATCAAGAAGGTTGGACACTGGACAATTTCAAAACGAACTCCATTTTGAAAGGTGAAGGGTAGAAAAGTAATTGAATATTTATACCTGGCTCATATGCAAGTGAGAAATAGCTCCAAAATATCTTAGTCAATATCATGCATTTCACACTAGCCCGGTGTGGTGATGCATGCCGGTAATCCCGGTCAGTACTTTGGAGGCTGAGAATGGAGGATCCCACGTTCAAAACCAGTCTCAGTAATTTATGGAGGCTCTCAGCAATTTAGCAGGACCCTGCTTCAAATACTAATAATATAAATACTACTAATAACAATACAGCTGGGAGTGCAGCATGGAGGTAGAATACCCTGGGTTCATTCCACAGCAACTCTCCCACTCCCTCTGGGGTGGGGGGGTTCATCATACTTACTAACAGAATCTCCAGTATAAACAGAAAGTTAAGCTGGCTGAAGTTGTAGCACCAACTTTATGGTTGTGACCTTTTTCATGTCAACCTAGACGACCATTTTTGGCCTGAGACTTTCTGGGTAGCAAAAAGTGGGGGTTACGTCTGGCTGTGACTTGCTCCCATCTACTATAAGTGTTATTTTAACATATTACAGACAGCCTAAGGCTTCTTTTCTCCATGTTATTCTGGTTTTGCATCACTGGCAGTCTGGTTTTCATCGGAACCTCTACTGTGAGACCTCGGACAACTCAGGCTGCTTTCCTGGGTCCCAGTTCCTCACCTGAAAATGAGGACACTGGGTTAGGTCTCTTCCTCCTCTCCATCTATATAACCTGTGAGCTAGCTGATGTAAAGGAAAACCATAAATGTACATGTAGGGTACGCTAGCTTACATTCCCTTGAGGGTCAGATTATGAACACCATAAATATTAGCCTCTTTGAGCCAGCAACTGTTGGCATTAGACAAGAACGTTTAAAATTAGACTTTTTTTTTTTTTTTTTACATTTTTCACTGTTGTATGCTTTATAAAGGAACTTACAGGCATTAGTAATACTAGCATATACTTAAGTTACAGCAGCAGGAAAAAAAATCCCCAAGGTAAATATACTAACCACGGCAGGAGATCTTTAATTCTCGAATCGACTAACTGACTTCCCTCTGTCAGGGTTGGTTTCTGAGCAGTCGTGCTCTGTGTCCAGCCTTAAGCCTAAATACATATTTCTAAGAGCAGTCACCATATTTCCTCACATTTCCCATTGGGCCCTTTACCAAACCCCAGATGCCGCATAGAGATATATTTTTAAATTCCCGTGAATGATTCTGTAAGTTCAAGCACAAGTGGGGCTGTCCCAGGCACCGCCCCCCGAAGCCCCCTCGCCCTCCCGGGGAGGGAGCGGCGCGCACCTGAGCGCCCGCTGGGGCGGCGCCGGGGCTCCCTCTCCATCCTCGGCGGCCGGCGGGGCCGCCCGGCCATCACCTGGCGCCCGGCCTGGGCCGCTCCCCCAGGGATCGCGAGTCCCCGGGGCTCGCCGAGCTCCCGCGACTCGCGGCCGAGCCTCCGCCCTCCGCCCGGGCGGCGCTCGCGGCCCCCGCCCGGCCCCGCCGCGCCCAGGTGTCCCCGGCGCGCAGCCCCCGCGCCACCGCCCCGCCTGCTGCGGGGCTCCCGCCCGGCCCCGCCGCCTCCCGCCCACCTCCGTCCCCCTCTCCCCTCCCCAAGAAGTGCTATTTTTAGCAAATCCTCCGCGCGCCGCCGCCCGCTCGGCTCGCAGCGCCGTCCTCCCTGCGCTCGCCGCTCGCCCGCGCCCCCCGCGCCCCCCGCGCCCGCCCGGGCGCCCCGCACCCGCACCCCGCGCCCGCGCCGCGCCCCGCGCCGTGCCCGAGTCAACTTTCAATCCCCCCCGCCGCCTGCCTCGCCATTCTCCTCTCCTCCTGGAAAGATGGCTGTGTGCAGAAGAGGGAGAAGTTAGGGGTCGCCAGCGCGGGGCGGAGGAGGGCGCACGACAGCCCGGCCGCAGCGGCGAGGTGAGTGGCCCCGCAGCCCGCGCCCTGTGCAGCCGGGGGCGGCGCTGGGGGCCGGGGGCCTCGGGGTGCGCCGCTGCCGTGCCCCCTGCCCGGGTCCCCCAGCCTCGAGGCATCGCGTCCCACTCCGGTGCCGCTCGCTCAGCGCCTGGCAGCCCCGAGGTGGGTGGGTGGGTTCCGGGCACCCGGGTCCCGAGTTGGTGCAGGGCGATCCGCTCGCCGCGGGGCCTGACGTTTGGCCGGGCAACCCGAGGCGAGGGGTTGGTGGCAGGGCTCCCCCCCACCCCCAAGCCCAGACACACACCCAGCTGGTGCTGGATCCGAGCTCTGAATGAAAAGTTTGTACCACCAACATGTTGCTTGAGGGAGCAGTACTTAGTGGGGGTACGTCTGATGATTGCTGGGGGACTGCAGTTCTCAAACCGTACAGCAGAATACTGGGGTTTAAGAAAAGTTCGGTAGGCTGGAGGATGGGCAGTCAAGCAGTTGCTAGTCTAGAGAAAGGAGAGGGATGAATTAAGCTTATTAAGGTAAACTGATTAATGAAGGCCACCTGGGGATGTCACAGTAGGGCTGGAGGGAGCGGAGCTCGGGGGGCGTTCCCGATCGCCTACCAGGCGGCGATTGTTTGGTCCGCAGTGAGAGGTGCTGGTGGCAGAGGCCTGTGTGTCTGTGTGTGACAGAGTGGGACCGAGCTGCCCTGCAGATCCCAGGCGCGGCTGTCAGGAGAGGTGGCCTGCAGCTGGAGCCCATGATGCCATTCCTGTGATGTGGACTTGGGAAATTCTCTAGTGAGTCTCTTATGCTCTAATTGCATGAAAATCTGTCGCGTTTTGTTTTCCCTGCCAGGAAGGTGTGTGTAATCTCTTAAAAGGAACTTTCAGATAAAATAGAATTTTGAAACCTATGAGAAATGAGATGCATACATATGTATACAGATATTCCACTTTACGGGAAGAGTATGTGTGTGTAAAATAGGGAACGGAGGTAAGAAGAGCTTAAAAAGTTTAACTTCTACCAGAAAAGAAAGTGAAGAGGTAATTTTTTTTTCTCCCCAAACGGCAAAACAGTGCTTATACAACCAAATACTCTTGGTATGCTGAGATGTCTCATAAAGAGTAAGAATTTGGAATTACAAGTATTTGGAGCATGATCATGCTTTCAAATTTGCATGCATTATTGAAATCTAGGAAAAGAGAGTAAGTACATAGAAAACCTATGTTGAAGATATTAAAAAAAAAAACTTAAAATCTTTGGGAAGAAACCTTTTGACATTTGAAAAGGTCTGGATGTTATTTTCTGATGTCCCAGAAATCTTTTTTCATTCTCTAATGAGGAACAGCATAGAACAAGTTGCAGTTAATAAATGAGGACAATTTAAAAATCATGGTCGGAAAGATATCTTTTGAACTATTCTTTGGTGCTTTGGATGTTTATTATGGAAATTATTGTGACTGAAAAATTTGTTGTTTAATATATTTGCCTTTTGCTAAGGGTAATTAGTCTTCCTTAACCTCCTAAACCACTGTTCCAGTTTGGACCGATTTAATTACCCAAACATCAAATCACTGTTGTTCCTTCTGGAAACCATTCATATTTGAAATGCTTAATAAGAATATTATATTTCTGAAAGAAGCCATAATTTAGTCAGTTGTAAAACTTGCTTGTAATTTATTTTCATCTATTTGGTTTGAATGGGGGCAGATCTTAAGAAGAACAGTATTTTCTGGCAATATGTTATTTGTAAGCTAATGTTTTCATATATGTTTCAGCTACAAAACAGGTGCATGTAGAGTGGGAATCCTGAATCTGACCTTTGATAGGCTGCCAGCTAGAGGGAGGGAGATGCTTTCCCAGCTCTGTTCCTGAATTGGTAATTTTCACTACCGACTGGACATGGTTAGATGCACAGAAGGTTATGCAGGAGAAAAGAGTTTTAAATTAAGTACCAGTTTGTATATAGGAAACAGATTGTGTGTATGTGTGTGTACTGGGGCACTTCACCCCGACCTATACCCCCAGCCCTATTTTATTTTGAAACAGGGTCTTGCTAAGTTGCTTAGGGTCTAAGTTGCAGCGGCTGGCCTGACAACCGCAATCCTCCTGTAGTAGGCTCTCAAGTATTGGGTATATATATATATATATATATATATATATATATATATATATATATATACATGTGCCAAAATGCTTGGTAGGAGACAAGTTATTGTTATTATTATTACTAATTATTATTTTAGCTCATTCTTTCTGTTCCCCTCATTCCTCTTTCTTTGCAGTTTAGCCTATTGGACTAGGCTTTTTTAGAAAGTCAGACCAACACCGGCTAGAGAGTGTTTGATATAGCAAACTGCCATTTTCTGTAAAAATAGCTATAGCTTTTCTGAAATCAGAAGGTCATTTTATACATGGTTATAGGTTTATGATTATTTTGTGACCAAACTGCCTATGCCCAATAAAGAGTTGCTTTATGAAATTATTGTCATTATATATAGATAATTGGTTATATATATTTGGCTTTAGATTAACTCCTAATTGAAGTTTTAAAGAGTTTTAAATCCTAAGGCCAGCTATCAGATACAAGCCTGTTTAACTGACTAGTTTAAATGATACCCACAAGCCGTGGCACATGCTTGTAATCCCGGTATTTGGGAGGCTGAGACAGGAGGATCGCAGGTTCATGTCCAGCCTCAGCTCCTTAGCGAGGCCATCCGCAACTTAGTGAGACTCTGTTTCAAAATAAAGAATTAAAAGAATAGGGCTGGGGGTATAGCTTAGAAGTAGAATGCCCCTGGGTTCCATCCCCAGTACCGCAAAAAAGATACCCATAATTCATATTTTTATTAATATGCTCATGTAAGGGTGTTTTGGGTTTATACAGCTTTGATTTCTTTTTTATTAGAGTAACTTTTTGAAATTGTTTAAATATTACAGCATGTTATATTATAATTCACACCCACTCAGTGGGGAAGGTGTAGGTTATTCTTAAATGGAGATATGGAGAAATAGCTAACTAGGAGAGTCATTTGAGAAACATATGGACATCATAAAATCCTTCTGTATGTAGCATCTGTACCTTCTCATTAGTGAAATATTGTAGTTATGGACATTTTTTTGTTATTGCATCCAAATGTGGCTTTTTATTTTTACTTTATTTGGCTTTTTGTTTGTTTTAATATGCAGTTTACATTAATATTTAAATTGTTGGGGGGTTTTGTTGTTTGAAGCCCTTTCCTTAAAGACATTTTACTTAATTAATTTTACTGCACACATCCAGAGATACACACAACTGCTTTCCAGCCTGTTATTATAATTCTTACCTTTCTTGATAATTCATCAAAATACTCCAGAGACAGGTAGGATGGCATGTCATTTTCAGTGAAGGACCCAAAGTTTCATACAATTGAACCAGGGTAAACCTGAGGATCACATACGTAATTCTTATTTCAAAAATGCAAAGGCAAGCTGCTCCTATGGCCTTCTTTTGAGAATTTTATAAACTTACACATTTCTAGATATATAACATGTTCAACATGCTCATCTTCATAGATTTAGATCAGTCAGTGGGGGAGGGGCTCCCTCTTGCCTGCTGATGGAGGAGAACCGAGAACCATCACTCTCATAGGAAGTGCTGAGACATCCCTCTGAGGGGACCCTTTCTTGCCATTGGTCTGTAGTTCACACAGTGCCCTACCCCACTGCTCTCCATTATTAACCACACACTGCCCCTTTACTGATCAAAGCAGCCCTTGAAGTTTGTCAGCAGAGTTGTCAAGCTGAAGGATTGTCAGCCTTACCAGCTAGAGCGCTCAAAACCTGATTTAGGGGGGGGGAGAAGGGATATTGACAGAGGACAGTAACAGAGTGTCCACTCCAGGGCCAGCTGGTAATGGTCAGGGATCATGTAGGTGTCAGGACATCGTCTTTCTTTTCTTAGTCTCATTTCTCTGGTTGAACTTAGAAGTTGTCAAAGTGAAAAAAGGGTTGATGGAATATTCTAGTCATTTCTGTCCAGGGAGACCTCGTATCTCGAGAAACAGACTTTAAAAAATGAAAATGGACAGTGACTTGTTCATATTTTTCTTTATCCTACCAAATCCCCTGTCTTTCAGATCTCAACAGAATTTTTCAGGATAATTGCCCACATGATTTGTAACAGTCAAGGTGGCAGACTTCTGGTATTGTATTGTTAGATTCAAAAGTGGAGTGTATTATCCAGGGCGCGGAAGAAAGCATTGCAATTTCACAGAAAATGGTAATATGTAATCTTATGTAAGCTCACACATATTTGTTGAGAATACTTTTTAGTTATTTTTCTGAATAAGCAGACAATGCCAGGCACTCTCTACTGCATTAAGTTAATATAATTTTTTTTTTTTTACTGTCTCTCCTTAAGTGTATGTTTTATTCAGGAGCTCATCTAAATCATTTTCAATGTGAAATACAGAAAAAAATGAACTATTCAGGTGTGGTTTACTGTTTACTATTATGAATTCAGTTTAGAGAAAACTATTCTTTGCTGCAACAGGGAGAGGAGAGCAGGCTGCTGGTAAGACAGAGGAGAGTGAGGCTGCTGGAAATGGCTCCTTCTTCCCATTTCTACAGAAGGGTGATAGCAAGGAAACAGGAATGGACTGATGTGGTTTGAGTGAAATTTGAAAAAAAGGCTAAGCTTTGGATAGACTGTGTCACTTGAGGTACTTAGGAGCGAGTCAGGAAAACTAACGGTGTTGACTGTTTTTATTTTTTATTGCCGTGTAACGTATTACAACGACCTTAGAAGCTTAGCACAATACACACTTAATATCTTGATTGATTGCTGACGAGTCAACTAAATCCTTTACTCAGAAATCTCATCAGGTGTTGGTTGAGGCTGCAGTCTTATTAAAGGCTCAACTCCTGAAAATCTACTTCCAAGGAAGCTGCTTATGCTGTTAGCAGAGCATATCTCCTTGTGGTCATAGGACTGAGATCTCCATTTTCTTGCTGGCTATCAAGAGAAGCCACTCTGAGCTCTTATTCTTCTTTGCAAAGGAACCACAGGTACTCTTACAACATGGAAGCATACTTTTTCAGTCTGTCTTGCTCTGTTTTATCTGCCTGCTCTGTTTTATCTCAGGCAGATAAAACAAAGTCTAATATGAAGTAATATAAGTATAATATAATATAATATGATGGGAGTGACTTCACCATTGCCATATACATATATGTGTGTGTGTGTGTATACATACAAAGACAATATGTCCTATCCTATCATCAATGGAGTGATACCCACCACCTTTGCCATATTCTATGGCTATAAATAGATCATATGTCTTACCTGCTCTTGAGGGGAGGGGATTATACAAGGGCATGGCTCATTGGAGGTCATGTTGGGATGTGTCCACCACAATTACTGGCTCATACAATCTCTGATATAGGGAGAAGATTTGGCTTAGAAGCCATTCCATCAGAAACAAAGTGCAAAATTATTTTACAGAAATGATTCTGTGAGGTATTGTTGCTGCTGTTACTAGCACACCACCTTCTACAGGGAAAAGGAAGGTATGTTCTATAACATAAAGAGGACTTTTCATGTATATATAATAAAAAGATTCAGTCCCCTGGGCCAAAAAGAATGCAAAATGTCCATTGCTAAGAGAAAGAATAAGAAAAACTGTGAGCAAATGATTGCTTAATGAAATGTTTAAGTTTTTGACCAAGATAGGCACGTCAACCTTCTGAAGATGGGATTGGAGAGGAAAGTGGCTGGAGTTATGCATGTCCTTGGAAAGGAAGCTCTTTTGGGATTTAGGAGAGTGATGGTAGTGAAGCCCCATATAGGAACGATGGTGATCCTTTTAAAAGATGAGTCAGTGGCACATATGTTAGTCTAAGAATTGACTTAATTTAAGTCCCTAAAATATTCCACATGTGAAAGACTTTTAAGGGATTGATCCCACCAGTCCTTGCAGGGAATCAGCACTGTGATTTGGAGTCCCACAGCATGGACAGCATCTCTCATAGGGAGAGAACAGACCCAAATACCCCTTCCAATTCACTGTACTATCTGGCCCAAAGACTACAGGATGCGATGTAGGAGCATGGAAGACTGCCGAACACAGCCGGTCATTCAGCATTTTGCGGGAACAGTTTTATCTAACCTGTATCTCATCTCTGACAGCTTGGTTCACATTTCTCTGGTTCGGCTTCCTCTCTGCCTGCCCCCCCACCCCAAGGTAAATGCAGACTTTGAAGGTTAAATGCCCTGCCAAGGATCATTCAGCTAGGGGTGACATCAGAATTTGAATCCAGGTCTGTTCCAAACCCCACAGCCTTGTAGTACACACCCTGGGCTCACAAGCAGTCAGCACAGTTTCGGGGGGGGGGGGGGAAGCCTGCTAATTCACTCGCTGAAGTGAATGTCTGCTAGGGATGCTTTTGGATTCATCATTCACCTTGAGAGAACTGCATACTGGAAGATGAGGGTCAAAGAGAGAGAGAGAGAGCCTGTGCTGTATCATGCCTTCTTTTATTTTCTCAGCAGGAAGCACAGATTATAGGTCTCTTTTAGATCTAAAAGTAAGAACGAAGAGTGGAGATTGTGCATTTTTTATTTCAACTCATCATTTTGGTTAAAATCAAAAGCTCTGTGCCTCCTTTCTCTCCAGTATGTAGATTTCTACTATTAAGTTAAATCAGGAAACATTATGAATTCTCATTGCTTCTTTGCCCGTAGGATTCTTTCTATAGCTTTTTCGAATGCCACTGTTTTGATCTACTTGAAAAGTCTATTGAGACATTCTTCCTTTGTTCTTCTATTACTCGGTCCCCCTTTCTACTCTGTGGTGCCTCTGATTCTATTCATAGATATTTGACTTTTTTCTTCTATTTTATGTACTTAAATCTCTTCTTTAAATGGATCTCGTTCCATTGATCAGAATCATTGGCCCAGATCCCCTTTCTCCCCTGCTGTAAAATACCAGCTCAGCGTGGGACCCAGGAAATCTCATCTATTTTCTGTTAATTTTACTGAGTTTTACTCGGCACCCCAGCACACAGTATAAGGAAGCCTTTAGGATTTGATGTCCCTGAGTATTTTAGTCAAAAAATTTAAACTGAATACCCCAAGGAAGCACTCCGATTGGGTCATGTTAGGTCACATTCATACCTACGAACTACTCCATGGTGGCGAGGTAGGTGAAATATGATGATTATCCCATCCTGGTCCAGGTGTCTAGCCTTTTAGAATAGTACCTTTCACAAAGAGGGGAATTGTGAGCCACCCTCCGCCTGATGGACGTCTACAGTAAAAACCTATTCCAGAGCACAATGAAGCTCAGGAAGTTTTGAAATAGACTTATTATTAATATAAGCTTTAGATTCCTCCTAAAGCAGTTTAGGCCAGATGCGACTCTAAAAGCCCAAACTCCTTAGCATGATATCAGTTCTTTCATAGTCTGGACCCAGCTGATCTTTATTACCTTTACGTTTTTAGTTGTTGCTACTTTCTGCCTTGTACCCAGCAAGTCTATATGGATTTACACGCTAAAGTTAGAGCTATCAAGTGGCTCAGATTTTAGATAAATGGGAAAAGCCAGCCTGCGAGAATAAACCAACATGTAAATAAGGACAGATAGATAGAGGATGTGCGTGAACCAACAGTTGTCCATTGTCTGCATCCAGGCGTTCCTGAGGCTGGTTCTACTAGTGATTTTGCTGGGGTTATTTTTCCCAGCACTACACTACCCATACATTTTCTGCCCCTTGATTGAAACAGTACCAGATAGCACGGGTTTCCTACAGTCCTCCATTCTCAGTGTGTTTTCGGAACCTACGGCCTCCGGAACTTCCAGTGGTCTACTTATAGCCAAAATAGACTTGGTTGCCTGGGGCTTTACTTGGAGCGCACACCCATTAGGAGATTGTAGTTACTCCGCTCTTCTTTTCCTCTGGGCCCAACCTGCATCCATTTGTTGTGATGTTTTCTCTGATGACTACAGTTCAGTGTGGTCTCACCCTTCTCCAAATTCCTAACAGTACTTCAGGATTGCAGCTATGGTTCTCACATACAAATTGCATTTGGTATTAATTCAAAAGTTCATGATTAAGAAAAGGAACTGCATGAGTAAAGTCTTTAAAGGAATTGGCGCTTCGTTACTGAGGATAGCCTCTTTGTATTTTTTGAAATATAATGTACATTAGTGTCCATAATGACTTACATATGAGTATGAGGTCTCTGGAATGACTTCATGTTCCACTGGAGATCTGGGAACCTCCCCATGGTAAGGGGGGAGGTTTCTAGATAAGAAGGAAGGCAGAGAACATACAGTGTATTAATATTCCCTGTGCAAATAAAATGCCACAAGAATGATGGGATGATTTTTGGCTGAGACTACAATCAGTACAATACAAACTTTTTTATTAAACGTTTTTCTTAATAGAAGCATAAAACATGTCTTGCTTATAGATTTATAAATTATTAAAAGCAAAACCAGTGAATGAATATTAAATGAGAACAACAGAACTGATGACATTAAAAGAAGCAGCATAGCAGCCAGGCATGGTGGTGCACACCTGTAATCCCAGTAGTTGGGAGACTGAGACAGGAGGATGGCAAGTTCGAGGCCATCCTTATCAACATAGTGAGGTTCTCAGCAACTTAGTGAGACTCCGTTTCAAAATTAAAAAAAAAATAGGATTGAGGGTATAGCTCACAGGTAGAACATCCCTGGGTTCAATCCCCAGAACCACAAAAATAAAACAAATCAAAACAAACAATAAAAAGCAGCATTGAATAATGTGACAAATGATATCATATGTTGATAGTACCTTGCCAGTGTTGGGTTTGTGAATATAAAGATGTAGCCTCAGAGCCTGTTCTTATTTAATTCGTGTATATGTTTTATATTTATATAAATGCAGAAAGTATCCTTTTAAAAGTAAATTAAAAATAAATACTATTAACTTAAAGGCTATGCTCAGGGTAATCAGACTTCATACATGATGAAAAATTCTTTTAGTATATAATCCTCAAATGTCAGTTTTAATGAGATATCAGCTGAGAACTCTATAACATTTTTGTTCTCTTGAAAATGTGATTAGCATTATGGAGTTATTGAATTCTAAATCAAATGGGTAAGCCGTATTCAGAGATTGCTGGAATGAAGAACAGATTGTGTAGAAACTACACAGAGATGATGATGATTTTAACCACTATACTGCAGAATGCCTGTACTGTTGGACGCCTTTCTGGCCATGTGTTCTATAATGAGTAATTCATCCTTGACTTTTTCTTTAATCAGATTTTGCTTCAAAAATTTGTATATTATTTGGCCTTTACCTGGTCCAGGCATGTAGTATTCAAAACACCAACAGCAAACCACGGAATGAGAATTCAGTAGCAGTATTTAGTTTTAAGATGCCTATTCTGAAATTAATTAGAATAAATTTATATTTATCTCTTTAGATTTTTATCTCAATAAAATAAGAAAAGAATTCCACATCAAATTATGGATCTCAGTTTGAAGCATACGGTTCCAAGTATTAATTTGTCCATTAAAACATTCTCATCAAGTTCTACGTTGTGCGTAATTAACTCCATTTCCCGGAAGCTCTTTGAGATCAGAGAGAACATGCCCACTGTTTTTGTTTCCTTTCACAACTCAATGTGTATCTCTTACGACTGGGGCCTAATGTGTCTTTGTTGATTGGCCAGTTATTTTTATGTTGTTATTTTTTAAGGCATGGACTGTTTTAATCTGTGGTCTCTAAATGCCTAACATAGTGACTCTCACAACAAGTGCTTAGTAAATGTTCTGAATGAAGGGATGGCTGACTTACAGGCCCTATACGTGCATTTAGATCTCACCTCTCATACACTGAGCATTTCTAACAGTTGTAGAAATTAGTGCTGTCCAATAGAATTTTCTGCTGTAATGGAAATATTCTGTATCTATGCTTCTTAATATCATAACCACCAGGTACCTGTGGCTTCTGAGCACTGCAGATTTAGCTACTGGGACCAAGGGCCTGAATTTACTTTTATTTAATTTTACTTATTAAGTAGTCTCATGTGGCTAGTGGGCAGCACAGATCTTGATGATGATGCTACCTTTCTCCTTCTCAGGTTCATTTGCCCACACAGCCAATACTGCTGCATTTTCTCTTTCTTTTTCATTTTCTCCTTCCTTCCATCTTCCTTTTTGTTTTTCTCTCCTTCCTTCCTTCCTTCCTTCCTTCCTTCCTTCCTTCCTTCCTTCCTTCCTTCCTTCCTTCCTATAGTGATAGTCGGCTGTTAATGGCTTTTGTTATCATTGGGTGGATGAAGTGAGTTATATTCCATCAAGTTTCTTTTATTCTTTCCCACATTACCAGTGATGCTGTATGTCTCTCTTTACTCACTCTCCATCTGGTTTGGATTCTCATCATTTCCTGATTGTTTTAGAGGCCTGACCCTTAACACTTTATCCAAGTTTTACATATGCTTTTGTATTTTTATCTAAATGACCTAGGTTTCCTCACATTTGCTAATCCCTGTTTTAATCCTTTCATTTCCTAATAAACCACTTGAAGTTGAATTATCTATGTTATATGAATTAATATCATCATCATTATCATCATTGCTGGTATTTATGCTCTGTAGCTCATAATTGATGCTATATACTAATGTCTGCTGGTATTCTGGACAGATTTAAAATTTATTATGCTCTTTAAATTGCCTTTGAATACTCCTTTTTCCTATTGAGTCTTTATTTTGCTTTTTTACCCTTTTTGGTATAGGAAAGGAACGAGGAGCAGCAAAAATACTTAAACATATTAAGACTCAATCCTTACATAAGATGTAATTCTGCCACAACAAATTTCAAAGCTGTTGTTGCCAAAATGCATCAAATCAGTACAACAGCACTGCCCACTTAGACAGGCAGGAATTACTTCCCACAAGTGGCCAAGATTTTTTTATGCAACTTGTGGGTCTGCATGCAAGACTTAGATGAAAATCCATCATCCATCCGTCTATCTGTCTGTCTGCCTGCCTATCTATGTTGAATCTTGTTATTGGGCATATTCCCTCCCTGCCTTTCTTCTTATTGTGGTAGGATTGAACTTAGGAGAATTCTACTCTGAACTACACCTCTGGTCCTTTTATATATTTTTGTTGTTGTTGTTTTGAAACAGTCTTACTAGGTTGCCAAGAGTCTCACTAAGTTGCTGAGGCTGGTTTCAAACCTACAATCTTCCTATCTCAGCCTCTCAAGTACTGGAATTACAGACATGTGCTACCATACCCAGCTTCACTTATATTTCTTGTTTTAATTTTTTTTTACTGGATATTGAACCCATGGGTGTTCTAACTTCAAGTTTATATCTCTAGCCCTTTTTTATTTTAAAACAGTGAGGCTGGCCTGGAACCTGTAATCCTCCTGTGTCAGCCTCCCAGATCCTGGGGTACAGGCATGCTCAGCTATATCTGACTTCTTATTTCATTTTTACAAGCCAGGACACAAGCTTGTTGTCTCAGTACTTGGGAGGCTGAGACAGGATGATCGCAGGTTCATAGCCGGCCTTAGCAACTTGTGAGAGCCTCCACAACTTCGTAAAACCCTGTTTCAAAATGTTCAATTTCAGCAGGTCGAGTAAGTAAGTAAGGGAACGTTTTTTTTGTGTGTGACTTATGCTAAAAATATATTTTTAAGCCTCCTACTCACCTAGTTGACCCAATTACTACCAGTTACCCAATTACTAACAGTTAAAATAAATATTTGAGCTTAGTTTTACAGTGAAACAATTGTTGTTTGCTATTATCTATAACATTCTGCAGAAGTCTTGGCCTAAACTTATGAGTTAGCTTGTTTATTAATAAGAACACCCTTTGAACTTGCTCTCTACCTTTTCTTTATAAAAACACATGTAATAAATATAACTTATTCTCAAAAAGTATAATGTTAAAACCACTTAAGCCAATTGGCAGAGTGTAAGTCAAATGGAATGGGATTTCAGAATAATCACTATAGTTTTCATTTCTTTAGAGTAGTAGGTCTGAAATATTCTTGTGTGAATTCATAATTTTCAAGTATCAAAAACATTCACTTTTCATATCCTGTTCTTTTTCTTTCGCATATGTTTTAAGACCACACTACATTATTACTTTTGTTAAAACTAGCTGGGCATGATAGCCCAGGCCAGTAATCTCAGTACTTGGGAAATTTAGATAAGAGGATTACAGGTTTGAGACCAGCCTCAGCAACTTGGTGAGACCCTCAGCAACTTAATAAGACCCTGTTTCAAAATAAAATATAAATTGTAAGAAAGGGCTGAGAGTGTTGCTCAGGGATAGAATGTCCCTGAGTTCAATCCCCAGTTCCACAGTAATAAATGAATAAATGAATAAATAAATATGCTAGAGTTGTAGCTCAGAGGTAGAATGCTCCTGGGTTCAATCCTCAGTGCTACAAACGTAAAGCAAATGGAATTAGTAAATAATCTTTTAAAGATACTCCCATTATAAAAAGCAACCTTTTGTACTTACTCATGTAGTTACCATATACGGGGCTCTTTGTTCCTCTGTGTTGATTCAGATTTCCATGGGCATCATCTTCCTTTGGTCTGAACACTTCCTACAACATTTCTTGCAGCACAAGTCTGCTGCTGATGAACACGTTGAGCTTCTGTATGTCTGCAAACATATTTATTTCACCTTATTTTTTATGAGATTTTGTTTCATATTGGATTCTAGATTGGTATTTTTAGTACTTCAGAGATGTTGCACTACAATTTTCTCATTATCCTTATGTTTTATTACAAGTCTGCTGCTATCCTTATCATTGTTTTTCTTTATATATGAACATGTCCTATGATATTTTCCCTTCTTACTGGGTTTGAATAATTTTATTTGATATGTCTTGGTATAGCTTTCTTTGTTTCTTTTGCTTTGGGTTCGTTGTGTATTTTGGATCATGAGTTTATAGTTCCTATTATATTAGAACAAATATTAGTTGTTCTTTCTTCCAATTCTAGGGAGTTTTTCTCCCCTTTATCTTTTCTTTTAGGAACTCCAGTTACATACGTATTAAGCTCACTGATGCTCTGTTTGGTTATTTCGTATTTTTCTCTATATGATCTTTTTGGATAATTCCTATTACTATGTCTCTGGTTAACTACCAATAATCACAGGTACCGTTTTGCTCCTCAACACTATAATTCCATCTCTTTAAGTTTGATTTGTTTGCTTTAAATCTCCTCCATGTCTCTATTTAACTTTATGAACATATGGAACAGATTTATAATAACTGCTTTAATGACCTCATTTCCAAATTATAATGTCTCTTTTAATTCTTGGTCAACTTTTTTGGATTGATTTTTCTTTTGGTATGTGTTATATTTTCCTACTTCTTTGCATGCTTAATAATTTTTGAGGTCAGATGCTGTGATTTTTACTTTGTAGTGTGCTGAATGTTTTCCTGTTTCTATACATTTTTTTGAGCACTTTTTTTCCTGGAAGGCAGTTATTGACTTGGAACCAGCATGATCCTTTTTGATCTTGTTTTAAGATTAGTTTCTGAGCACCATACCCAGCAGTCTATGAAGTACAAGGTTTTCCATTATGGGTGGTAGGTAGGAATGGGCACAATCTCAGCCTTGTGTGAGTGGTAGGTACTTTCCCCTCTAGTCCTTTCAGGTGATTCTTTCTGTGCTCTTAGATGGTTGCTTTACATAAATGTGCCAATCAGTACCCTGCTGAATCCCCAGAGATCTTTCTATGTGTAGATCCCCAGAGATCTCTCTGTGTTTAGCTTTCTTTCATCCAGCACTCTGTCTCATAATTTCCAGTTTTCCATTTCTTAGGGCTCACCTCATATGCCGTTCACTTTTCAAGGATTATTTCCTGATAGTCAGTGTCTTTGAAATTGTTTATTAAAGTATTTTGTACAGAACTCTCATTTTTTTTTAGTCTGGCCAGCAATTCCAGTTCCTCATACACTACCTTGACTGGAAGTGGGTATCTCTCATTCCTTTTCTTTTCTATTTAAAATCTTGTTAGTCGAGATTATTTGTAAGATGATTTAAGTATTATTCAATTTGATATGATTTATTATAATATAATACTTCATTTAAAAATAGTTTCTAGTTTTCTTTGGTATTTTATACTAAAACACACTCAGCTTTAATAGTCTGCTATATATTATATCATGTTTGATGATTTTGTCACCACTGTGGCCATTCAAAACCATTCTTAAGGCAAACCAGTCATAGATTAGGAAGTTAAATTTGTTGAACACAATGATGTACATACTTTTAAGTATATAAAAGGTGCTGCTAGCTGAGTATGGTGGTGCATGCCAATAATTTCAATATTAATTGGGAGGCCGAGACAGGAGAATCACAGGTTCCAGGCTAACCTCAGCAACTTAGCAAGACCCTTAGCAACCTACACAGACCCTGTAAAAAATGTCGGAGGGGTCTAGCTCAAAGAGAAACATTCCCGGATTTGACCCCCAGGAACCCTCCTCAAATACTACTATAGGAAAGTATCATGTTTAGAAAAAAAGATAGAAGCCAAGTAGCTTTGAAATAATATACTCTTGAATTTAGTAGATGTGAATGAACATAAAACAACTCATAAATTACTATACTTCAAATTGGATCACTTTTTCTGGATTGTTCCTCTTTGTTATTTATTTCAGAGGTTCTATAGCTCATGGATAGGCTTTTAGAATGTTTACATATCAAGCAGCAGTGAACTTTGTGCTGATGAATTATTTTATTTTTAATCCGATCTTGTATTTGAGTGATAAAATATAGTACTGTGAACTAATATGAGAATAAAGTGTCACAATTCAGGAGCACATCTTGCTATAGTGAATACATCTCATTACTTAGTTTTCTGGCAGTAAGGGCACAATTGACTGTGAAAATTTAAAAGAATTCTTGAGGTGGTATAGTTCCATATGCTGTGGGAATATGTCAATGATTTTAAAATTTTGTAATTTGAGTTTTTAATGTAGTCTTTTGAAAGCTAGTTGTTAAGCGTGGCAAGAAGACTGGAGTTGTGTTAGGATTCTTCAGAAAATAATTTAGTAAGAAGAAATTAAAATTAACTTTGACTGTCTTCAGTGCTGAAATAAATATCAGCGCCATGGAGCCAAAATTGTGGCGTTGTTACATTGCTAGTTCCAATATTTAAGCATAAAGGTTAGGCCAGATTTATATTCTCTTGCAAAACTGAACCAAAATGTAAATAATTTATAGAATTTTAAGAACAGAATCTTAAAAAATTGAATATCACTCTGGGTAGAAACTGCTAGTTGTCATCTTGTACCTCTTTTTTCTTACTGTTTTCAGACACAGACCCTGAATTTCAACTGGAGACGGACTCCTACAGAATAATGGTAGCATTTCTTAGCCTCCCTTGCAGCTAGGAAACAGACCATGTGGTAGAATCCTACCCATAGGCTGTAAGTAGATGTGATTTGTGCAACTTTCAGATGGGCTATTGAGAGGTATGCAGGTTCCTCTTCAATCTCACATTCTGGGATGCGGATATGGCCTTGTTACAGAGGCCAGCACTTTGAGGATGGCAGAGCAAGTTTTCTTTCTTTCTTTCTTTCTTTCTTTCTTTCTTTCTTTCTTTCTTTCTTTCTTTCTTTTGTGGTACTGGGGATGGCCATTGTACCTCTGAGCTACACCCCCATCCTTATTTTTTAGTCTTTCTGTTTTTGAAACAGGGTCTCACTGAGTTACAAAGGACCTCGATAAGTAGCCGAGGCTGTCTGCGAACCACGATCCTCTGGTCTCGGCCTCCCGAATGCTGGGATTACAAGCATGTGCCACCATGCCTGGCTTATTTTCTGTTTTCCTTTGTTTTATTTTGGGGATTCAGCTCATGAGTACTCTACTTCTGAGCTATACCCTTTTAATTTTTTATCTTGAAACAGGGTCTGGCTAAGGTGCTGAGTCTGGCTTCGAACCTGGATTCCTTCTGCATCAGCCTCCCAGGACTGGGATTACAGGTGTTTGCCACCAATGGTGTCTGCAAACAGGTCTTTAAAAGTGCCTGGGATAAGGGTGGATGACTTTTTGAAGCAGAGTTGCCACAGTATACTGGAGTTTTCTCCTTTTTCTTTCTCCTACTTTTACTTTTTCATTTTTGCTATGCTGAAAACTAAAACCGGAACCTTTGGCATACTGAGCACCACTGAGCTACACTCTTAGCCATTGGAGTCTTCTTAAAACCACTAGAATTGGGATCTCTGTTACATGCAGCCAAAGCTATGTCCTATTCTCATCATATTCTTTGTTTATAAAGCATAATCTTGGAAGGACTATTTAGTTTCTACATCATAGAATTCTAAACTTTTTCAGAGGACTTCACTTAAAAAAAAAAAAAAAACTAGATTAGTCGATATATGTTAGCCAAGGAGGACAATACAATTAGACCTAGCTGGTTTTTCTCTCAGAAATTTAAATACGGAATTGAGGCACATTATTCTTATGCTGACTTTTGAAGAAAACAAGGTTTGGGAAGATAGAGTTAAATTACCCAGCTTTCTATTTTTCTCACAGTTACCAATTGTTTTTCCGCCATTTTTCTGTGTCCCTTCTTAGTTGTCAAATCCCAAAGTCCATTTTTTAATACTTCATGTGAAATACCTCCCTGTGACATTTCATTCCTCTTCCACCTTCTCCTTTGCGAATCATCCTCCAGGATCCCATGGGATAGTGCAGAGGCTCCCTGCTTCCTCCTCCGCCCCTCCTCTCTCCTCACTGCCTGCTTCAAGGGCAGCTCTTTAATCCACCCCTTCAGAGTGGGCACATTCTGATTCTTGCTTCACTTACCTAGAAGTCTGTATATTTCTTTCTTTCTTTCTTTCTTTCTTTCTTTCTTTCTTTCTTTCTTTCTTTCTTTCTCCTTCCTTCCTTCCTTCCTTCCTTCCTTTCTTTTTTTGGTGGTACTGGGGATGGGGGATGGAACCCAGGGGCATTGTACCTCCGAGCTATACCCACAGTCCTAATTTTTAGTCTCTTTATTTTTTGAAACAGGGTCTCAGTGAGTTGTGAATGGCCTTGCTAAGTAGCTGAAGCTGTCTGCGAACCAAGATACTCTGGTCTCCACTTCCTGAATGCTGGGATCACAAGTGTGCGCCACCACGCCTGGCTCACACTCTATATTTCTTACAGCATCAGATGGTTGAAGTGGTTACAACTGCCTCCTTTAAGTGAGACATATTCTTGCTTCTTCTTTGTTCAACTCCCTATTGCTTACATCTGGTGTGTTTTATATATTTTAATTACTTGCCTGATATTTTAAGCAATTTAACTTTGTCACATCATACCTTTTTTCTTAGGAAATTTAAGTTTTTAGTTAATGTTACTAATGGCTATTTCCTTTTTCTGTTTCTTTCTTTTCAGTTCCAATTCCTCCTTCCCTTCCCTACTATTACTCTCTTAATTAAATAATCCTGTTGTTGTCTTGCTAGGCTTTCTTGCAGTAGAATTCTCTTGTCAGATCCTATAATCATCTTCCACACTACTTCTAGAGTGACCTTTCTACAATTAAATTTTAATATCTTTTCCTCTATCTGCAGGACTTTGAGTAACTCATCTGCCTTCTGGATGATTTCAAAGTCTTCAGCATTGCAGTGGATGTAGAATGGCCCATCACTTTGGAAGGCAATTTTAGCAATTCCTCAAAATGTTAGGCTTGGAGTTACCTATTATCCAGCAATTCAACTCTTAGATAGAATTGAAATCAGTTTCCAACAAAGAGTATATGTGAATGTTCATAGCCATTTATAATAGTCAAAAAATGGAAACATCCTAAATGTCTAACACTCAATGAACAAATTAAAAAAAAACATGTGGGATTACTATATAATAGAATATTCCCAGGACATTAAAAAGTAATGAAACTGATTGTTGTCATACATGGACAAGCCTTGATAACATTATGCTAAGTGAAAGAAGCCAGGCGTTAAAGGCCACATATTATATGCTTCTTTGCATATGCAATAATCTAGAGACAAAAAATAGAGTCGTGGTCTCCAGGGCCTGAGGGGAGGGGAAATGGGATGTGAATACAGTGGTAATGGAGCTACTTTTTGGAGTGATGACAAGGTTCTGGAATTAGAAATGATGCTCTAAAACTCTGTAAATAAACTAGTAATCACAGGGTTGGACAGGTTAAAGATGAATTTATAGTTATGTGAATTATACATTAAAATAGGAAATAATACCAAAACACAAGCAAGATACACAAGAGCTCCTAGCCAGCCATGGTGGTATACACTTTTAACTGCAATACTTGAGAGGCTGAGACAGGAAGATTGCGGGTTTCAGAACAACCTCAGCAATTTACAGAGACTCTCAGCAACCTAGTGAGACCCTGTTTTAAAACAAAAACTAAAAAGGGCTGGAGGTAGAATGCCCCTGAGTTAAATCCCCAGTTTAATACACACAAACAATAAAAATAGACTTGGGGATATAGCTCAGAGGTGGAAAACCCATGGTTTGATCCTCAGTGTACACACACACACACACACACACACACACACACACACTCCCCTAAAACCAACCAAACAACCCCCTCCCAACAATAACAGAAAAAACAAAACTTCAAAACTTCTTATCATTCAAAACCCACCTTTGCTGGTCTCTCCAGTCTGCTTTACTGTTAGTCCAGTCATTTCACATCCCCTACCTGTCCCTCTCTTCATGCTCCTCTACCCATCTCCCAACTCCCCTCAGAATCCCATGCTGTAGCACAGCTTTACTCAGTTACTTGTTTCTACTGGAGAAATTCTATCCTCTCTCCCTTCCTCTCACCTATTTCTTGAATTCTTGATTTTTCTTCGAGCTTTAGTTCATATTCTACCTCCCCTGGAATCACTTCTTATACACCAGTGCTAGATTATTTAAGAGGAGGCTTGGACCTAGGTTGTCCTAGGTTCCTCAAGCAGAAGCACCCTACAGGATGAAGAAATTATGTTGATGAGTTTATCTACATTTTGCAATCAGAAAAATGGGAAGAAGCTTTTAAAATTCCAATGTGGATGTAAATATTGTGCTTTATAGTTGGGGTTTAATTTAAAATGAAATATGGTTGGCTGAGCGTGGGCAACCAGGATCTTTTAGAACACATATATGCTAGGCTTAACACAGTTTTGCTGCTTCTGTCTCCCTCTGCTCTGTGTTGGTCAGAAACAATAGGTAGGGTGTTTGTGCCCCCCCCCCCCCAGTATCCTAGGCATCCCTTCTCACTTTACATGGTAGCTATCTATTTTCCTGCCCCTATCTAGATTGGGAACTCTCTGAGGATAGCTTTTGTGTCTCTCTTTAACCTGTAGAAATAATTCTCAGTATTTCTACATAGAAAATTTTGGGTAACATTTGAATAAGTGAGTGCATGTATCAAATTGTCAGTGTATGGGAGAGAGTACTTGTATTTGGTTTACTGAAGATCAGAAATCCAAGAAATTATATGTAATTAGATGGCTTCACTGAAATATACATGATACACCTCTCTCTCTCTCTCTCTCTCTCTCTCTCTCTCTCTCTCTCTCTCTCCATTTAAAAAGCTATATAAAAAAGAGTAGAAGAAAAAAAGTGAGAGATTTCACTTTTCTCATCCTATTCACCTGAGAAAGTATTAGATTTAAGACCTAATACTTAAATGACACTTTCTTCATCAGATTTTTAAATCGTTTCCTGTACTTTTCAAAACAATCTTTTTCATGTCAGAAAAGTCATAAATTAAAATTCTTACATTATCATTAGCTCCCATTTTGTTTTTGTTAACTGTGCAGGGGTAAATCATGGCTGATTAATGTTTTCTCTTTGAAAAATATGATTCTATTAATTACTTGTAAATTATTCCTTTTTTTCTTATATCTGATTTTTTTTTTCTGTAGTACTCAGGAGGGAACCCGGGGCATTCTACCTCTGAACTACACACCCAGACCTATTTTTTATTTTGAAACAGGGTCTCACTGAGTTGCAAAGGACCTCGCTAAGTAACTGAGGCTATCATTGAACCACAATCCTTCCGTCTCAGCCTCCTGAATTCTGGGATTACAAGTGTGCACCACCACGCCTGGCTTTACCTTTGATTTTTAAAAGTAGAATCTCTTATTTCTTATTGTATTTCATTTTGGACCCCAGAATCAGACTTTGTGACAAAGATTTGACTGCATGTAGTTTATTTAGAATAGAAGGCAAAGTAAACATGGGCAGGAATAGGAAAGGGAGTCAGTAAAGGGTTTGTATTAAACCAGTTACTGTTTTAGCTGAAGTTAAGTTCTTCTGGGGCAACCATTAGAAACTCTGCTTTAGAACTATCTGACAGAGAAGCAAGGGAACTGGGGTACTTTACCATGGAGCCAGTTACTTTTCAGTTGAGGGCTTCTTCCAGGGGACATTACTGCCCAGAAATTCCAGCCTTCAGTCCCAGAGAATGGCTTCAGGGAGAAGAAATGAAAGCGTTGGCAGTTGGATGTCTGTGGGCACAAATTCAAGTAGTAATGGCCAGGGGTGTGGGTGGACATCAATAGCATCGTTATGTATGGAGGTGGTGCATGACTGTGGGAGGAGTGCTGACGCATGAAAAAGACCAGAACTCAAGTTAGCCTTGCTCAAGCATTTACTTAATACCCTGATAAGGACCTACTGTGTGTAACTGCTGTACTAGCCGATGGGATATACTAATTTCTTTTCAGAGAAACTTAGCTTTTCAAAGTTCTGGCTGTTTCCTCATAAAGATAATGTCTGTTCTTTATTTCAGAGCTGAGAATCAAATGAGATATATTCCTGAAAATACTTCAGAAGTTTAAAGTAGTATTTCAAATTTATCAGGATATTTACCCTAAAAAAGTGCTAGAAATGTAGTTAGACCCTGAAATTGTCTCTTATCATAAATATGTTAGCCAGTCAAGTGCTCTTTTCCCGTCACGCTGTGTGAATCTGGCTTCTATATGCAGTGCATATAAGGTTGTAAATTTGTAAGTTCCGTGAAAGGAATAAGGTACCATGGGTATAGTTATTTTTAACCAACTGGCAGTAAAGGCATCCCAGGAAAAGTGGATAAAATGGACCTTAAAGCAATGGGTAGGAATTAGCTATGTGGGGCATTTATGAAGGAGCAGTATATTCCAGAAGAGTTTGAGGAGCATCCTGGAGGCAGTGTGGGTGAGAACCCACTCACTGGTTAGGATAAGTGTTTTGGGCCCACGTGTTGTTCAAAATAGGGTGATGTTGTGTCTATTGCTAACTAGATGTATGGTCTATGACTGGCTATTTAAACTTTCTAAGCCTCTTTCTTCCTGAACTTTAAATTGAGGATATTTGTTCTATTTGCAGTAGAAAATTGTTTTAAAGATAGGTCATAAGGATAAATGAGACATAATATTGTCTTATTATTACATTTTGTGTTGCTACAACAAAACACTTGAGATTGCTTAATTTATAAAAGAAAAAGGTTTACTTGGCTCATAATTATGTATCAAGAAAGTCAGAACAACATGGTACTGGGATTTAGCGAGGGCCACTTGCCTGCATCAAAACCTGGTAAATGGCATCACAAGATAGGAGCGCAAGCAAGAGGTCGCAAGGTAAGGGAGGAGGCAAGAGTTCAGAGAGGGGCCAGGCTCTTTCTTTTATAACAGTATGTTCTTGTGCAAACTAATTCATTACTGCATTAATCTCTTTGAAAAGACAATGCCTGCATCCCTTAATCACCTTTCACTAGGCTTCTTCTCTTAAAGATCTACCCTCTCAATACTGTTAAACTGGAGACCAAGCTTTTAGCACTGAACAAATCACATCCAAACCACAGCAGGCATGTAAGGCAGTTATCAGCGACCTAATATGCAGCTTTTGGTATCAATGTAGTTTTTGAACACAAGTCATAGTGCCAAGAGAAAAATGAAGTCCCAGGTGAAGTTCAAATTTTCCAAGGTTTATGGGGCATCAATTCTACAACATCTGCAAAAAGAAAGGATTATGATGTTAAAAGACTTTTATAAGCACTGTATATCATAGATGTACTTCATGGAGAGTCATAGTAAGATATTAACAACTCTAAGAAAGTCTAGGAGTAAATAATCTTTTCTTAAACTTTAATTAGTACCATGTTAAATTTCTTTAATCAGTGGTCTCCCCCCCATTAAGACAATAACTATTCAAATTGGACACTCTATGGAAAATGTTAATTTGAAGAATTACATGTGATATATCAAGCAAGTTACTAGTAATTACATATTAACATTAAGATTGCCAATCAAACTAACAATTTTAGAGTTACAAATGTCTTTAAAAGGAAATGATCATGGCTCAAAATATTTTTTTGAAGCTGGGTGTGGTGGTGCACACCTGTAACCCCAGGACTCGTGAGGCTGAGGCAGGAGGATCATGGGCTGAAGGCCAGCAGTGCAGAGGAACTTAGTGAGACTCTGTTTCAAAAATTAAAAAAAAAAAACAAAATGGGGCTGGGGGCATAACTCAGACATAGAATACCCTGGGTTCAAATCCCTAGTACTATAAAAATATACATATATTTTTTAGTTTCCCCCTTTAAGCCTGCTTATGAGCCAGCTTGTTAGTACCTCCATATCAATAACTATATAATTTTTAACATTTTTCATTTTGACACATATTGTATTGTACATTCTGTGGCTCCTCCCAGGCCTCAGATCTGTTCAGAATATTTCTTTGGCCTCACTTGAGATCATTTAAGGAACATTCCCCAGACAATTCAGAAAGTTGACTTCCAAAAATACTTGGAGTAATGCCATCATAATTAAACTAAGTGGATAACTTTCAAGGTGAATGGTTTTGAAAGGGACAGAAGCCACTTGAAAGTATATGTATACTTTCACTGCAGAACAAATGGTTTGTTATAGCATGCAAGAACAATCATACAATATGATTGTCCCTGTGGTAGATGCTGTGAAAGTGGTTTAGTGGGGAAGAAATAAAGGTTAAAAAGTAACCATTATTGAAGGGGATGCATGCAGTGACAGAAGGGATCAGGGGGTTATGAAAGTGCAGAGTTAGGATCTATGTTAGGGTTCAAGAAAACCTCTGCAGGGGCAAGGGTACTTGAAGTAAGCCTTGACAACGGTTTCAGTCAGCATTCTCACTGCTATGATCATAATGCCTGACACACAGCACCTAGAGGAAAAAAGACTTATTGGGCTCATAGTTTCAGAGCTTTCAGTTCATAGGGCTGGCTCAAAAGCATAAATGATGGCAGCTTTGGGAGGCTGAATAGAGGACCCTGCTCTCACATGACAGAGGGGGGGGGAGAGAGAGAGAGAGAGAGAGAGAGAGAGAGAGAGAGAGAGAGAGAGAGAGGGAGAGAGAGGGAGAAAGAAAGGGAAAGAAACACTTGCACAAAGGGAAGAAGAGAACATAGATATAATCCCCAAGACCATACCCTATCTGCTTATATTACTACCCAATAAACTTATTCAAATTACTAATCAACAATATATTTATCCAATGATGAAATTAGAACCCTTATGATTCAATTATTTCACCTCTGAACACTTTTACATTGCCAATACAGAAACTTTTTAGGGGACAAAATATATCCAAACCATAACAGCCATCATGTAAACAAAAGAGAAAGGATATTCCAGGCAGAGAGAAGCAAACGTGCAGAGGCCAAGAGCTATGAAAGAGGGTAGGGGGCCACAGCCATGCTAGTGCTAGTACAGGGTAGACTTCTCCAGGGAAAGCGGAAGGTGATCAAAGCCAGTAGCCAGAGCGAGTCCTGACCACAGGGGCTTTGCAAAGACTGGGGTGAAGAGTTCAGTGTTTGTCTTCTAGGTAGCAGAACAACCTTGATCAATTATTAAACAGTGGGGGCCATAGTTACAATTTTTCAAAGTTTGTTGTGGTAGCTCTGTAGTTAAGTTAGATCATGGAGAGGCAGGGGAAAAGGACTTAGGGGGCTGGTACAGGATCCAGCCAAAAGTGAGTCTAAGCTGAGGAAGAGGTCTTGATGATGGGAGAGAGGAAACAGATTTCAAAAAGATTTAGGAGGTAAGGATGTTGGTAGTCATGAGTGACTGGATATGAGAAGTACAGGATAGGAGGAATACAGGATTCTCTCACATGTGGCAGGGTCGGATGCTGGTATCATTGAGTATATTTAAAATTTAGGAGAGAACATATTTTAGGGGACATTTACTGAGTCATGTTACATACATGTTGTGTCTGAAATGGCACCTGGTTATTCATTCATACCTCCATGGATTCCTAGAGTATTGATATGCTAGATAATGCACTAGACTCCAATGATGTATCAAGAAAAGAGTCACAGTGTTCCATATGTCTGGGAAACTTACAGTCTAGTGGGAGAGACAGACATAAATAATTACCCAACTAATTACTTAATTAGTAAGTAAATAAGAAGGGGAGTTAACTCATAATGCAGTGTGCAATCCATTCTGGAGTTTAGCACAGTCTGGTCTGCTAAGTTATTGGTGAATAGTTGCTCACTTGAAGCCATTAGTGAGATTGCCAAAAGTGGGTGTGAAAATGAGCAGAAAAGGGGGCTGACCCTAGCATAACATGACCATTTAAGGAGAAGAGTAGATAAGTAAGTGAAGCTGAGAAAGAATGGTAGAAATGAAAGGGTTGGGAATACTGCAGAGAAATCAAATAAAATGGAGTAAAAAGTTCCACAGTTTTGTTATTGCAAGCCCCATTGGCTCTAACAAGACGAGGTGCGTAGAGAGATAGTATACAAGCGGTATTTACATTCAGTGGTACGCTGGATCTGGCTTTTGCTGGCTCCTGAGATCCAGACTGGTTTAACTTTCAGGAATTGTGTGAGCGGTTGGTAAGCAGAGCTATTAATGATGAACCCTTATAATTAAATAAATTACACTAAAACAAATATAATAAATATCGAGCCAGGAGTGGTGGCGCACACTTGTAATCCCAGCATTTGGGAGGCTGATACCGGAGGATCATGGTTTGCGGACAGCCTCAGCTACTTAGTGAGGCCCTCCGCAACTTAGTGAGACCCTGTTTCAAAATAAAGAATAAAAAAAAAATAGGTTAGGGGATGTAGATTGGAGGTCAAATGCCCATGGGTTCCATCCCCACACCCACAAAAAAAAAAAAAAAAGAAAATTGAAAACTGATCTTCCTGTGCTATTTTACTACATTTTCTTATTGGCCATGCTCTTAAGGTGACTTATATCTTTGTTAGTCACCTTTCTGTCACAAAATAAGTTGTTTTTCACTGAGAAAAACAACTTAGAAGAAACTTATGTTGCCTCTTGATTTCTGAGATCCACAGTGGCTTGGCCCCTTGTGGGCCTGTGGTGAGGCAGAACATTATGGCAGAGAGGGCATGACAGAGCAAAGCTGCTCATCTCCTGGTGGCCGGAGAGCAGAGAGAGGGGGAAGAAAGGGTCAGGAACAAGATGTTTCCCAAGAGCATGCTTCCAAGGACCCTTCTCTTCAATTAGGCCCATCTCCTAGAGTTTTCACCACTTCCAAATAGTCCATTTAACTTATGAATCCATCAGTGGATTCATCCACAATGAGATTTGAGCCCTCATGGTCCAATAATTTTCTGAACACTGTTGTCATTTTTGGGGACCAACCCTTCAACACATGAGCTCTTGGGTGACATACCAGATCCCACTATTTCATCTCAATGGCGGATGCACTATTCAACGCTGTGATACAGCACATCTTTTTACGTCTGTGTTTTTTGACTTCACATTGGTATCTTGAAATTAGCCTTGTGGGAGTAGTTACACCATGGAAATTGGCAAATAAAAGCTACAAATCAGAGAGATTATGTTTTGCTGATTTTCTAGACTTGAGAAAGTGACAGAAAAGTTGTTAAGAAGGCAGAGTACACTTATAATCTTGTTGGATATAGATAGACAATTACATTGTGAATTGCACAAAAAAATGGGAGAAATAGTCTTCCAGTATTTATAAACTGTTATCCAATTCAAGAAAGAAGTTTCTCCCATTATTGATGAGTAAGAGAAATTCCAACAAATTTAGTTATTGTTTCACTTTCTCTTTTTCTTTTTTTGGGGGGGGTACTGGGATTGGAACCCATAGGCATTCTACCTCCGAGCTATACCCCCAGCCCTAATTTTTATTCTTTATTTTGAAACAGAGTCTCACTGAGTTTGCAAAGGCCCTCACTATGTAGCTGAGGCTGTCTGCGAACCATGTTCCTCCCGTCTTGGCCTTCCAAATGCTTGGATTACAAGTGTGTGCCACCACACCCAGCTTGTTTCACTTTCATCTTATTAGTGTAAAAGAAAATATCCATCAATGTTCATTTAAGAAACAGTGGCTAAATGGAATTTACAGTAAAGCATATTGTATTATTATTTGTAAGTTGGGTGCTATAACTCTATTATATTAGTACTATCTTTAATGAACTTGTGTCTATACACATATATGTAAACAGATATACACATGTATCAAGCATTCCAACATTTGCATAGACACACACACGCTTTTTTTTTCCCTGTGAGATCCAGTTGCTAAACATTTACCAGCACACAATGACTGTACAAATGGGAAAGGAGGAAGCTGGTTGCATGTATTCTTTTGAAAACTATAGCAGAAAAGGGACATTTCCTAGGTTCTAGGTAGGTAGGTAATGAGACAATGTTTGCAGATTCAGGGGATTATTTTGTTTGTGTTTCTATTGAATGAATTTATAGCCCTAAAATGAGGACCCAGTAGAGGAGAGATTGATGATACAGGGGAAGGTAGACGTAAATGTGGAAGGAGGTGACCGAGAAATGGGAGGAAATAAGATTTAGGCTATTGTGGCAAAACTGAGCATACAAAAATTCTTCCTTTGAACATAGTGAAATCCCTCTATTCCTGTAGGAAAGAGGAATGATAAACGTAAGTTATGATAAATTCAAGTGCATGTACGTGAAAGTCAAATCAGTGAATTTTAATTTAAGTAATAGGGAGGATGAACTGAAGAAAAGACAGAACGTTATCAGTTTATTTATGAATAAATCATAGAAAAAGAGGGAAAGGCTGTGATTGACCAAGCTGAGTTTTTATTCTGATTTAATCTCTGAAATTATGTTGTATTCTTGGCCGGTTTTTCTAGGCTGAACTATTTAAATAAAAAAGAGAGACAATTTAGAGGCACCTCATACATTTAAATGCCAAGTATTATCCCTTTTACTTAGCTCTACAAATGTAATGCTATATTTCCATGGACACGGATTGAGTCTCTGCGAGATGATCAGAAGTGGGGTATAATTTGAGGTTGACTAAACTGCATTCATCGCATGCATGGATAGTTTGAACACAAGGTAAAATGTTATCCAGACTGCTGAAGAAAACAAGTCTTATTTTGGAACATGACTTTCTTCAGCATTATAATTTATGACTTTTTCACTTGGATTCTTGCTTTTAACACACTCTTTTATATATAAATATATATGTACTTCAATCAAAGAAATGCATAAAAATTTGCTTAAACTATCTCAGTTCTATTGGTTTCTACTATTATACTGTAGTTTTTATTTTCCTCAGTTGAAACATAGTAAGTTATAGAGCTACTTTGGATTTACATGGTGCTTTAACATTAAAAAATTTCAGACCATATTTTTCAAATATATATTAAGTAATTATCCTAAATTAAGAGATATCAGTATTGATGTTGCCAAACATGGGTGTTGATATTGAATAGGTGTATGAAGCCTTCCTCAGGTGGGCCAGTGTAGCTTTGGTGCTCCGGTATCATTCTGTGTTATTTTGCCCTCTGCCCCTTCCCTTACAGTCTAACAGCTTCTCAGACATTTGGCTGAGGATCTCAAAACTTTAGAAGAATGGTTTCTAGCCAGGCGTGGTGGTGCACTCTTGCAATCCCAGCATTCTGAAGGCTGAGTCCAGAGAATCGTGGTTCGCGGACAGCCTCAGCTACTCAGTGAGGCCCTCTGCAACTTAGTGAGACCCTGTTTCAAAATAAAGAATAAAAAATAGAGTTGGGGGTGTAGCTCAGAGGTCGAATGCCTCTGGGTTCCATTCTCACACTGTAGCTGTGTTTTTAAAATTAAAACACTGTTGTGGCCCTGCTTAGCCAGTTGGTCCTTGTGTTTGTTGATTGTTTCTTGATTGCAAAATGACACTGCTATTTGAAATATCATCTTCAAGGTAGAAAAAGAGGGATGGGTTCAGATAGCATCAGCTACATGTGTGTCATGCTTAATCACAAAAGCAAAATTCTGGAGTCATTCCCTCAGAAGAGTTCTTCTGTACCTCATTCCCCATCCTAGCTACAAAAGATTTTGAGAAATGGAATGCTTGGATTGCCCACTCATAGTGGGACATAGCCAAGGAGAAGTTGGTAGAGTTAGTGGAAAAATTAGCAGGGTTTGCCAAGTAGTCCTTGCTAACTACAACCTTTGCATTTCTATGATCACTTTAAGGCCATCTTCCTTGGAAAGAAGCCTTTACAGTTCCCTTATCTTCACTCCTGGAATGAACTTTTTTGACTTCTATTATTCATTCTGTCTATATGTGTGTATATGTGTGAGTGTGAGTGTGAGTGTGTGTGTGTGTGTGTGCACGTGTGTATGTGTGTGTGTATCTGGGGACTGAACCCAGGGGTATTCTGTCTCTGAGCTATACCTCCCCCCCAGCCCAATTTTATTTTTTTATTTTGAAACAGGAGCTTACTAAGTTGCTGTGGACCTCCCTAAGTTGCTGAGGCTGGCCTGCTTCAAATGCACATACAATTCTCCTGTTTAGCTTCCCAAGTACTAGGGAATTATAGGTATGCCTGGCATTCGACTTTATTTTTTAATTGCTAAGTACAGACCTGGCATAGCTCCCTCTGGAGGAGAGGATCTGTACTTCTCTGTATCAGTCTAGATGGAGCAGTAAGGAAGTAAGACACAGTCCGTGGACCTGAAGGGGAACCAATATTAACTACATCTCAGTACCAATTATGGCTGCTGGGAAGGCTCCCGTAAAAATATCGGCAAAAAGGAAAGTAATCTGAGAATGTGCCTCATAATACTTTTTATATCTGAATGATTTAAACAAATAGAGCTGCATACATTACTGGGTTGTTTTCTGGTTTGTGTGGGACTATACATCAAGATTTCTCATTTGAAATATGTTAGCCTCTTTCTTTGCAGCTAAAAAATACTAGAGAAGAGTGAAATTTATGGCAACTGTCTGTTCATGCACTACCAGAGAGTATCGAGAATAGAACTTAAGTGAATATGTTTCTAAAACCCTTATCTGGATCAATCTTGCGCTATTCACATTTGTAAAAATATAATACTTCACACCCTCTAAGCACAGAATAATTTTTGTTTTAGATTTATGACAATAATTTTTAAATGATAAAATTGTCTGTACAAGTAAACAGTGAATGAGTTGTTATTTGCAAGATTTAATTCCACCATGAAGATATAATGAAATACACATTTTCTCTAGGGATCTTAGGGAATTTAAGTATTGGGCTAAGTGATCCATATACATTATATTATTTTATATCCTTAAGGAAGTTACTAGTTTCCACTTTTAAGGAATTTTATGCTCAAAGAGGTTGTTACTTGTTCTAAGGTTTTTAATATCAGTAGTTTATAGCACTTGTCATCTGAAACCAGGCAGTTCTTCATACCTGTCAGGTGTGAACATGTACTCTTAATAATAATAGCAATTAGGCATTATGTCAAAGATTGATTTTTATGGTTATTTAATCTATTATTTATTAAAATCTTAGATGTCAGTCCTATTACCACTATCCCTGTTTTAAAAGTGAGAGCAGTATTAGAGATTCAGCGGCAGCCTCGACTTTCGGCAGCTTCCAGGGCTAATGCACAGCTTCAAACCAGGCATCCTGACTCTGGGTGGAACATGGCCACTTCACCATGCTGCCTGCATGGAGTTAGTCACCGGTTTGACTAGTATCTCTATAGTTTCCTATAAACTGTAGTGTTTATTTCTAAAGGGAGAATTTTATCCATATTGTAAAATTTCAGAAGAGCCTGCTCATGTTTCTTAACAGTTTCATGCTGTGAAGCAATTACCTCTGCTAGATCAAATTTGGTAGCTATTTTTCTTGTGTATGTTAATGAAAATTTGTTTCCTGTTCTTTTGACCAGAACTTAGATTAGTTTGGTTTTTAGGTTGTTGAGTGAATGTTTCTTTAATTCTTATTAAAATTAACTAAGTTTATATTATAAAATCTCCAGGATAAGACAGGCTGACACAAAAATTGAGCATTAATGAAAGATTATGCCTGATTGGAAAAGTTATGTTTTATGGTCTTTGCTGGTGTTTTCTGACAAGGATGAAATGGAAAATTTTATTTTTTACCTATCACTTTGCTTAAAGGTTATTAATCAAAAGTTCTATACCCCTTACAATTGCTTAAAGGTTAGTAATCAAAAGTACTATACCCCGTACAGTTGGAAGAAATATGGAATTGCTGTTCAGTGTCAAAAAATCTACCTCATTACAGAAACATGCATATGAAATCAGAACTTATTATAGATCAATGCCATTTTGATTTTAGTTCAAATGTATATAAAGAAATAATAAAAATTTGTTACATAAAAAAAAAACAACTGTATTATTCCAGGCACATTTCATATCCTAACTGCCTTTCACCAAATTCAGTGCTATATTTTATAGTGATTGACTCACAGGAGAAAGGTCTGTGACTTCTGTTTTGCTGTATGACCTTGGGGAAAATTGGCTTAAATGTATGAAAGGATATTTCAGGCATTGACTCAGACTAAATAAATGTGCTAAATTTGATACAGTGAGTAGGAAATTTTTCTCACCACATGGAACCACTAATGAGCTTGGGAAGTAAACACGGTTAAGTAGGCATAGTTGCCTTTTTGTTACAATAATTCTGAATTGGCCAGTTAGCATGAAGAACAAGTGAACTTCACATATGTAGCTGTAAGACTGACTAGAAATCCCCAACCAAACCACAACAAAATAAACTGTTCTCAGGTAAGAAAGAGGTACTTTGACTTAAGTTCCCGCAAAAGATATTCAAGCTCTAAGCTCAGGTACTGTGAATATGACCTTATTTGGACGAAAGGGCCTTTGCAAATGTAATCAAGGTAAGATGATACCATATTAGAGTAGGGTGAGACATTACTCCGGTACCACTGGCATCCTTATGAGAAGGGAGATATCCAGAGGCGCACGAGGGGAGAGCACCGTGTGACAGCAGAGGCAGAGACTGGAGAGATGAAGCTGCGGGCCCCAGAGATCAAGGGATTGCCAGCCACCACTAGAAGTTGGGAGGAGGCAAAGAAGGATTCTATCCACGGTTTCAGAGGGAGCTTAGCCCTGCCGACTCCTTCATTCTAGGCTTCTTGACTTTACAACTCTGAGAAAATAAGTATCTTGTAGCTTTAAGCCCTAGTCTCTAGTACTTGGGAATGGCAGCCCTAGGAAACTTATAAAAGTGAGGATGGAGGAATGATGTGAAGAGCATGCAGCAGCGGCAGAGCTCTATGGGTCTGCTCTTCCTCCTGTATATGTTTCACCAGAAACACCAGAACACTGGGTTCTGTCTCCCCTCCATCACTTACCATGGCAACATGACTTAATCTCTCTGAGTCACATTCTGAGCAATAATAACGATCCGCACTTATGAGACTTTGTGCTCGGTTCAGGGCCCAGAGTTCACCATGCAGTATTTCACTGACTCTTCACATGAATCTTATGAGGAATATATTATTACTACCATTCTGACTTCACAAATAAGCCCAGGAAAGGCATTTCTCTGTGACATTTCCCACTTGGGGGTCTTTTTCCCCCTCAGAGAATTGAACATGAACTTTAGAGATAGAATATTGTTAGTCTTTATAGGGTTCCTTGATGGAAAGGTAATGAAAGTACTTAATGTGATTTAATTTGGTTAGAACAGGGGTGAAAGCAACTGGAAAGAGGTGTTATGTCAAGGTGATATGCTCATATTGGCCTTATCACCATTTCTTCATGTATAAAACAGGGAGTCCATATGTTCTATTTTTGAAAATTCTCTATTATACTACTTTTTTTTAATTGTGAAAACATTGTGCATAGTTTTCTTATTTTCTAGCTTGCTTAACAATTTCACCATTGGAGCTGCTTATGTGAGGATATAAGAAAATTTAATGAGAGAGCTGCTATTGCTGACATTCACTTTGAGCTAGGCATAGCCATTGTGTATGGTCACCTATGAGATGACTGAAGTTATTATTCCACACATTACAGACTGAGGCTTAAGAAAATAACGTGGTCAAAATTACTAGCCTTTGCTGGGCGTGGTGGCGCACACTTGTAATCCCTGAGCTTGGGAGGCAGAGACAGGAGGATCGCACTGGTTCGAGGCCAGTCCCGCTGGCTTAAGAGACCCTGTTTCCAAAAATAAAAAAGTATAAAATAGGTCTGGGAGTGTAGCCTGGAGGTAGAAGGGCTTCCAGGAACCCTAGTACCACCACCAAAAAAAAAAAAAAAAAAAAAAAAAAAAATTACTAGCCTTCAAATCCCTTGTCTGTTTTGCCTCCAGGACCTATTTTTGTTAGAGAAAGCCATTACCACAGTGATTTTGACTAATTTATTAGATTAATTATCAACTTGAAAGCTAGGCATCTGGGCTCTAAAAGAAGAGTGGCCAAGATAGGTAAGATGGGATATCAAGAAGCAGCTCAGAAGTGTGTTTCAGCATAGATATATCAAAAGATGAAGTTGACCTCTTTCAGAGTATATTATTCAAAGCCCTTCTCAAGTTAAAGTAACTTTTCTGTGTGTGTGTGTGTGTGTGTGTGTGTGTGTGTGTGTGTGTGTTTACTGGGCATTGAACCTAGGGGCCTTCTACCTCTGAGCTATATACTCAGCCCTATTTTATTTTTTATTTTGAAACAGGGTCTCAACTAAGTCAAGATAAGTTGCTGAGGCTGGCCATGAACCTGTGATCATTCTGTCTGAGGCTCCCAAGTACTAGAATTAGAAGCTTGTGGCACCATTTCTGGCTCTTAATTTATCTTTAATTATTGTAATTAGGGTCAAGAAAATTTATGTTTTCTACTTAATTTTTTGGTTGCTTATATTCTCTTCCTTACTGGTAACATATTTTACATTCTTGTCCTTAACATAGACCTTTTAGTAAGTAGCAGGTTACAAGTCTGTAAGAGAAACGATAATACATCTGAGATCAAAGTGTATGAAGAATCCATCCCAGGTTGTTTCTTTGGAATGCATAGTAACCGTGTCACATGCCTCTAGTACTAAAAATTCTTAGAAAATAGAGTAAGAAATACAGTTTGAGTAGATCTTTGAGGCCAAATTGATCTGACCAAGCAATGTACTTTGGTTAAGTGAAGTATGAAAGATGGTCTGTTCTATCTCAGCCAAAGATGTTTGCCATAGAAAATGTTTGTTATGGCACAGTAGAGTGTCTGAAGCTACCAGTTTTTGCTACCCAAACTTGCCTTGGTTAAATTTGTCTTCTGTCTTCTACATGCTAGAGGTGTCAGTATTCTGAAGCACTGGACAGCCTAGTAATGGAAACTGGGCGAGAGCTGGAGGAGCTTAGCCAGTTGACCAGAGGGATTTAGTGGGAAAACACACTTGGACAGTGAATAGACACTGGAAAGTCTGGCTGTCTATTTTGGATTTTCCCAATATACCTGTCATGGTGAAGTGAAATATTTGTTGAGCTGGAGTAAGTGTGTCAGTATTTTGTTCACAGCTCTGCTATAAATTAACATTATGACTGGGAAGTGGTGCTTCATGGCCATAACTTTCTTCATATGTCAAATCTGTGAATTTTATATTCCCTTTAACCTCTCTGAAATTTCCTTTTAACATATAAGACATCGGTGTCATATTGAAAATGCATTTCATCAAGTGTCGGTCAATCCTCTGGATGTTTGCCATGACCTCATCCCACTTGGCTTTGGTTTTTTTTTTTTTTCCTACTACAGAACATTTATAGGCATAATAAGTAGGAAGTTTTGAACCTGGATTTTATCACAGTTTTCTATCTGAAAACCAATGTTGGTGGGTAGACAAAATGATCACAACGTGGACAATGGTAATAGTGACTGTCATCTATTAAGCATTTATTATTGGCCATATAATTCACCAGATACAACAAGGGAGGATTTTGTCCTTTGGTACATTGTGCAATGTCTGAGGACACTCTGGGTTGTTACAACAGGTGGGATAGTGCTATTGGTATTTAGGGGGTAGAGGCCTGAGATATTTCTAAATACAGTGTACAGAAGAACTCCTCACAATAAAGAGTTTATGATCCAAAATTCCAGCTGTACTCTGTAGGCCCAGAAGCCCTGCTTCACAGGCTACTGCTTACTTAATTCATGTAGATGCTGATTGTAGAAGATGTTATGCCCAGTTTATAGTTGAAGTTCAAAAAGATTAGTAAATTCTTCAGTATTAGCAGAGAGAGAGAGAGAGAGAGAGAGAGAGAGAGAGAGAGAGAGAGAGAGAGGAAGAAAAAAAGAGAGAGAGAGAGGTTGATTTCCATCCCAGTCTCTCAAGCCCATTTCTCTGAAATCCAGGCAGGGATGGTCGCCAAACCCAAACCTTCTCTGTTAGACTACTTTGGGAAATCTCCTTTACCTTAGTTTCTTCATTTTTAAGTTAAGATTTTTTTGTCCTTTACCAGAAATTTGTAGTGTTGTACTTGGGCGGGGGTAGTCAGTGGGGAGGAAATAGGGGATTTGGAGATTTTCAAAAAGTTGAGGTATTATGCTTAAATGTAATATTTTTGGCAAAAATCTGTAGTCATAAGCAGTGTGGGTGAAATACAAAGTGTATATTTAGACTTTAGTGTTGCTCATGCATATGCATTGTTTTTAGATTAAGAATGAGAGCTTTTAGTTTTTGCTTCTCTTTGTATCTTTCAAAAGCAATTTGATTTGCTCTTCCCTTGGGCATGATGGTGATTTGTAGAGCTTGCTGGTTGTTGAGAAATTGAAGACTCTTTGTGAGTACTGAGGGATGAGAGTTTACTTCTGTGTTGGCAAAAGGTAGATTTCAGGCATTTTGAACTTAACGTATAACAGAAGATACAGAGATGCGAGAAAAGCCAAACTTCACCTTGGGGAGAAAAACATGGAGTGCCCCACAAGGAAATAGTTTTATTTACATCTCTAGTCACTGATAAATCTCAGTTTTGAAATAAAGCTGACAGATAAATGAGGTTGTTGGGGTTTAAGAAGTAGGACAAAGTTAAATTATTTTATTTGAAAGCATTTTATGAATGAAAACTGTGCCTTAGGGAAATTGACAATACTCCCTCCTTTATAATAGTATTTTTTTTTTCTTTTGCCAAAACTCTCTTTTGAGCAGTGTATTTTGGGACTGATACACTGAAAAAAAGCAACAGCTGCCCTGTGAAGGATTTTACTTGCTGCCCCCAGCGTTTTACATGGGCACGGGGTCAGGTTTTCTTGCGGAGGCTTGTGCTGGCAGCTTGAGTTGCTTTGGACGGTGATGAGCACACACGGCGAAGGCTCTTGTTTGATTTACCTGGTGCTTTCTCTGTCAGCTGGTAGATTTAGTAAGGAGCAAAAGGGCGGGACACATAGGTAGTAAAGCCGAGGTAGAGCAAGTGCCATAAGGATACGTGGAGCTGGAAACCGCTTTAAACAACACTCAGAAATTAAACATTTAAGGGAGCAATACACAGAGATGTGCTCAGTGTGGCAGTCATGTTAACTGAAAGAGTCAAGTCTAGCTTCTTAAAGTTAATTTCAAAGCATTAAGAACACTGAGTTCTAAGCCTTACTGGCTTATACAAATACTGTCACCATTATTTTCACAGTCATTGGTCTTTTCAATTGATATTTTAGGGGAAAAACTAGTACACTATTGAGAGTACTTTTGGGTACTTTGAAACTTAACAGTTCACAAAGGAAAGATGAGAGCTTGAGAAAAAAAAATGAGATTTCTATGTCATATGAAACCTTGATTTAATTGCAATTGTTAATTTGTGTTTCTTTTTTACCCTTTTATGAAATGAAGCTATTTCTGTGTTTCTTCAACATGCCAATTCCCTGAAGCCAACTTCAAGATCCATAGCTTCAACAGAATTTAAATACAAGTTACTGTAATTACAGTATTGAAAGGCCCACATAGTATTCAATCATAATATTTTATTTAAGGGAGGGAGAGATAAGTTAATTCATTTTCATGAGCAGTTAAAGATTATGCTGGAATTGACTTTGTTCAGGGAACATATGCACATTTATCAGTAGAATAAACTCTGGCTGTCAGTCAGGTGTGCAGGTTGGTGAGATTCTTGACGTGTCGTATGAGGGCTGTATTCCTGTAAGGGGAGAAGAGGATGGGAGCAGTGCAACTGATGATGCTTGCTAGGTTTCAGTACAGCACTGGGACGTGCATAGCCTGTGAAAGCCACAGTGTCTCTGGGACTCTACCTACTACAATTTCCATTTTATGGCTTAGGAAACAGAGATAAAATGCCATGATAACTGGAAAGTTTTCCTTTTTCTGCTACACCTTGATCCATGGATAAATTCTTGATCAAGAAATTGACCTGAGCCTTGTGTGGTGTTACAGTCCTGTGGTCCCAAGTTAGTATTTGGGAGGCTAAAGAAGGAGGATAACTTGAGTCTACAAATTCAAAACCAGCCTGGATGCCAGGCGTGGTGGCGCACGCTTGTGATCTCCGCGCTTGGGAGGCAGAGACAGGAGGATTGCGCAGGTTTGAAGCCAGCTGCGCTGGTTTAAGAGACCCTGTGTCCAAATTAAAAAATATATATATAAAAAATAGGTCTGGGAGTGTAGCCCCGAGGTAGAAGGGCTTCCAGAACCCCAGTACCACCAAAACCAGCCTGGACAATATAGTGATATCCTATCTCAAAAGAAGAGGGGGGTGGAGAGAGAGAGAGAGAGAGAGAGAGAGAGAGAGAGAGAGAGAGAGAGAGAGAGAGAGAGAAGAGAAGAGAAGAGAAGAGAAGAGAAGAGAAGAGAAGAGAAGAGAGGAGAGAGGGAGGAGAGAGAGGAGAGGAGAGAGAGGAGAGAGAGAGAGAAGAGAGAGAAGAGAGAGAAGAGAGAGAAAAGGAATATGAAGAAGGAGAAGGGACTATTTTTGAGAGGGGGATAAATTGCAGTTGTTGGTTGACTTGAACACAAAAGGATTTGGATCCATTCTTAAATACAAAGATTTTTGCTGGTTAGGGCAAAAATCTTTTTTTAAAAATCAGTTTAGGGGGAAATTTTTCATATAGCCATTCACTCTACTGCTTTAAATATTTCCTAGTGGCCCTGAAGAGATGCTGGTTATGATGGCAGGTTTTGGCACAATGGGTTATTATTTCCTACTAAGTAGTCTAATACCTATTCAGTTTGCAAGGCAGCCATTTCCTTTAATAGAAAGTTAAATTAAAGTGGAATCTGGTAGGTTATCTTTGTTAATTTGCATTGTTCTTTGTTACTACAGGTCACAGCTCCCTTTTATTCAGAGCTATTTCATCCAAAACAACAAAGCAGCATTTATCATTTTAAAGCCAGAAGTTTAAATGTGATTTTTGTAGTTGATAACTCAGTTTCATCTCTGTGAATTTTAATTATAAATAAATATACAGCCCCCCAATTTAAAATAGGTTGCATTCAAAAGTTCATTGGGAACAGAGTTGTTTGGAGTTTGAAATATTTTTCCATAGTAACAATGTTGGGTTTCCAGGCCAACCCACAAAAGCCTTTTTAAGCCATATTGTATAATTTCTGCTCTAAAATCATCATGGGGCCCACACAACATATATAATAATATTTCTATTGGAAAAATGTATTTGGATTTAGCCTGGAATAGACTAGAGCTTTCCTGAGGATAGAACTAGACATTGTAAAATCCTCCTCCTGTTTGGCAATGAGAAGGGGCACTTTTCTTAAGATGCTACCTGTGGTTCCGGTGACCTGGTGCAAAGACGGAAGCTGAGGCAAAGGACAGCACATCTTCTAAGTATGTAACTCAACTTGCTTTTTCGGCTGCAAGCACAAGACTACTCAACTTGAATGGTTGAGTTTATTTTCTCACATAAGACATCTAGAATAGGCTGTTTAATGGTGGGTAGTTAATTTAACGGCTCAGTGAACTTGGTTTTAGGTTACATTTGGTCCCTTAAAATCTCTATAACCTCATGGCTATGAGTTGCCCACTGGCCACAGTACAGCCTCCCTTAACAATTTTCAAAAGGTAGTAGAATGACTAGTCTCTTGATCTTATAAGATAGGAAAATATTTCCCCAAGTGCTCTTGCTGTAATAGATTGCTTTTTATATATCATTAGCCAGAACTCTGAGTTGAAAGTCTGCTCTAAAGTATACACTGGTCACTGAGAATCAGATAGCAAGTCTAAGTTTTATTTTATTTTCTTGCAGTACTGAGGATTGAACTCAGGGGCATTCTACCTCTGAGCTACACCCCCAGCCCTATTGTTTATTCTTTTTTGGAAACAAGAGCCTCGCTAAGTGCAGAGGGCCTTATGAGGAAACTGAGGCTGGCTGTGAATCTGCAATCCTCCTGTCTCAGCCTCCCGAGTACTGGAATTACAAGCGATCACCACCATACCCGCCAGCAGTCTAAGTTTTAGACTAGTCACAGTTCATCTTCTAGGGTGGGCAGATGGCCACCATCTTCTGAGAATGTTGCTGAGCTACTGTAGAGATCTGTTGATGAAGAAGGTAGAATATTTGTGGGGTGGATGTCACTTAAGTCTTCCACTCTGTCTTTCACCTTGCAGTGAGGCTTGGGGCAAGAGCAAGGTCATAAAATCTGAGATTTTACTTTTACTTTCCAACCAGCTATGTGATTATGAAAAAAGCCATAGGATTTATCTCCTCATACTCTAGTTTTTATAAAATAAAGGGGTAAGAGTAATTCATTTATCCCTCAGTTTATTCATTCAAAAATTGTTTATGGAGCGTCTATTTTGTTACTGGAAGTGTTGTATTTTAGGCACAGAGGACACAATATTAAAATATTCAACTTCCTATTATAGATCTCTTATGTTCCTATGTAATGTTATGTGAGAAGCTATGATTCCTGGGGCATAGAGTAGGAATGATATACCCTCTGATGGTGTAATTTTAGAGGAGTTTCTTGACCAGTTAATTCCTCCCTTCCCCTCCCCTCCCCTCCCCTCCCCTCCCCCCTCCTCTCCTCTCCTCTCCTCTCCTCTCCTCTCCTCTCCTCTCCTCTCCTCTCCTCTCCTCTCCTCTCCTCTTTTCCTCCCAAGATATTTATCTGGTTCTATCTGTCTTTCCCCCAAGTGTTGTTTCTGGAGATGTTTGTGTCTCTCCATTGTCCATTTTAGAACACAGGAACTCCTTGCATTTTTCTTAGACTTCTGCTTCTGATTCCAAAAGGATCAGATAACCAGACTAATGTTTTTTTTTTTTTCCTTTTTAGTACTGTTATCAGTAGAGTAAACAGAATGTGGTAGTAGTTGGTAAGAAAAAACATTTCTATCCTCCTCACTTTTTCCTCTTAGTTCTGTAGGGGAATATAAAAGTACAAAAAGGTAAAAGTGATTCATTGAGTCCAGAATACTGTAGTAAGAGATACTTATATTTTTAAGAAATAGCCAGATTTGGTGAGAAGTAAAGAGAAAATTGTGTTAGAGGAGATTGATGACTGAGAACAGTTGTAGCAGAACGGGGAATGAGGTTATCTCTTGTATGTCTTTTATCCTGTGACCCAGACATATTCATTCCTGCCACAGGGACACCGCCCAGGGCTGGCCGCAGTGTAGTAGTGGATGAGAATGAAGAACTGGAGAAATCAAGGACCTGTGAGGGCATGGATTTGCAGGGCCATGTTGGAAGGACGGTGGGTGGTTAGGGTTGGGATGGTGAAGAAATCCTCTGCTGGAATGATAGGAGAGGTAACCTGAGTTTCTGGGCCTTTCTTTCTTTTCTTTTTTTTTTTTTTGCGGTACTGGGGATAAAACTAAGGATCATTCTACCTCCAAGCCATACCCCAGCCCTATTGTTTATTCTTTATTTTGAAACAGGGTCTTACTAAGTTGCAAAGGGCCTCGCTAAGTAGCAGAGGCTGTCTGTGAACCACGATCCTCCTCACTAAGTAGCAGAGGCTGTCTGTGAACCACGATCCTCCTGTCTCAGCCTCCCATATGCTAGAATTACAATCATGCACCACCATGTCCAGCTCCTGCCTGCCTGCCTGCCTTCCTGCCTGCCTTCCTTCCTTCCTTCCTTTTGTAATGCTGGGGATTGGATGCAGGGGAATTCTAACTCCAAGTTATACCCCTAGCCCTATTTTTTTTTTTTTTTGGTAACAGGGTCTCTCAAGGTTGTTGAGAGTCTTGCTCTTTGCTGAGCCTGTCTTTGAACCTGTTATCCTTCTGTCTCAGCCTCCCAAGTACTGGGATTACAGCGTGTGTCATCACACCCAGCTCTCTGAGCCTTTCTTGAATGTCCATTTTTCAAGGAAATATATGTCTATAAGTCATAAAGATGAAGACTACCTCATGATAATATGATTTATTCCTTAAGTGACAACAAAAAGTTTGTAAGTAGCTGGGTGTGGTGGCGCACGCTTGTAATCCCCACACTTGGGAGGTGGAGATGAGAGGGTCACGTAGGTTCGAAGCCAGCCTCGATGGCTTAAGAGACCCTGTTTCCAAATAAAATATAGAATAGGTCTGGGAGTGTAGCCCAGCGGTAGAAGGGTTCCATCTTTAGTACCACCACCACAAAAAAAAAAAAAGAAGTTTGTAAGTACTATGGCAATTTAAATGACCATGCTTTGGAAACCTTTGGGGGCACAAAGGCAGTATAGGACTATAGTGTCATTAATCCACTCATCTGTCTATCACAGGGTTTGGCAAGACAATAAAAGTCAGTAAATATTTTAGGTTCTCTGGGCCACTTAGTCTGTGTTATAAGTATTTCAGTCTTATAGTGAAAAAGCAAAAATAGACAATAGCTAAGCAAACAGTCATAGTTGTGTTTTAATAATACTCAACAATGGACAACGTCCTTGTGTTTCCTTCAGTTTCTAATAATTTTTATGTATCATGAGATAATTTTCTTTTCTTATTTCCTCCAACCACTTAAAAATGTGAAAATCAGTCAGGCGTGGTGATGCACCCTTGTAATCCCAGCATTTGGGAGGGTCAGACAGGAGGAGAGTGGTTCATGGACAGCCTCAGCTACTTAGTGAGGCCCTTTGCAACTCAGTGAGACCCTGTTTCAAGATAAAGAATAAAAATTAAAGCTGGGGTATAGCTTAGAGTTTGAATGCCCCTGGCTTCATTTCCAGTACCGCCCCCCCCCAAAAAAAAAGTGTGAAAATCACTCTTACCTTTTGAGTTGTGCAAAAACAGTTCGGTGGGCTACAGTTTGTTGACTCTTGGACTCTGGGTCAGAGTATTATCTGTTTGTCTGTCTACCTACATATCATCTTCCCTCTTTCAACTACAAGCAAGAATCTAATTCTGCTAAATTCTATATAAGGAATATTTTTCTTATTCATGATTAGTCAATTTCTCTACCTACTTATAAAGGAGATACAGGGTAATGCATTTATTGGACTTCTAGTATTGTTAATTCACTTCTGTTTTCTATGGTTGTTCTTGTATAAACTTTCAATATTATCATTATTTGACATACTCTGGTTCTTATAACCAATTTAGAGTAATTCATTTGCAAAAGATCCCAAGGAAGCATATTACACGTAGTAAGTTACCTTGGATCTTGTTAAGACTAAAAGCCCACTGGCGAATGATAATGTTGGGTCACTTTTTATATCCTGAATAGGGCACTTGTTTTTTTTTTTTTTTTTGAGTCAGACAGGCAAGACTTGGATAGCTGTATATTACTGTTTATGAGCCTTATCCTTTACTGCAAATCAAGTGTTTATTCCACTCCTGAACTTAATTAGCAGCTAAGAGCTTTGTGCTTTGTATTTTAAGGAAGCATGTGATTTGTTCATTAGTTCAAAAGCAGATTAATTATTATATCTTTAGTCACCATCTGTAAACACATCTATATTGGTGAGCTGTCTCCTGCTGTGTTACCTTGAAATGCCCTGTGGTGTTTTATTAGCTTTCAATCTGTGTTTATTACAGTTGGCTGGAGATTTTTCAATTTACTTTATTGGCCACAGAAAGTCCAATCTTTCTGTGGAAATTACCAGTTTCTGAGGGTGAGAGGTTTATTAGTGATGACTATCAATTTGCTCTGAACATTTTCCCTAAATCAAATTGTGTTTTCTGTTTGGGTTAAAGATAGTAATAGTTTGATTATAAGGTAAGGTTTTAAGCACCCAGCGGATTGTCTGGATTCAAGAAAGAACTGTTGGAGCCGGGCGTGGTGGTGCACGCTTGTAATCCCAGCATTCTGAAGGCTGAGACCAGAGGACCGCGGTTTGTGGACAGCCTCAGCTACTTAGTGAGGCTCTCCGCAACTTAGTGAGACCCTGTTTCAAATTAAAGAATAAAAAATAGGGCAGGGGGTATAGCTCGGAGGTCAAATGCCTCTGGATTCCATCTCTAGACCCGCAAAAAAAAAAAAAAAAAAAAAAAAAAAAAAGAAAGAAAAACCATTGGGATTAAAATCAGTAATTTGCATAAAAAATGGCTTCCTACTCCAAATCCACCTGGGACGAAATTAGTAAATACATGAAGGCATGAAGAACAGTGAATCATTATTGATGCATAGGCATTTAAGTATTATCTAATTTTTATCTTGTAACAACCTTTTCAGGTTCCAAGTGACTCTCAGAGAATTTAAAGAACTTGTACAATGTCAGCAGTGGGACCTGAGTGAAAATTGGCATGGCTTGTGGATTTCTTGTCCTTGTCACCAGTGTCTAGGTTGCCAGAAAAATTGCAGCACATTCCGTTTAACTGTATTTAATTTGAATTTTATATTATCAACAAATGATATTTTTAAGACAAGTATGTCATAAACACTAATGTTTAAACACTTATGCTTCAAAATTATTTGTTCTGTATCTTAAATTTAAACTTAACTTGGCATCCTATATTATTATTACTTATTAAAGCTTGCAGGCTTACTCGAGTGTGCCTTTCTCTTTTCTCTGCTTCAGCCGTCCAGGTTGCCAAGAGCCCATCCCCGGACTCCACCTTTGGCCTGTTTACCTCATTTGTTTCTTCCGTTGTTAGATGTTTATCTGCTCAGGACTTGTAACTAAGGGCCTTATTCTCTTTGCTTTTTAAAGTGTCTAGTGATTAATCTCATAAAATTAAAGAGAATTATTATTTGTCAGTGCTAATGGTTTCATGCATTATTTTTTCTATAATATGTATTTATTTACCACAACCTGCTGGAGTTAATGCCTATAGTAAAGTAACTAGAGAAGCTAGAATTTCATATCTCCTGCAGAGAAAATGAAGAGTTTTGAAACCATTCTGTTAGTTATTTTGGCCATGTGTTTGTCCTCACCAAACCTGTTCATAACTTTAATTATATTTTTAATTTTATGAAAACTTTGATTGTTTTGGTATTTTTATTATTTCTGCTTTGATTCTTATAGGCGGCTTCTCCTCCTCCTCCTCCTCCTCCTCCTCCTCCTCCTCCTCCTCCTCCTCCTCCTCCTCCTTCTTCTTCTTCTTCTTCTTCTTCTTCTTCTTCTTCTTCTTCTTCTTCTCCTTCTCCTCCTTCTCCTTCTCCTTCTCCTTCTCCTTCTCCTTCTCCTTCTCCTTCTCCTTCTCCTTCTCCTTCTCCTTCTCCTTCTCCTTCTCCTTCTCCTTCTCCTTCTCCTTCTCCTTCTCCTTCTCCTTCTTCTTCTTCTTCTTCTTCTTCTTCTTCTTCTTCTTCTTCTTCTTCTTCTTCTTCTTCTTCCAGCACTGGGAATTGAATGCAGGGGCATTCTACCTCCGAGCTACATCCCCAGCCCTATTTTTTATTCTTTTATTGTTTTTGAAACAGGGTCTCACTAAGTTGCAGAGGGCCTAAGTAGCTAAGACTGGCCACAAACCTGAATCCTCCTGTCTTAGATTCTCAAGTACTGGGATTATAAGCATGTGCCACCACTCTCGACTTTCATAAATTTAAAAACAATAGTGACACTTTTATATTATGATTATTATTTTTTTGTGGTAGTAGGGATTGAACCCAGGGGCATTCTACTTTCGAGCTACACCCCCAGCCCTTTATTTAATTATTTTATTTTGAAACAGGGTCTCACTGAGTTGGCAAGGACCTCAATAAAGCTGTCCATGAACCATGATCCTCCTGTCTCAGTCTCCTGAATTCTGGGATTACAAGCGTGTGCCAATTGTGGTGCATTAAAAAATTTTTTTATGAAATACTTTAAAAATTTATGGATGATTGAGATATCTAATAATATAATCTTTATTTTATTTGTGTATGATGCTAGGGATTAAACTCAAGCGTATTCTACACATGAGCCATACCTCCGGCACTCTTTTTTATTTTTATTTTTAATTTTGAAACAGGGTCTTGAAGTCTGAGGGCTTGGTAAAATTGCTGAGCCTGATCTCAAACCTGTGATCCTCCAGTCTCAGCATTCCAACACTGGGAGTACAGGCATACGCTACTACTTGCAGGTGATATTCCTAATAAGTATTAAACTGTATTTTTATTTTTAGCTAAGAGGTAAAAACCTTTACAATAAAAAAATATGCAGTTATCAGAACACAGTGGGAGAAGTTCAGGTTCTCAACCTCCAGACACATAGCCATAGTTTAGGGTGGTAGCTGCCCGGAAGCTTCTGAGTGAAGAGAGTGCAAGCCAGTGTCATGTCCTCTGCAAAAACTACAGGAAACTTGTATTTTTACCAAAAAAAAAAAAAAATCTCAAAGACTGTAGTGGAAAACTGCTGGGTATATGAGGAGGATTGTTTTATTATCTAGTTACTATAAGGAATTTAATCAGGTCCTAAGCTCTTTTTTTGGCCCACTAAGCAGAAATGGTGTGCTGTTAGCTATAATATGGGTCAACTCATTTTATCTCTCTGGACCTTGGCTTTCTCATCTGTGAAATAAAGTGGGGGTGGGACTGGGTGATCTCTGAGGTCTTTATTACTTTGTTACTGGCTCCAGCAGAGTTGGGAAGCCTCAAGCCATAGGAAGCTTTTTCAGAATTGCTTTTCAGGAGCTCTGTGTAGCTGAGTAATTACAAGAACCATCTCAGCTGTATGCAGATGGCTCACAGTAGAAGCAGTGGGTCTGGAAAGGCTCTCCCAAAGGCCTCAGCAGTCACTGGCACACTCAGATTTGACCACAGACAGGGCAGGATGGTCACGGAGTTGGCTGGGACACTGAACGATGGGTTGTAGTTAAGAGATCTACCAAATGGGTCTTTAATTGTGCCACATGGTTTCATTTCTTATAATTAATGCAACTGAATATTTATTCTCTTTCCTTTTCCCTTTCTTCTCATCCTCCTTCTCTTCCTTTCTCTTTCTCCTCTTTCCCTTATTCCCACTTTACCTTTTTTTCCCTCTCTGCCATTCTAACTTGGGTAAGATCAGGACTTTGACAATATAGTCCTTCAAACATGGTATAGTTGTATTGCTGTATCTGAATTTCCAGTGCCCATTTTTCTCCATGTGCTTTTAACTCCAGAGAAAACCCAATTCAAGCCCCTGATCCTTTCAAATATTTTGAGAGAGCCGGGCATGGTGGCGCACGCTTGTAATCCCCGTGTTTGGGAGGCAGAGATAGGAGGATTGCACAGGTTCGAAGCCAGCCATGCTGGCTTAAGAGACCCTGTTTCCAAATAAAAAAATTTTAAAAAACTCGGAGTATAGCCTGGAGGTAGAAGGGCTTCCAGGAACTCCAGTACCACCAAGAAAAAAAATATATATTTTGAAAGAATGATGTAATTAGAATAGAAAGAGTGGAATTTGAGTCCTATGTCATCTTCATACTACTGGAGAAGTCACTAAATATATTTCTATATATCTAAAATGTATACTCCTGCTGGACATGGTGGCAATGTATGGTGGCACATGTCTGTAATCTTGGGAGGCTGAAACAAGAGGATTGCAGGTTCAAGACCAGCCTATGCGACTTGGTGAGACCTATTTCAAAAATTAAAAGGACTGGGGTATAGGCTGGAGATAGAATACTCCTAGGCTCAATAACCAGTACCAAAATATAATATAATATAATATAATATAATATATGTAATATAATATAATATATTAATATATGATGTGATATATACTTTTTATTGAACTTTAGGGGTTTATTAACACTGAAATTTTGCAATAAGTTTTTTTTCTAGGTATAGGAGATTAAAGGCATGGATTACCATGCCCAGATGGAAAGTATTTTTTAAACTGGTACAGACTACACAGATGATTTCCATTGCTTTGTTGGATTGTTTTTCTTCTCTCTGTAATTCCAATGTTGTTATAAAATGACTTTCTCTCATATGAGACAGTAAGTTTATTAAGGAAAGGACTTTGTTTTATTTTTCTTTTTAGTCCCAATTAGTAGACCTACTAGTAAGCATTTAGTAAGTTTTCATTGTACCAATGTGTCTGAAGGAATATACACATAAATTCAACCAGTTATTATTTGACTTATACTGTCCAGTTTTTATTAAAATATTAAAATATGAGGAAAGTGGAATATCTAATTTATTATAGTATTTGGTTAAATGCTTTATTTTCTGCTTATTCACATTTACATATTCAGTTATCAGTAACTTCTGAAGTCTTATAAGATATTATTTGTGGTGTCCATTAACTCATTCTTAATCTATTCATTTATCCAGCCAATACTTTCTCCATGAACTGTCCTCTGAATCATGCAGGGCACAGACCTGACCTAGTTCCAGCTATAGTGAGACGTGTTGTCAATGGAGGAGAAGGGAGTGGAAGACTAAGCACCAATGAGTAGGTAATTGCAGACTCAGAGAAGTGTTAAGAAGGAAAACACCAGCACTCTCTCAGGGCAAGAATCATAGCATTACCCACTGTAGATTGGATACATTTAAGCTCTTTTGAAGAAGTAAGCTAAGAGAGGTCTACTCTCCAGGGTGAACAGTACTTGTTTAGGGGAAAACCAAACAAAATCAAAGCAAAGCAATTGGAGAATAATGGACCCAGACATATTACATGGTGTATATCAAGTTTTTGGGGTGTGAAAGAGCCCTAGGCTACCACTGGCCTATCTTTTTTCTTTATAGAGTTATGATTTCTGACTATACATTGAACCATATAGTACATCCCTTTGCCTCTCACTCTGCTTCTAAATCACTTCAGTTATGGGCTGCTTCTTGCCATAAGTGTGCCAACATGTCCCAGTGATATTTTTGCTTTTTTCCCCATACCATCAAGCAGAATCCAAATATAGAAGTTTCCATATTGTTAAATGTAGTAGTAAAACTCATTCTAAGAAAAGTTTTCTTTCTTATTACTCATTATTGTTCAGTGTAAAGCAGTCTTTATATATCAACATTTGCTCTGATCTCTTTTAAGTGAAAACCTAAAAGAGTTGGGAATCTTGAATGAGGCCTTGTAATATAATAGACACTTTGGGCATAACTTCCATTCTGCTTCAAACAAGAAGAAAACTTGCAAGAGTGTTATGGTTTGGTTCTTAAATGTCCCCTAAACACCATGTACTGAAGGCTTGGTTGCCAGCCAGTGATGCTGTTGAGATCTTTAGGAGGTGGGAACTTGAATAAGGAAGTTAGATCACTGGGGCCTTGACTTTGAGGGGATAGTGGAACCTGGCCCCTTCCCCTTTTTCTGTTCTTCCAGTTTCTACAAGGAGAACAAATCTCTTCTAACATGTTCTTCCTGCCATGATGTGTTGCCTTACCACAGGCCTAAAGTGATGGCACCAAGTGACCATGCACTGAAACCTCTGAAACTAATATTTGTGATACAGTGTATTGTGTCACAGTGACAAAAAGCTGACTTAACATAGAGTGTACATTTTGAAGTTTCAGATGTTATGCATGAAGAACAAATACACAACCAGGTGTTATTTTCATGATTTTAAAAGATGTCATCGCTGCATTAAAAATAATACAGTGAGGCTGGGCATGGTGGCACACGCTTGTAATCCCAGCATTCAGGAGGCTGCGACCTGTGGATCGCGGTTCTCAGACAGCCTCAGCTACTTAGTGAGGCCCTCTGCAACTCAGTGAGACCCGGTTTCAAAATAAAGAATAAAAAATAGGGCAGGGGGTATAGCTCAGAAGTTGAATGCCCCTGGGTTCCATCTCCAGACATGCAATAAATAAATATACATATAAAAATATTATATACATATAATACAGTGATAATTCTGCGCTCAACACTTTTTAATATGAACTTAATAAGTATTGATTCATTCATCACAAGCATTTGGCACTATTTGGTTGTTGGCTAGAGATACAGATTCTGTTGGACAATCAGAATATTGTGGTTATTGCTAGCTTAGAATTACTAATCAGAATTTCTTAGTTTCTGGAAAATTAGGAAGTTGCTTCCGTCCTACTTAGTAAAAGAAATTCAGAGATATTAATGCTTCATGTATTTGTGATGATACCATTTGCACAGAGGAGTGAGGGTTAGAGTATATACTACCAAACCAACTTCTGCAGTAAATTCAGAGGAGACAGTGTCTTTCCTGGACCAAAGCTTTGACCATTGTCACTAACCCTTTTCACCCACCAAGGAAGGAAAGAAACTCTCATATTATGAGCAGGGGAAAAGGATGAAAGGAAACTCTGCCATTGTAAGGCAGAGGGGAACTTACTCCCAGAAAGAACTTTCAACTCTTTTCTCAAAGAAAGGTGGTGAGGCTGTCCTTTCTTTCTTTCTTTCTTTCTTTCTTTCTTTCTTTCTTTCTTTCTTTCTTTCTTTCTTTCTTTTTTGTCTTTGCAATCTGAGTATTAAAATTTTAAGAATTATGGCTGCAGTGATTGATAATTAGAGTCACAATTTAAAGACACCCCCTTCCCAACTTGTTTTAGGCAATGAGAGGCTGACATCAAGTATTTAAGAGCTATTTTAGCTAGCGGCAATGGATAGATTATGGAGAATCACTATTTGTTCTTTGGCCCAGGTGGTAATTACAGACTTTAGAGAAATAAGAGTTGAATGTGTTCCATTTTCTAACACCTTCACACGCCTCTTTTTAAAATTCTCTATTGCGCGTTCATTTGCTTCCCTCCCTTTGCTCCCAAGTCACAGCAATTAAGGGCTTTTTCTTGCCTTCAGTGTGCCAACGTGTCCCAGTGACGTTATTTCTTTTTTTCTTCATACAATTAGCAGCTTCCAAAATCCACAACAGTCTCCAAATTGCTAGCTACTGAAGTAAAAGAGCTCAACGTTCAAGGTGTTTAAAAACTCGCATAAGATTTTAGTAATACGAGAAACAATAGGTAAAATATTTTGTCATATCTGAATGTATTCCAAAGTTGTGATTGAAGATTTTAGTCCTCTTTGTGGGGATCAAAAACTTAGTATTGCATTCTGAATTAAGCAGAAGAAACTAATCATTTTTTAACATGCATTTTTCTTCAAGTAACATTATTCAGGAAATAGCACAGAATCATTAAATGACCTTGGGCTGAGTTCTTTTGGACCTGTGAGGCTTAATTATATTATGCACAAAATAAAGAAATTTGTCTTCAGCAAGGTGGGTTGTGCAAGGTTGACAGTGTGGAACAGCCTTTACAAATAAGGTTGTTTCTTTTTGGCATTTTTAGTGGTACTAGGAATTGAACCCTGTGGTATTATACCTCCAAACTGTACTCCTGGCCCTTTTAGTTTTTGTTTTGAAACAGGGTCTTGATAATTTGCTGAGAAACTCCCTGCATTTCTGAGGTTGCTCTTGAACCTGCGGTCCTCTCGTCTCTGTTTCCCAGGAACTGAAATTACAGGCATATGCTGTCATGCCTGGCTTCACTGGGATTCTGATAGAAAGAAATAACCTCAGCCAGGTGCGGTGATAGATGTCTGTAATCCTAGTACTTGGGAAGCTGAGATAGGAGGATAGCAGGCTCAAAGCCAGCCCTAGCAATGCAGGGAGACCCTTTGCAAACTAGCAAAACCCTTTTTCAAAAAAAAAAAAAAAAAAAAGGGCTTGGGTTGTAGATCACAGGTAGAATACCCCAGAGTTCAATTCCTAGCACCACAACACAACACAAGAAAACAAAACCCTTTACTTGAAAAGGCTTAGTGAGACCCTTGGCCACTTAGCAAAATTCTGTTTCAAAATAAAAAATAAAAAGGGCTAGGAGTGTAGCTTGAAGGTAGAATGCCACTAAGTTTAATTCCCAATACCAAAAAAAAAAAAAACCCCAGAAAAAGAAAAGAAATAAAAATACAAAGAATTCAACATGCTCTGTCTCCCTGAGTAAGGTATCTTTTTTTTTTTAAAATTTGATTTTTACTTTTGTATAGCACTATAAGGTTAACAGTCTTTTAAAGTAACTGGGAATTAAATCAACTGGCTATGAACTTTTGGACCCAGCCTCACTATAGGTCCTCTGGTTTCTAGTATCTCTGAAACTGCTCACCATGGAAACACTTAACTGCCAATGGTCTTGTCAAGGAAAGCAAATCTTTGTTCAACTCCTCCCTACCCCGGCTCACCATCCTTAGCCTCTGTCACAAATTGCTTTGGGAATTAATAACACAAAATCACAGAGCTATGAACTCTGGTTTGAAACAGAACACATTCCACTGAAATTGCCCATGGCATGTCAGTAAAAAACAGGATTAATCACAGAAAATAATTATAGTCTTTGGACATATGAAAACCTCATAATATATTTAGAGCAATTTATTTCTCATATCACCCTCCTAAGGAAAAAAACACCACTAAGCTTTTAGTTAAGCCGTGGTGATATTCTAGATGACATCTGAGAAGACACGTCAAATATCCATGAGTTGAGACTGGAAACAGCATGACTTCTTGTCATTTTATGGACACTTAAGAGCTAAGTCTGGTAGCTTTGGCATCAGCTTATTTTTAGCAGTGCAGTGTATGTTTTTTCTGGTTATTATCCTTGGGCTCAATTTTACAGTGATAGGATGCACGTGTTATTCAGCAGATACGAATGCATTCACTTAGCAAACTGTACGTGAACACCTTTTAAAATGACTTAATGGGCTCAGTTTTTGTTGGTTGTTTTGCATTTAAAGTGGCACTTGAGACAGATAACCAGAAGCATAAAATGGGGAAAAAATGATTTTTATAGAAAAAAAGAAAGCAACATGTTTCTGTAAATGCTTTCATGCTGCTTACTCTGAGAAAAACCATTTGCCTATTGGAAGTTGCCATGGGAGGCACACATTTCTGTGGCATTGCATTTTACTTTCTTATTTGCTTGCTTGAAGTTATTCTCTACGAGACACCATCTCTATTTACATATCTCTATCTATATCTATGTGTCTTGCTATCCATCCATCCATCTTTTTTTTTTTTTTTTTTTTTAATGCCCGAATACCACTTCCTAGACAGGGGAAAAAGGAGAAACTTAGCTTTGATTATAATGTTTACATTCCTGACATTGTGGCATGAAAACCATTGTGGAAGTTTCCTGGAAATGTGCTGATTCCTCGACACCATATTGTTCAATGGGTTCATGCTGTGGCTCTTCTTTCAAATTTCCTTACCAAGAGCCTTGGTATTTCAGAATCTAAATTCTCTGTGGCTGAGTAATACTAATGAGACCTGCTCTATTCCTAATAATGGTGGGATATAATTTCCATTAATGTCATGGTATATATTAATTAAGAAGTATTATTAAAGGACTGCTAGGGAAAGAAATGAGCCTTTGGATGACCATATAAAATCCTTTATAACTCTGATGGGTCAAGATCCATGGAGCTAGTGGTTAATTTCTACCATTAGCTGTGCTTAGACCTGTCATAATAAAAATTTATGGGTCAAATATAGCTTAGAGAGTTTTATGCATGACCCTATTTGGAGCAGTATAAATTGCATATGAATCTTTAAAGGTAGTAATTAGGTACAGGGACCACATAAAAGGGAAAAAGAAGAGGATCCATTGTATCTTATCAAGGTACTGAGCTGTATTGTTCCTTCTTAAGGACTAAATATGATTCTGAATCAGATTTATGTTTCTAGCTATCACTCTCATCACAATGCCCATCTCTGCCCTCACTCAAATAATTTTTTTACTAAAACCAGAATACTCTTTTCTCTGTATTTGCTATGTTAGAAATTTCAGAGGGAATTCTTTTCATCCTGGGAAAAGAGAATCAGGCCAGTTTTCAGAAACTAAAAATAAAGCTATGCAAAATTGTTTTCAGAGTGGAATTCATTGGCATTTGTTTTTATGCATGACAACCCCTTAGAATACAGTATTGAATCATGCTATCATTCTGAATTCAACAACTTTCATAGTCAGATTAAGAATAGCGACTCTAAGGGGAACTCATGAAAATTAAGAGACACAACAGTAGAGTAGTGGAGGGGGATGGAGGAGGGAAAAGAGGAGAGGATATTGGGAAGGAAACAAACTAAATAATGTCATGTGCATATATAAATGTTTCACTGAATATCACTATCATGTACAATTACAATGCACCAATTAAATAAAAAACTAAGAAAGAATATCAACTATAGGTTGATCTATAGGTTGAATAGATTGAATTTCACTCCTTCCAGCATATTAGTGATAATAATGGTGATAATGATAGTAATAATATTTACTGAGCACATAATATGTGGCACAGTCTATGCTAAATTACATCTGTTTTCTCTCTAAATTCTCATAGCTACCTTTTTAAGTGGATAGAAATTGCCTCATTTAAAGTGTAAGAAGGTGGAAAATTTCTCATTAGTTTGACAAAAAATAAGAACATCTTTTTAGGAAGAGGACTGTGTTTGCTTGCAAAAGTTTCTTGATTGGGATTCCAGGGAGACAGCGAGCTCCCAACCTACCTGCATGCCTTCCACTCCCTGTCTCCTTTCAAAGTCCTCTTTTTGTTACTGGCATAAAGAATTCAGAATAAGAACTAGATTGCAAAGTAGTGAAAGAAGGATTTAGAGTTCCTGGGCTTATCTCAGTTAGAGGGAGTGTGGAATAGAGATGAAACCAAAGAAAGGGAGCCAAAGAGCAAGATGTAGGGGGAGCTTTGGGGAGAATTGTGCATGTGAATGTGTGTGTGTGTGTGTGTGTGTGTGTGTGTGTGTGTGTGTGTGTGCGCGCGCGCGTGCACGCATGTGTGCACACAATGTGAACTTAGGCACAAGTGGATACAATGCTGGATAGAGTCCAAGAAACAGATGGTGTGGCAGGCTACAACCTCTCCAAAAACTGGTACCGAAAGAAATAGGGTTACTTTGAACTTGCAGTGAATTAGGGGCTTAAGTCTATTTTTTATGAGTCTTGATTGGCGAGGAAATTTCTCAAACAATAGATCAGGAATTTGAGAAGAGAAGAAAAAAAGAAAGAAAAAATGGAGGATAAGTGCTTGCTTGTAGTCACTCAGGGGTAAGCCTGGAATGCAAATTGGGGGCCTCTCAATATAGAGTGCTTTCTTTGTTTCATTTCTTTGACTCTCTTTAATAATAATTTACTGGCGTGATACATAGCAGAGTCCCCCAAAATAAATACTATGATTATGTCTATGTTTACTAGCAGCTCTAGTAATTTCTCATTCATAAACTTGGTAATCAGATGTATTTAATTTTTTTAAATGATATAATTTAGAGGGTGAAAAGTATCTTTACAAATGTCAAATATTTAATTTTATTGAATGCCATCATCATTTTATATCCTGAAATCTTTAGGCTATTTCATTTTATCCATTGGTACCAAGCTATTAATAGAACATATGATGATTTATTTATAATCTTTCATTTTCTGAGACTCAGGAAGAAGTAAATTGTCAGGTTTTACAAACAGTCTTGTAGTATGGTAGATTTTATCAGATGCCTGAGGTAGTCTGAATAATGACACTCCATAACACAGCTGGAGGCAATGGTACATGCGCCTATTATCTCAATACTTGAGAGACAGAGACAGGAAGATCCTAGGTTCAAGGCCAGTCTTTGCAATTTAGTGAGACCTTGTTTCAAAATAAAAAAAATAAAAAGAGCTGTAGCATGGAGGTGGGATGCCCCTACATTCAATCCGCAGTTTAAAAAAATCTGCATCCTAATTCTTAAGACAGGAATGTCACCTTCTATGACCAAAAAATTTTTGCAGGTATGATTAAATTAAGGAACTTGAGAAGGGGCGGTTATTCTGTGTTTTGCAGGTGAGCCCTAAATGCAGTCACATGTATCCTGTATCCTTCAGATGGATACATCCTCCCAAGGGAGCATGGCCCTGCAATGCCTTGACACCTGCCCCATGCAGCTGACATGGAGGACTGCCAGCCTCCAGAGCTGTAAGAGCATTGAGTTCTACTCTTTGAAGTCTCCAAGTTTGTGGTAATTTGTTACAGCAGCCACAGAGATGACTACAACACTGTGGAGAAATCTAAGCCCTTGACCAATCTCAGTCCATTAGAAAAGAAAACCAGTGGCTTGATGTAGGCTCTTGTCTCCAAAACTAGGTCACTCATCACATAGGCAAAATTCACACGTTACCAAAATGCAATCTCTGAACATCTAGGAGCGCTTTCACCTGGGAAAAGAGGCTTGGATGAGAAACCAGAGGCAGCCAGTCAGGCCCCCTGCTCTGGGATTCTTGTCAGCAGAGATGTGGCCTCTAGTCCCCTGGCAAAGAGAAAATTGATGTAAAGAAGAGATTCAACAATATGAATTTTGTTGTATTTTTTAAAAATTATAATAACATCATGCAAGCTCTTTTATAGGCTTTTCTCTGTGAGCCCAACAAAATTAAAAAATAATAAAACATGCCAGCTTCCCCACAACTTAAAAAATCTACTGTTACTGCTGGTCTAGATTCAGGTATCATTACATCTCTTATTTCTTATTTTAAATCAAACAAAATTAGGAAACTGCAACAATACTTTGTATGTAGGAGAAATGGTAATTATATTTGGTAATTATGTTTAGGTAGTTGATTATTTGAGATATTCCTTTTAGTTATGCAAATAAATACATCCATCTAATGCTTATACCTCTGAAGACTATATATGATGTGTTCTGTTTTGTCTTTCATCTTCTTTAGTAATAAAATATCAGCCTAGAAACAAAGTAGGTCTGTTGACCCTGCATTTAATTTGGAGATCACTCATGTTTTGAATGGGAAATCAAATTGTAAGGTTTTTTAATCAAGTGGCTACCATAAAATTTGCCTTTCTGTCCTTTCACAAAACTGAAATTCTCAATGAGCAGCATTTTTTTTTTCTTTAGAATAGACCAGCCACAGTGGAAACAAGCCTCTTCAGCTAGTGAGAAGTTGTGTGTCCTGATTAGTAAGGAAGTCACACTAGGCTTGAAGCATTTTAAAATTGAACTGAGGGCCCTGCTGAAGCACAGCTTCTATTGTTCGGTAATGAGTATTTTGCAGAGTCTTTTCAAAAGTAAACTGTATTGTTCCCTTGCTAGTTTCAGTACATCAGAGTCAGGTGATTACGGTTTCTTAAAAAGCACTTTCAGAACTGCAGAAAAGTTATCTATGTGAGAAAGATTTTTTTATTTTTTGCTGTCATGATAAATCTTCAACTCTTGAATATTTAGAGTGCACTCTAGCATGGGATTTTAAACTATCTGAAAATCCTGCCTTTGATCTGAGGTGCATGGAGTCTAAATAGCCATCAGTACCTCCAGGCAGGGCTCTGCTTCCTAAGCTGCTGCTTATGCAGGAAATTTTGCATAGTAAATACTTTAAAACTCTGGTATTCAGTGAGGAATGTTAAGTCCAGAGGAGGCCAGACATCTCTGAATAAATAGGGCAGCTTTCCATTATGCCAGCTATTAGAACAGCATAGTTCATCATAGAAAATCTTGACACTTCTGATGGGATGTCTACAAGGCTCTCAGAGAAGTTAAGGCATGGGGTTGGGTCGGAGTGTGTTTGTTTTTACAACTTTCTATTTCCAAATATCCTTTCTCCTCCTCCTCTTCCTCCTTTTCTTTTCTTTTTTTTTTTTTGTGGCCCTGGGGATTGAACCCGGGATCCTTCTACCTTTGAGCTCCACCCCCAGGCCCTCCATATTTTAATTTTTTTTTGTTTGGAAACAGAGTCTCACTAGGTTGAGACTCTCACTCTGTTGCTGAGGCTGTCCTCAAACAAGCATCCCAAGTACTGGGATTACAGGCATGTGCCACGATGGTCCAGCTCATAAATTCTTTCTTAGTTACTTGCACCATTTCACTATTACCTATTTGAACAACTACAGTTTCCATATTTACTGGGATATTTGCTTATTATACTTTAAACATTTTTGGATAAACAGAGTTTGGAATACAGAAGACAAATACTGGATGGAATCTAGAACACTCTATCAGTTCACTGAACCATCACTCCCCCCATCTCAAATTCTTGGGTTCTTATTTTATTGAATTGACCCTAGTCCTTTATTAAGTCAGGACTTTCCCCGTAAATCTTAGTCAAGTAAAATGTTCTATCAGATGAATTCCAGCATCCTGCCTCCTTGTGTAGATAAGTTACTTTTGTTTCTTAGAGAAGATTGAGCATGGCTACAGAGAACCCATACCTCTGAGCATCTCTTGCATCTCCCCAATCCCTGTAAACATATTTTAGAGGATATAAATGGAATTAGAAATGTCTTAATTTGGTCCAAATAAATTACTTAAATTGGCCCAGTGAAACTCTACCCTTAAAATATTAGGTATTTCAAGAATAAGAAGGGAGCAATCCCCGTGAAGCCCCCCTCAGTTACCCTCCCCCACCCCAACAGATATTTGGAGGTTACATGTACTGAAGTCTTACACACTGCCACATCCTACCATATAGTCATCTCTGGACGAGGTCAGCATCACCCCATAGGACTTTGTTGCTGATTCTCTGGGTGTTTCTCTGCTTTCAGCAGAAGAGACCACTGGCCATCTAGTTTTGTCTTTCTGGGACAGCTCATCTCAGGCCAGTTTGATGGCCTCTGGATTCACTCTTGTCCAGGCCTCTTATCACCGATGGCTCATAGGACAGCAAAATTTCACTGTCATCGAGGGAAGTTTAGTCATTCTCCCTCCCAGAGGGTTTGGCAGCCCAAGAGTCCTGGCTGCGCGGAGCTCACACCTTCTGACTTCACCCCTCCTTGCTCCCAACTGTGTGCAGTAAACTAGCAGCAAACATTGCACCACGCTGAGGGTGCTGCTTCTCTCACAGTTCTTTGTTATAACAGCAGTATCTGCAGAACCCTGGGCTTAGTTGTCAGGTATATTCAGTCCCTCTAGGGTCTCTTAATTCTGCTCGTCAGGTCCCATAGGTTTTGGATGATCTTAGAATGAAGTATAGTAACCTGGATGAAATACTTTTAAAACTTTTACCCCCTGCCACTTTTTTGCCCAAATGTAAGTAGCATGAAGGGAAGATTTTTATCCCTTTCTTCTGTAAATGGATGTATCTCTTGCACATGGGCCTACTGGTGAATGGATAAATCTCTGCAGTGGCGTATTTGCATTTTGTAAAAATGCTAGGAATAATTCTTTTCAAAATCTGAAAATATTTCCTCAAGAAAATCATGAAATGGAGCTAATCCTGAAGTCTACAAAATGATTGCATTAGGATGTTTTTGAGAAAGTTCCACATTATGATGCTTGCGGTCACTCTGTGAAGATGGTATAAGAACTTCTGTTTATCGGTATGGTGATGGCAGAACCTTTTTTAATCATCACGTCAAGATTTTGAAGTATACAAATAAGGTAAATTGCTGCTATAATTAAATAAAAATTAAAAGCAACTTAGTTTATACAAAATGATTGTCTCTTTTATTTTTTCCTATTAACTTGGTGCAGAATATGGTTGTGCATGACCTATTCAAACAGTAGGCATTACATGGAAATTTTGTGGCATGTGGCAGATGATCTCAGTAGAAGAAGAAAATGACAACCAACTAACATGGATTTCCTGGTAGTGCCACCATCTTTTCTATTGCTTCTATCTTTATGCAAAAAAATTTTTATATTTTCAGACCCTTAAGCCAGCCACACCTGGTTTTGAGTTCACTGACTTTTATATATTTTTTTTAATGTGGGTATGAAGTAAATAAAAAATAAAATCATTCTTATTAGGAAAGGTTGGAAATTAAGATATTTTTACTATAAAGACTATAGGTTTATTTTAGGAAAATTGGAAATTCAAAAAAAGAATAAAGAAGATAAAATTACCCTAAATACCAGCTCTGAGAGAACCGTTACTATTTTTTATGTATTTTCTTCACTACGTTGATGAAAACCGAAGACTTCTGAGATGTTTACTCTTCTTTATTATTATTAATTATTATTATTATTATTTTTATTATTAATTATTATTTTGGTGGTACTGGGGGTAGAACCCAGGGGCTTTCTACCTCCGGGCTATACTCCCAAACCTTATATTTTATTTGGAAACAGGGTCTCACTAAGTTACTGAGAGCCTCACTAAGTAGCTAAGGCTGACTTCAAACCTGTGCAATCCTCCTGTCTTGGCCTCCCAAGCGCGGGGATTACAAGCGTGCGCCACCATGCCTGGCCTTACTCTTCTTCATTATTTATTCTGATTTCTGGACCTCTTCCTGGTCCACCAAATCAGAAACCTTGGGTGTCATCTTCCCCCTTTGCTTCTGTTGATTCTACCTCCTTTTCTCCACCTATGTTCCGTTCCCTCGAGTCCAGCCCCAGTCCCATTATTCTAATTCAGTCTCCATTTACTTCTTATTTGGAATCCTTCAGCATCTTCCTACTCAATCTTTCTCTTCCTACTCACAACCTCCACTACTAACACGTACCATTCTGAGACCAGCATGTTCTTTGTTTTCCTGAACAATAACCGACTGGGATGCCCTGCTCTTTGATTCTTTCAGGGCTTTAACTGCCCTGACAATTTCCCAGCCTCACTTTCTGCCTTTCTCCTCCCATCTTCTCAGCCACTCCTTGAGAAGTTTTTAGGCAACGCTGCTTCTTCCACAGTGGCCAAATCTGCTCTCTTCTGTACTTTTCTTTCCACTCTTTTGAAATCTCAAACTTCCCTTATGTCTAAAAAAGCATAGAAGGCTCCTGTAATGTTGCATGTTCATCATATATTTCAAATGGCATTTTCTGCTTCTCCTCTAAGACTTAATTTATCATTATCAACTCTGGGAATACTCTCTATTCACAAAGATTTATTTTTTACTTCTTCTGGATTTTCCTAATTTATAGCCAGTACTTAAGCATTATATAATTTGTGAGTGATTCTGCATATTTATTTATTTATATTTATTATATTTATTTATTTATTTATTTATGGCACCAAGGAATTGAATTTAGGGGCATTCTATCTTTAGCCACACCTCCAGCCCCATTTTATTTTTATTTTTGAAACAGGGTCTTGCTAGACTGATGAGGTTCTCAGTACTTACTGAGGCTATCCATGAACCTGTGATACTGATACTCCTATCTCAGGCTCCCAAGTGCTGGGATTACAGGTGTGTGCTACAACAACCAGCTCCTAAGAAGCAATATTTTAGGAAGATTTTATTGAAATAATCATGAGGATATATGGACTATCTATTCTATACCAGACATTAGATAGACATTATCTTTGCTTTCATGGAATTTGTAGTCTGTGGGAGGAGATACACATAAAGATAAAGAATTTGAAGTAATAAACACAGGGTGATGTGGTGGGATTGGTATCACTCATGTGTTTTTAAATTGAGTGGATTGGAAAGGGTCCTGCTATGTCATACTCACCAAAGTATTATCCAGACATATGGCAATTATTATGCTGTTAGCATTGATGGGTAGTAAGCTGTAAATCCTTATTTGAATGAAAAGAGGATTTTAATTAAGCTATGAAGGAAATATAGTAGCATTCAAATAATTGAGTCACTATATACATAGTGGAGGAGATTCTGGACCATCCCAGAAGACTGAGGAAGTATACCAATATTAGGTATTTAATAGAGGGGTGTAGTTTAAGCTCTTATGGAAAATGTTTGTTGAATGTTTATAATTTACTCCTTAATAGAATGGATGTAGTCATATATGCCTTTAATCTCAGTACTTGGGAGGCTGAAACAGGAGAATTGTAGGATTGTAGATTGGAGGCCAGCCACAGCAATTTAGCAAGATACGGTTTCAAAACATAAATAAGTAGCCGGGCGTGGTGGCGCACGCTTGTAATCCCCGTGTTTGGGAGGCAGAGACAGGAGGATCACGCAGGTTCGAAGCCAGCCTCGCTGGCTTAAGAGACCCTGTTTCCAAATAAAATATAAAATAGGTCTGGGAGTGTAGCCTGGAGGTAGAAGGGTTCCATCCCCGGTACCACCAAAAAAAAAAAAAAAAAAAAAAAATTAAGTAATTAAGAAAGGCTACGGGTGTTTTTTGGATGTAGAATGCCCCATGTTAAATCCCCAATACCGAGACAGACAGACAGACAGACAGACAGACAGACAAGAATGAATGTAGTGGATGGTTGATAGGAGGATGTGTTTAGGTACAGGTGATGTGCCAGAAGTAAATGGGGAATTTTCCTCTGTAGGAAGAGAAGTAGCTCAGAAAGTATAAAAGATGGCTTTTGCTTCAAGTTTAGGGAGTTTGACCTAGGAAGAACAGAGGTAAGTACCCTGAGAGGAGATGATCCTAGTCAGAGAAGGAAAATCCTTTAGAAGAGGTGGATGCACCAGGTTTGGTGGCGCACTCTTGTAATCCTGGCATTTGGGAGGCTTGAGACAGGAGGACTGTGGTCTACAGACAGCCTCAGTTACTTAGTGAGACTCTCTGCAACTCAGTGAGACTCATAAAGAATAAAAATAGGGCTAGGAGTATACCTTGGAGGTAGAATGCCCCTGGATTCCATCCCCAGTACCCCCCCCCACACACACCAAAAAAAAAGAGATGAAAGCCGGGCGTGGTGGTGCACGCTTGTACTCCCCGCGCTTGGGAGGCTGAGGCAGGAGGATCGCGCAGGTTTGAAGCCAGCCTCAGCTACTTAGTGAGGCTCTCAGCAACTTAGTGAGACCCTGTTTCCAAATAAAATATAAAATGGGTCTGGGAGTATAGCCCAGAGGTAGAAAGCCTCTGGGCTCCACCCCCAGTACCACAAAAAAAAAAAAAAGAGATGAATGCAAAGTGATGATATTGTTTTTTTTCTAGAGAAGAGGCACAAAACAAACATGTAAGCATTTTGATTCACCAGACAAAAAGAGTCTTGTTCATGCTGATTGGTTAGAGTAAAAAGAAATGAAAAGAAGAGAAAAAGATAATAAAAGGAAAGGCTCTTACTGAAGGAGAAGGATTCCCTCAGGGTTCTGGGAAGTTGTATGCAGTCGTGTTCTACATAAATGCAAGGCAGTGAAAGTGATAAACTTTGATTACAAGTTAATATCTGGTTGGGATATTTCTTTATATCTCTATTTTATCGGTAATAGTTCTTAGTCCATTTGTATCTTGCATAGTACTCTATAAATTAACTGGAATACTATGCTTACCTTTCATCAAAGTGAATAATATGGCAAGGCTTTATTTTTAATATTCAGAGCTGCTGGAGGCCTCGTGTAACTTAAAATTAGGATCAGCTTGGTCAGGAAAGAACAAAGGAACATATTTTCTTTCATAGGGGAAAAGCCTTTTGCATTGTGGTTGGCATTTTGGCAGCACAGGTATTCAACTGTGTGCCACCCAGAACTAAATATAATTAGCTTAGTCTTCTCAGGCATGCAAGGAAGGGACTTTGGCCTGTAAAGTGATTAAATAAGCTTTATTTGAATAACAATAGGTTGCAATAAAATGCTTGTACTTTAATCCAAGCCATATATTTGTTATACATTATTCTTAGGTTATTCTATTTTTTTTCTGACAAAAACAATTCAGTTCCAGTATTTCAAGTTATTAATGCTTTCTAGAGAAAGACTTGCAGTTTTCCAGCTTGGGAGGAAAAGCAGTCCAAGTGGAAAACCCCTTCATTTTTAACATTTTCCCAATAATCAGAACAGTCATTTCCTAATCTTTTCATAATGTTTGTGGGCTTAGATGTTATCATTTGAAAAAGAGAAAACTAGGAATTGCAATATGTTTAATGGAATTATAAGTAATTTATATTTTTTCTCAAGGTTTTGTCTCTTAGCTGGTAGCTTTATTAATCCTTATGGATGGAAGGTTGACAAGGTTGTGTAGCATATTATGTTGTTTACTTAACAACTTACCTAAACACTGTTGTTTCTAAATGACCCATCTCATATTTTTGTCTGAAAAAATGATAATATACTTATTAATTTAATTCATACTCACTTGAAAATGAACCCCTCCATACTTGGGTATGCTTCTTTGGAACATGCAGAAAAAAAACATCCTCCCAATGTCTATTATTTCTTCACTTTTCAGACTTCAGAAGAAATTGCTTAAAATAAAAGGAAAAATAAAAATCTGCTTGTTCGGTGTATACTTTTAATGTTACAAAAATTGGGCTAAATATTGATGTTTGCTTTTTGGTATATTTGTTTTTTAATTGGCAAGTTAATAGGGATACTTCCTCGGGTGAGATCATTTTCTGTGAACTTGGGAAGAATCAGTTTGCCTGTTTGCCAGTGGACACATGGAAAATACATCATTTGAGCATATGTTGTTTATTTTTATTATGAAATATTTCTGCAATATAGAAAAGTATGCATATTACATTTAATAAATGCTCATCTATTCACCGTGTGCTCTTGTCAGGTCTTTACATTTTGATTTATTTACCTCAGCACTTTTTTTTTCCAGAAATAAAACATTTATAATATACTTGAAGTATTTTGTGTACAATTTATTTACTCCCCAGAATTAGCTACTAATCTGAGTGTAGTGTTTGTCATTCTTATTAACCTATTTATTATTTTAATTATAAAATATTCACTCATAAATATAATCATAGTCACTTATGCTAAGTTTTAGATAACATTTTATATTAATTATTCTTTAGTTTATTTTTTCACTTATTTACCATAAGTACTGAGCTACAATTGTTTTGATCTTTACATGGAGAGAGTGTGATCTTGCTTCCTTGTTTGAGCAAGATCACACTATATTCATTGCTATGTAGTATTCTCATTATATAAATTCCCAGCTATTTCACATTTTTGCTTATTCATGAACATCTGGATTGTTTCCAAACTTTCTCTTCTAAATAGTCTCATTGAGAACGCTGTTATGATTTCTCCCAAGAAGACATATGGGAGGATTTCCTTAGGAGTAGAATTGCTAGGTCACTTATGAGCAATTCTGCTGAAACAAATTATTCTAAATTGTGCTGTCTTAAAACAACACCAATTTATTATCATACAGTTCTATAGACCAGAAGTCTAACATAGGTCTTGTTGACAAGGTGTCAGCAGGACCATCTCTTCTTAAGCCCTTAGGAGAGAATCCATTTCCTTGACTTTGCTAGTCCCCAGGGTGCTCACATGCTTTCGACCATGGCCTCGCTCCCCTTACACCTTAAAGCTGACAGCTCTGCATCCCTCTATTATGCTATTGCTCCACCTCCACTGGACTCTCTTCTTTAGCTTCCCTCTTCCAGTGTGTGTGTGTGTGTGTGTGTGTTACAGGGAATTGAATCCAGAAGCATTCTCCCTCTAAACTACAACCCCAGCCCTAATTGTTATTCTTTATTTTGAAACAGGGCCTCACTAAGTTGTGGAGGGCCTCATTAGTAGCTGAGGCTGCCTGCAAACCTGCAATCTTCTTATTTCAGCCTCCCAAGTACTGGAATTACAAGTGTGTGCCACCAAGCCCAGCTTCCTTTTCCACTTTTAAGAACTCTTGTGTGAATACATTGGGCCAACCTGAATAATCCAGGCTAAGCTAATATTTCAGTCATTTTATCAGGAACTTTAATTCCATCTGTATCTTTAATTTACCTTTCCATGTAAGGAAATAATATTCATAAATTCTCAGGATAGGTCATTCTATTCTAAGTGGTGTGTGCACATACACATTCTCTCTGAAAGTGTATGAAAATTTCAGTTGCTTCATATCCTCGCCAACACTAGGATTATAGACTAAAATGTTATCCAATCTGATGGGTATGATTTGATATCTCATTGAACAGATTTTCATATAATTATTGGCTATAGACATCTTTTTTGTTCACTTCCAATTCCTTTCCTTTTCCTATTTTAAAATTGTTCTCACTTTAAAAAAAAGTCATTTAGAGGTTGTCCTTAAATAATTCCATTACTAATTATTTTTTTGATTATTTGCATTGTATTATTTTCTCCTGGTTTGATTTTTCTTTGCATTTTTAAATGGTTTCATTTATTGCAAAATGTTTTAATTTCAAATTTGACAAATTATGACTTTTCTTATTTGAAGTTATAAGGAATCCCTCTTTTTTACTTGCATAACAGGATAAATTACAAAGTTTAATAATTTTTTTTATCTAGATACATGTCTTTTTAATATGTAGCAACATAAAAATCTGATAAATAGGGATGATTCAGTTTTATATAAGCTGAGAACTGTAGTATTTAAAAATTTATGGGCTTATAAAATATTATTATTTGGAAGAACTTTAGAGATGATATGATCTGAAACGTATGCCCAGAGAAACAGGGGGTTGACATTCTAGAGGTACTTGAATCCACATAGTGAAATGTATACACACTTTTTTCAATTATCTTCATTTACCATGGAGCCTGATATACTTTGGATAGAATTTTTATACTACTAGCAGATTAATTAAGTCTCAGGTTGAATAAAATAGTTGTTATTGATTTATAGCCACGAAAATAAAACATATGAATGCTAGAATTTTTCATGAGAAGGTAGAGTTACCTTGGTTCTAATTACCAAAAAAATTAGTATCAGAGGCAAGGAGTAGTTGATTACTGTGACCATAATTCTTATTCATCCTTCAGTGATGTAAATGGGCATATAAAAATGATAGCTATCCATAGCCATCTCAGTGATATGTACAGGGCAGAGAAGGGAGTGGGATCTAGAGGGAGACGCATCGAGTGCTGTGTGCATGTGTATTCCTTTTACCATGTACTCAGTATGGTGTGTAATTACATTGCACCAATAAAAGTATAAAAAAGGCAAAAAATAAAACACTAACTAGCATGGTGGCAATTATAGAATTGCAGTACTTGGGAGGTTAGAGCAGGAAGATCACAGGTTTGAGGCCAGCCTCAGAAATTTAGTCAGAGCCTCATCAACTTAATGAGACCTTGTTTCAAAATTAAAAAAAAATAGATTGGGGTGTATCTCAGAGGTAGAATGGCCCTGGGTTCAATGTCTAGTACAATAATAATGATAACAACTACAATAACAACTGGACATTAGTTTTGTGGGTAATCACCTAGAGTGCATGTCTTTTCTTGGGAAGGCTTCTGTTTCAAACACATTTCTATTGTGAGCCAGATTCTGAAAGGGAGATTTACTTTAGTAAAGATCTACAACTTTTCTTCACTCACATTACTACCTGCATCAGATATGGCACCTCCTCAAATTCACTAAACAGGTTTTATTCCCCAATATAACTCAATTAGTAGACTCTTTAAGCTCAGGGATAAAATTAAGTGCATTTCTTATTCCCAAAATAAGTGTCTCGAGATTTTTTACTATTTTTTTTTTCTTAAGGGAGTGTTGCAGAAGAACTTAAGACTGAGTGACAGTTGACAAATATGTGGTTGCCCGGCAACTGGCAATTTAAATAACTAGGAGTTGATATGATTTACCAACCTGATAAACAGCAAGGGCTTTAATATACTCTGAAGGACTGCTACAGATGTTGCATTGAGCTATTTATATGTGTTGATCTGTCTCAGACTATTTTAATATGTGCATATATATGTATATACATATATATGCAGATATTTTTTTCTGCAGAATTGGATTATGAAAGCAAAGGCTGTATCTTTCCCCTATGTGACATTAATAGAAGTTGCCTGCCATAATAAGAGTTGTTTTAGCTTTCTTGTTTTTATATAAAGTCTCAGTTTCAAAGGAAGTATTCTCATAGGGAATGAATTGAGTGCTGATTTTGTTTGAATTCTGACACTGTATTCATAGTCAGTAATTGTTGTCATCTTACTTTTCTATGTTTTATAATTTGAAACTTTTTCTCCATTTGTTGAGGTAGAATTATAGTTGCTCTTGATTCTTCATGGAAATAATGAGGATAATAGGATTGACTCAGAGTGGCTTAAATGAATTGATTAGCCTATTTTACTAATGGGATCATCAAGAGGCTTCCTGCTGTCATGAACCATATAGCTCCATGGAGCAGGTCAGTCTATTCTTGAGCTTCCTTGACCCTCAGTGGGCATAGTGCACATGGTTCTTCCAAGAAATAACAGAAAATGTGCAATCCATATTATAAAAATTAAATTAGTAATCCAAGCACTATCATTTTGTATAATATAAATGACCAATGGTATATTTAAGAGGCAGTGGGTATTAAAATTATACCCTCTTGTTGGAAATAGCATTTGTTGCATGAAACAGACAACTTATCAATATGGTGTTACTATCACAGAAGCTAAGATGATTTTGGAAATATTTTATAATATGGGCAATATAAACATAGAAATTTTAATTACAATATAGTTGAAAGACAGCCAGATAATTTTTAAATTGTTTCTTGAAATTATTTAAATTCATTGAGGTTAGCACTTAGGGAACTTTAGGGAAAGGAGGACATTTTTGACACCCATGTATGTTTGAATAAAAATAAGTGTCCTAAATCTGAAAGCTTTTCATGATACATTCCCCTTCTACTTCTAATCACAATGAAAGCGCCCCTCTCCAAGTCCCTATAGCCTTTGTTCCATCCTATTCCTTTTAGGAAATAATAATTATCAAGAATGTAGCAGTTCACAATTTCAGAGGTAATTTGTAATAAAGAAGTCCTAACTGTTATAATGATACCTCATGTATATTGAATGCTATGCTAAGTATTTTAAATATATTGTCATTCATCCCTAATAACCCTTCAGGTAGCTATCAGATCCAACAACTTACTGGTGAAGAAGGTGAGGATCATAGTGGTAAAAACTGAGCATACAGTAGGAAAGTCAGAGAGGCCAGTCAGACTCCAAAGCCAGTGCTCTTTTTACTGTTACTCTCCATACACATTGCACTGCTTTCTTTCCTAATTATGTATATGCACATGTTGTTTTTCCAGTAGTTGTCATATTCACTTTGAATCACCATGTAATTATGTATAAATGCTGGTATGACTTCTTATCCCCCAAATTTTGATTCAGGAGGTGTCAGATAAGACCTGAATGTACATTTTCAGAGGGGCCATTGGACTACAGTCTGGGAAATCTCTGGTTTGAAATCTCCCAGGTAGAAACTTACCCCTTAAGCTGGGCATGGTGGTACATGCTTGTAATCCCAGCATTTGGGAGGCTGAGACCTGAGGATCGTGGTTCACGGACAGCCTCAGCTACTTAGTGAGGCCCTCTGCAACTCAGTGAGACCTGGTATCAAAATAAAGAATAAAAAATAGGGCAGAGGGTGTAGCTCGGAGGTTGAATGCCCCTGGGTTCCATCCCCAGACCCGCAAAAAAAAAAAAGAAAAAAAAAAAAGAAAAAAGAAACTTACCCCTTAGCTCTGCACTGAACACTCACAGCAAGCACTCCAGTAAATGCACATTAAATCCCAGCACAGCCCAAACTGTTGCGCCTGCACTAAATATAGCACAACGTTCCATAATATGAGCTGGGGTTATTCTTAATTTGGTCTAAATTAAAGTTTATGCAAGATAAGAGAGGTCAAGACTAATTGGTAGGGTAAAGTTCAGATAACCAGTTTTCTAATAGAATGAGTCATCTGTTACATATTAATGTATTCTGGGAATTTGGTAGATCCCAAGTTATCCCAAGGAAGCCTCTGTAGGAAGAAAGAAAAACATAGCTAGAAAAGAAATAGAGTTATGGACTTGAGATAAATCTTAGTAGGAAAAATGGGTTACGGATGCGGGGATGAGGAGTAACAGAACCACTGACAGCCTTGGCCTTAGTTGGGGGACAGCATGATGTAGCTCACATTTTGGGGCTCATCTGTTTTCCTTCTTTAGGGGAATATTGCTGTTATAATTTCTTCACGTAAGGGGCATATCTGACCCTTCACTACAGGGTGTTTTAGGTGGCATAAAATTGGCTAGACCACTACCAATAGAGCAGTGAGTAAAATTATTAGAAATCCTGCCCGAAATAGAGAGTAGAGCCCTAGAGGCTCTTGAAATTCCTATCATGATTTGCTAAAACTTCAGAAAAGACCTTTAGAGAAGGGACTTTAAAAGGGAAATAGATTACATATTTCTTTTCAAATTTCTGTGCAACAGGAGATGTCCTAGCTTACTGTTTTCTTTTTATAGCCTAGTGTTTTCTTTTGCATTGACTCCCCAAGTGATTGTTTTGTGCAAGTAGCATCAGTAAAAGATTAAAGTAAGCATGGTACAATCACAAGCGAAGGTAGCACAATGTATTTTCTTTGAGTACACATATGCCTTCTAAAAGAAAGACAGAAAGGAAAAATGCTTTCATAATTAGATCTGCTTTGTAGCCCTGGTGGAGCTAGAAAGATTAATAGCTGTGCTGCAGGACTGTTCCAAAGTCAGAGGCACTGGTGTCTCACACTTTCCTCTTGGGATGGAATTTGGCCTGAAGTAAAGCATGCTTTTACAATAATAATGATAATAATAGCCAACATATTTGAGTACTTTCTCCCTACTGGTTACTTCACATTATTTCCTCCAAACCACACAATGACCCCAAAAGTTGAATAATTCATAGTTAAGCAGCCGAGGCTCAGAGAGGTTAATTGACTTCCAGACCACCCAGCTAGTGAGACATTTTACAGGGGCACTTTGCTGTAGGTAGGTATTGTCAGATCTTTAAGAGGTAGGTCCCAGCATTAAAGAAATCTCAGAACATTTTTTTTTTATAACGTACACAATATTGGGACTTGAAAGACAGAACTATGTCACTTTAAATCACAATGACGGATAAAGGTCTTTTGTATTTGGCTGGCTCCTCATAACCTGTGCCTCCATACCGGTGAGGCAGCGAGTAGACCAGGGAAGCCAGGTTCTTTCAAGCGAGCTTGATGGGGCAGTTTTCTGCAGGGAAGGTTACAGTGTGCAAGTCACAAAGGCCCCCTGCTGCCCAGGTAGCAGAGGTTGCCTGTTACAAGTTCCTTCACTTCCACTATTACTCCTTTTTCACAATTCTATTTTGGACTTCTGTCATGTGTATTTACAAGTAGAAAAAGCTTAAAAAAAATTTTTTAACAACCCTTTTGCCAGAACTGTAAAGGAATCGTGTATATCCTGCAGTTTCTGGGCTTTATGAGTCTCCTTTTAAACTCAAATTGATGATAATGGTGACTATGACTCCCTATTGTCCGAGGAAAGAAATTACAGATATGCTTTCAAAGATAATCCAATAAAGTCATGGAGGCAAGCTTCTTGATAAAATGATCTTATTCTGTAGAGGCTGTTTGGGAAATAATTTTGGTATAGGGTATCCTAGGGTAAACCTAGTGTTTTAAAAACCAAGGCTTCCTTTAATGCAGGTACTGTAGTTGGCAGGATTTCTTCTTGGGAAATGAAATATCCAGCAGACCATTCCTGATTATGTTATATATTTTTAGATGTTACCATTGAGTTATATTTATAGTACAGACTACCGAATCTTATCTTAAATATGCAAAATATATGCATAACTAACCTCCCAAGCTGCGTTCCCTGCTCGGTATTACACCCTACAATGTAGCCTGTGCTTAAATGGTTCTCCTGAAAGTTTAATAAAGGATCTTATTATTTGCTTTTGAAAGGTAAGCACAGAGAGTGTTTGTGAGATGTGTGACCCTCTGGGTGACACATTTTGTTCTTAGTTATGCTCCAAGGGTGAAGTTAGCAAACTTTTGGCAATGTGGATGGGAACTGAAGACCAATAGTCTTGCATAGATAACTCCCCCGAGGCCAGAATGAGCTGAGGAACTGATATGGCAGTCCCAGTGTGTTCAGTGATCCAGAGTGCCAGCTGTGGGTTTTGGCATTGGAGAAGGTTAAGTCATAGACTGTATCACTGATTGGCTCTTGAGTGTGTCCATCAATTTCACTGTCTGCAAACTCCCCAGACTCCTGCCTCCCCAGCATCCTATTTCTTAGGACAACATTAATATATTCCGGAACATTATGAGCACAGTCCTTCTTCTCCTAAAGTTGAAGGGAGCGGATCTCTGTGCTCCATTCTCCCCTGTCTTGATGAATAGTGGTTCAATTATTTCAATGCATACTTGAGCTTGTATAATTTATCTAATTAAAACCAAGATTTCCTTGGGGAGAGAAAAGCTGAAATTAATAAGAAGGTATGAAGCTGAACCCTTCCAGTGATCAGAGAAGTGTCTTCAATTGAAAACCCTAAGAAATGACTTTGTTTTGGAACATGATACATGGCATTTGGAGAAAGGGTTTCCTCATGTTTCTTCCAATCTGTGAATGCACCTAGATAGTGGCCCAAATACTAGAATATTTTTCTTTCTTACTTTCTATGATCATATCAAAGGGCTGTGTTCTGGTCCTTGAGAATTCTATACTAACAAATCTGATAGATGACTTTGCCCCCAAATCCGATAACTCCAGATTCACTGGTTTGGCCTTTCCCCTCTCTTCACCAATTCCTCAAGAATTTCTTGTGTACCCGCTGGGTATCGGGAACTGGGCTACGTGTGGGGCTACAGAGATGAATACCATACAATCTGAACTGTGGAACATAGTTTCATTGTGAATAAGAGTACTCTACCTACAGGGGAAGTGATACTGTCTGAGGTAAGGGTATTCTTTCAGATATGTTGAAAGGCATAGTAGGAACATAGAGGAAGATGATGACTCTATTTGGAGTGCTTGGCTAAGAATTCTCATTTGAGCATTGCCTTACATTTTTTAAGGCAGAAGCTTGAGAAAAGGTAACAGTATCCATTGCAGATGGAAATGTGAATGTGAAATGATAATATACAAGAATACTCAGGACTAAAAGCCAGTGTGCTTCAGCATAGTGATGTTCCTCTGACAGTGCCCGTGCCTCAGTAGTAGTTGATAACGTTGCACATGACACCAAGAGCAATGGCAGATTGCCTGGAATCGTAGGAGTTACGTGTGAGGAAAGGAGGATAGAGAAAGTGGGGTGGGAGGGAACTGATTATGAAGGAATGCAAATGTCAGCTAAAGACTTTGTGCATTGACAAATTATATTTATTTACTAATTCATTCATACATTCCCTGAGAGACAGTGGATAGAAGGCTAGATCAAAAATCTAATTAAGAACAAGCAATTACTGACAGTATTAATTGAAATGGAAAGGGGGTCCCTGATAACTTTTAAGAGGTCAATGTTCTGGCTTTTGTGATTGCCTCTGGGAAATGCAAGAAAAAGAGAAATGAAACAATCTTGAGTTTCCATCATGGGTAACAGTTTCTTGTGTATAATCAGTAAGAGTTGTTGCATTTAAAAGGACGTTAACAAATTTTTAGTGCTTTTCTCCGAAGATGAAATTACGGTTGAGTTTCTGGTTTTGAGCATAAGTAAAGGACTACAGGTCTGAGGAGTCTCCTGGTGCTCAATGAGCTGGCACAGTGGGCTTCTCTCACCAGTAGACTCTCTGTTGAGTGCATGTGATAAATTGAGTCAGCTTATGGAGCTCACTGTTTAGAGGAATCAGAGCTAATGGCTCCATCTGTGAAGAGAAGGACTTGCAGCTGAGTGTGAATGACTCTGTAGACTGAACCGTACTTTACAACTTGCCCTAAGTCTGGGAAAGATATACTAGAGACACAGATGAGGTTTTCATTAGCTACATAGACTATAAAAATGTTCTGTTTTCTTTGTAGCACTGCTCCCAAATAATAACAATTGATAGAAAAACAAAGAAAGAAGACTAAATACAGTTAAGAGCTCAAAGAAGCATTGGTATTTAAGGAACATCGAGTCTAAGTCAAAACTGAAGGTTTCTGCTGTGGGATGATTTCTAGACATTTATGCCAACTTTTCAATTCATTGTATCTTTTTGTTTAATCTGCACTCAGTGGTTAAAAAGCTAGATAGGCTCCTTAGTAAAGGAGCCCTGTAACTCATGGAGATTGTGGGGACTAGGAAGGCAGGGTCTTGATATTCAAACAAGAATTTGGGATGGCCCAAATTTCTTGTACAGCAAAGAGAACACTGGCAAAGGGTTAGAAGATCAGCCCTTCCATTTACCAACCTCACTGAATAACTCTTTTTTAAAAAATATTTTTATCTGGAAACAGGGTCTCTTAAGCCAGCACGGCTGGCTTCGAACCTGCGCTATCCTCCTGTCTCCGCCTTCCAAGCGTGGAAATTACAAGCGCGCGCCACCACGCCCTGCTTGAACAAATCCTTTAAATTCTCTAATCCTCAAATCCCCTCATTTGTAATGTGGGAATAGTAATAGCTTATTCCATATACTCCAAAGGGTTGTCATGATGATCAGAAGTACCCATGTGCAAGCTGTCTGTGACCTGTGAAACGCAGTGTGTTACTACTGAACTGCATGTTTAGGTGGGATGATTAACAGCCAAACAGAAGAAACACCACAGGGATGTTGAGAGGAATGTGGGCGGGGCAGGGTCAAGGGTCATTCCCTCTCCTGGTTGCTCCAGTTAAGACACCACAAAATGTCACCCCCTTGGGTTGCACTGTGCTGTATCACAGAATATTATAACAGTCACTTCCTTGCAGAGAGCTGGCCATGGTATAGTTAGAGAGAGATGATTTCAGTTCACTTTCATGGATCCAAGTACCTCAAGGAATATAGTCAAGAGCCAGAATAACCATTACTGGATCTCAAGAGACCAAGGATTCATAGCAGCAGTTTTGTTTTGTAGCATTGTGTTAATTTTCTTCAGTGTATACATATATATTTTCACAGCATGGGCAAACTCATGTTTAAATTAATTGAAACTATTAATTGAGACCAGATAAGTTTCCTTTACATGCTCTGATAATTGGTATTCACAAACAATCTGCATTTGTTTTTCTTTTCTTTCTCTAGTTATCCATCCATTTGAAGGCCAACTTCCTGTTATTTCTAATTCATACTTACCATATGAATAACAAATATACTTGGGGGAAAAACATTCTTATTCTAAATGGTCTATTTCTCATCAGTCCCTTGGATAAAGAAGTGTGGGAAGATTTGAGAATAAATTGCCCATTCTCAATGATAGATTTTGACAGCTGACCCCTCTTTCTTTTCAAAGCAGTTAACGGTAGTCTTAATTCATGTAAAATTCAGTCTCAATTTTGCCCCTAAATGGTGTGGATTAGAAGCTGGGTGTGCTGGCACATGCCTGTAATGTCAGTACTAGGGAGGCTGAGACAGGAGGATCAAAGATTTGAGCCAGGCTCAGCAACATAGGGAGGTCCTTTACAATTTAGTAATATCCTGTTTCAAAAACTAAAAAATAGGGCTGGGAGTGTAGCTCATAAATAGGAAGACCCTGGGTTCCATCCCCTGTACCTCAAATATATACATGTAGAAGATTAGAAATAGACTGAGAAGTAGCCTACTGGATCTGATGATTCTACTGAGTTGTTTTAATAACTAAAGAGCATATTTCTATTCAGAGGCAATTTGAAGTGTTATAGGTATTCTTGGTGATATTATATAGTTCTTCAAAGAAAATATGTATTTATATCCGGCTTTATACTTTTGGGCAAAAATAGTAATAACACTTTCAAAATACTGATGGGAAAACGAGTCACAATAAATATGTTGGATTCTCAAGATAAAGAGATGTATAATTCTCAGAGTTATAGCATCTGTCTGTAAAAATAGAGCAATTGGGATATACTATTTTTGTAAGAAACTCATTAAGTGTAACTTTAAAAGCTGCTGCTTCTTCTTTTTTTAAGTTTGACATTCCAGTAAACTGTTAAGGAAACGTCCTTCCAATTGCCTTTCCTTTTAGTGTCTCTTAAGTGGGAGTGCATTCAAATTAAAAGCAGAAAGTCCCTTAAATTCCTTTCAAGGAGTTCATCCTGTAAGTGCCACTCCTAGAAAGACTATGGCTGTTACTACTTTTAGCTGGAACAAGATTGCAAAAGGCTTCAAGAAATGAGAACTGTAATGGGAATTTTCTGTCCCTCTTACCGTTTATGGTCTATTTGTTACTATTTTTAGGCCTTTTTTTTCCACCAACAAGTCCTACCTCCAGAAGTAAATACTTCACAATGAATTAAAAATTTTTGAGTAACTATTTATATCTAAATTATGAAAAATTTTAATTTCTATAGTAATGATATAGAGGGTAAAATAAATATTAAAGCCATTTTAGTTATGGAAAGTGCTTTCTTACTTATAGATTCCTTCTATGCCTGTTATTTGGGGGCTCACAGTATTCCTGTGCTGTAAGCAAGACTGGTATATCTGCTTTTTTATGGATGGAGACTTAAAGACCCAGCTGGGTTGGGTGACTGCCTCAAAGATCCACAGTAAAGCTGAGGTGGAGTTTGAGACTCAAGGCCAGTTCTCGGTTTCTTTTTTGGTGTGATTGACATAACCTGTATTTTACACCTTGCATTTTCTTGCATCCCAGGTTTCTCCTCACCTCTTGGACTGCCATTGCTTGCTGAGCGAAGGCCGTGAATCTGCACTGTAGCCCACCAGTCCTTCTGATTCCCATGATGAGCTCGCCAGTGCAGCCCGGTCAGTCCTGTTGCTATTTAAACTAGTACCAGACTTAATGTGAAAGATGTGGCTTTGTATTGCTTCAAACCAAACAGTTTAAGTCATGAAGACACATTCTTTTTCTAGTGAAAATTAGTTGATATAATAATAAACTTGAATTTTGCATTCTACAGCTAATCCTCTATTAACCCAGTTTGCTTTTCAGGCGACTAATTTCATTTGCATTGTTGTAAGAGCATTGAGCTTTGATTCTTCTTCTGCTTCTAATATAACATTCAATTTGATTCTTGTGAAGTTATAAATATTAATGGTGACACAGGAATCTAATTGGTACCCATGGTCTTTCTAACCTAATGTGTCTGTTTGGTATGGGGTCTGGCAGTCAGCTTGTGGATTGACTCCGCCTCTCTCTTTGACACACAGGAAGGATATTTTTCCTCCCCACCCTTCTTTACTGCCACTCCTGTTTCCTATACACATATTTAATTATAATCTCAGCACCTGCTTCCGCTGAGTCCAGCATGCAATACAAGGCTCATGGAGTGCTGCGATCAGCATAGCCAACACCCAGTCCTCTGGAAGCAGGGTGTCACTTTTGGTCCAAACAAAATCCAAGTTTTGAGAATGATGGAGTAGGGCCAGAAACACATATTAATCACAGGCAAATTGTAGGAGAATTATTTTCTGTTTGGATCATTAAGAGGAAATTTGTTCCTATCCATCCTTCATTGTGTTGCTATTCTTCAGCTATCCAACTATAGGTGGAAGCTATTGTAAAGTTATATTCAGAGTTCCTAAAGGAGGGCCTTTTGCTAAGATTTTCATTCTAGGAAGTGCTGTGCCCAGATTAGGTGTTCTGGAATTTTACTGTCTTGTCGACCTTTCTCCATACTCCCAACAGGCCCCCAACTTGTAGGTTGAATTTGGAACTGGAAGTGATCGAAAGGTATAACTATGACTGTTGATTTTAAGGGATGTATTGAATATATCCCAGAGGTTTTAGCCACATTTCTGATTTTTTTTTTTTTCAAATGAGAAAGCCTCTGTAATTCCAGGACTTGGGAGGCTGAGACAGGAGAATCACAGGTTGGAAGCCAGCCTCCGCAATTTAGTGAAGCGCTCAGCAACTTAGTGAGACCCTGTTTCAAAATAAAAAATAAAATAGAGCTGAGTGTGGAGCTTGGGGGTAGAATGCCCCTGGGTTCAATACCTTGCACCACAAACAAACAAACAAACAAACAAACCCCATGATTTATTTATTTATTTGAGGTGCTGGGATGGAAGCCTGGGTTACACTTTCAGACCTATTTTATATTTTATTTGGAAACAGGGTCTCACTAAGTTGCTGAGAACCTCACTAAGTAGCTGAGGCTGGCTTCGAACCTGTGCAATCCTCCTGTCTCAGTCTCCCAAGTGCGGGGATTACAAGCATGAGCTACCAGGCCCAGCTAAACCCCATGATTTATAACTGGTATCATGCCTTTTGGTAAAGCAGATGAAGAGTGACCAAGGCCTCTTATCTTTGAGTCCTTATGTAGCCAAGTGGTTCTTAAACTTTAGGTTGTATTAGCATTACTTGGATAGTTTGTTAACATAAGCCCCATGTCCATAGTTTCTGATTTAATAGGTCTAGGATGGGGCCCAAGAATTGTGATTTTTTTTTTTTTTTTTTTTTTTACATTTTCCCAGGGCATGATACGACTGCTGCCTGGAAACCACCCTTTGGGAACCATAGGTGTAGTCTCCTATGCCTGTTCCCCACTACCCTCTCTTCATCCCCCACAGGGTGTTCTGTGAGCTGTGTTGCTCACTATTATTACAGTATAGTATTATTATCCTTTCTATTTCAATGAAGCTAAAATTATATCCGTATTTTATAAACATAGCACTTAAATATATATTTTGTATATTTATTTACTTGTAAATTTAATGTTTCAAAATTGCATAATTTAAAAGAGGCTTTTAAGCTGGGTGTGGTGGCGCACGCTTGTAATCCCAGCATTTGGGAGGCTGAGACCAGAGGATCATGGTTCGAAGACAGCCTCAGCTACTTAGTGAGGCCCTCTGCAACTTAGTGAGACCCTGTTTCAAAATAAAAGAATAAAAAATAGGGCAGTGGATATAGCTTGGAGGTCAAATGCCCCTGGTTCCATCCCCCCCCTTCACACACACACACACACACACACACAAAAGAGGCATTTAATTTAGACCACCACAGTCAAATATTTTTTCTTATGGTAATATTTGGCAATTGGACTCAGCATATCTTGCCTCCAGAAAAATATCAATTTTATAATATGAAAATGTCCTTTGAGGCAGCTACTTGTGTGTGTGTGTGTGTGTGTGTGTGTGTGTGTGTGTGTGTGTGTAGTGCTAGGAATTAAGTCCAGGGATAGTTATACCCCAGTCATTTTTGTTTGTTTATTTGTTTTTAATCTGAAACAGGGTCTCATTATAATGCTGAGGGCCTTGCTAAGTTGCTGAGGCCAGCCTTGAATCTGCAGTTTTCCTGACTCAGCCTCCAAAGACTGGAATTAGAGGTGTGCACCACTGCACCTGGCTGAGGTTGCTGTTTTAAAGTGCCTGTAAGTCATAGTAATTTTTAAGAGTGGAAAATTTTTTAAATTTTAAAGTGAAAAAGTGGAGGGATAATAAGACAACCATCAAGTGAAGGTCATTTGAATTTAGGGTCACAGTTCCTCGTGTACTCTTTTTCTTATACATAGTTTTGTTTTATTGAGAACAACATTATCTACAGGTTTCAGTCAACTCTGAGAAGTTTTTATGAGTGAAAGTTGATACTGAGAAATATCACAAGAAATATCACAAGAAATGAGTGAAAGTTGATACTGAGAAATATCACAAGAAATAGCTAGATGGGTGGGAGTATCTTCTGTTCACTGCAGGTAATAAACTGTGATTCGGGCCCGAAGTACACTTTGTGTGTATATAAGAAAATGTTCTTTATACAAACATACAAATATTTCACTGTTATAAGACTTCTTTTGGTGCTATATATTTTCTAATGCTGAGATATAATTTGATTATTTGACTTACAAAAAGTATTTTTTCTTGTATATTGCCTTTTTTTAACATCTAAAGAGAATGTAGGCTTATGCCATCACCGTTCACTGTTTTTCTTTTGTTTCATGAATGGTTCCTAAGAGTTATGATGCACCAGAAAGAAAAATAGACTCACTCCAGTAGTTACAGAAATTCTTTAATAGTATTTCTGACTGTTTAAGTTTGCCTTGAAAATTGGTTCTGGTGTAGTATAAATTCTTACATTTTCTCTGTATTGACAGCATTCTCTGAAATACTTTCTCCATGTGAATTCAAATGCAGTTGATATCAAGTACAAGTGATTACTGTCTTGATCATATATTAAGTCAAACAATAAGTGTTACTTTACATATATAGAATTCACTAGTTTTCATTTTTTAAAATTTTTTATTGGTGCACTGTATTCATACATCATAGTGGGATACAAACTTTTGTAGACATACATGCACACATCGCCCAGTCAGCCCCCACCCGATCCCCACCCCATTCTCTCCCCATCCCTCCCTCCCATGCTTGGCTTAGTGGTTGACATCTAGTACTATAGCAATTTATCCAAACTTAAAAATGATAATCTCACATAACAGTTTCATTTGTCTGATACCAAGCTTTTGATGACTTAAAGATAACATTTCAATATTTCTTTTTACTTTCTTTCTTACCAGAGAATATTTTTTTTCTATTTTTTTTGGTGAAACTATCATATATTTATATATTTGTTTTTCAGAAAAAAAAATCTATCCTAATATGGAATATGGACTCTAGATACCCACAACGATCTTGAAAAAGAACAAAGCTAGAAGATATATATTTTCTGATTTCAAACCATATAAAGCTACAATAATTGAAACAGTGTAGTACTGTTCTAAAGGCAGATCTATAAACCATTGGAGTTAAATACAAGCCTAGAGCTAAACTCTTCCCTATATTGTCAAGTTATTTTTGTCAAGGTTTCCACGAACATTTGGTGGTGGAAATAATAATCTTTTAACTAAATATTGTTGAAAAATAATAATTACATGGAAAAGAATAAAATTGGACCCTTACCTAATCCCATATACAAATATTAACTCAAAATAGATAAAAGACCTAAATATAAATCTTAAGACTATAAACTTTTAGGAGAAAATCTGGGTCATAAAACCTCACAACATTGAAATTGGCAGTGATTTCTTAGATATGATTTCAATGGCACAGGCAACAGAAGAGTATACAAACTCCCTAAAAAATAAAAAAAATATATTGTATATCCAAAGACAATGTAAACAGAGTTAAAAGTTACTAATAGAATGGGATAAAATATTTCCAAATGCTATATCTGAAGGTATATTAATATTCCAACTAGAAATCCTAAAAATTAACAATAAAGGCAAACAATACCATTTAGAGATAGGTAAAAGACTAACATAAATAATGAATCTCCACAGATAACCAATCTTAGTTGTCTGTTGGATGGAAAACCTTATTTCTCTGGTTCTGGTGTGTGTTACCTATTTCTTCTTTGTAGTTAATCTCTTTGAGTATTTTCTCTAGTGCTGGTTTTGAAGACATAAATTCCTTCAGTTTGTTTGTCATGGAAGCTTCTTATTTCTCCATCTAATTTTTTTTTTTTTTTTTTTTTTGGTGGTACTGGGGTTCCTGGAAGCCCTTCTATCTCCGGGCTACACTCCCAGACCTATTTTTACATTTTTTTAAATTTGGAAACAGGGTCTCCTAAGCCAGCGCGCACGGCTAGCTTCGAACCTGCGCGATCCTCCTGTCTCTGCCTCCCAAGCGCGGGGATTACAAGCGTGTGCCACCACTCCCGGCTCTCCATCTAATTTGATAGAAAGTTTTTCTGGGTAGGAAATTTTTGGCTGGAAGTTGTTTTCTTTCAGAGTTTGGAATATGTTACTCCAAGCCCTTCTGGCTCTCATGACTTGGATTGGGAAGTCTGGAGTGATTCTAATTGGTTTGCCTCTGAATGTCACTTGGCCCTTTGTTTTTGTTGCCTTTAAGATTCTCTGCTTGGCTTCCACATTGGTCATTTTGACAATCATGTGGCGTGGGGATCCTCTTCTCCGATCCTGTCTAAAGGGAGTTCTATAAGTTTCCTGGACCTGTGTATCAACCTCTTGCTCTATGTTTGGAAAATTTTCTGCTATTACTTCCTTGAAGAGATTGTTGATCCCTTTGGTTTCACTTTCTTTTCCCTCCTCTATCCCAATTATTCTTAGGTTAGCTCTCTTAAAATGGGCCAATATTTCTTCAATGTCAGATTCCTGCTGTTGGATATTTTTTTCTAGATTAGAAATTATGCGTTCATTTTTGGAATGATCATCTTCTAGGAGCGAGATTCTGTTCTCCATGTGGTCTAATCGGTTGTTTGTGCTTTGAATTGAGGCCTTTACTTCATTAATTGCATCCTTTATCTCTTTTTGGCTCTCTCTGAGTTCTTTTCGAAGCACCTCTATTATTTCTACAGTTATTTTCCTGATTTGATCTTCTAGAAATCTCTTATTTTCTGTTTTATCGGGTTCTGATGTTGTGGGGTTGTGGGCATTCATTGCTCCAGTATTATTCCTCTTTCCCATGATTTCGGAAGTTTGTGCCTTCTCTGGGTTCTTCCCTTGGGTCACTATGACTTCACTTAAGGTGTTCTGGATCTCGAGTCTGTAGTATCTCAGACGCCACTACTCCTTTACTGGGTTGTATCACAGAGTCTCCGACCCAGAGAGTCGATAGAGGCTGCTTTAGACTGTGGGGGGTGCCAGGTTGCACGTTCTCCTATGGTGTGATATCTCTGCCACCGCCACTCCCCCACTGGGTCAAGTCCCAGGGAGTACAGTACTGGGATTTCTCCTCTGTGGCCCGCAATTTGACTCACTGTTCTTGAGTACGCAGATGTAGCCGTACTGGACTTGGTGAAATTGCTGCTGCTGCTGCCGGTGGCAATATGGCGCCGCTGCTACGCCCTCGGCCGTGAGGCTGGCGTATTTCTTCTTGGTTTTGATTTCCATTCTGAATCCCTGCAGCGTGTGCTGAGCTCAGCCACTGGGAGCTTTAGTTGTTCCTTCGCCGAGAAATCCCGCCTGGCTGTTCCACAGCGGCTCACTTCGGCTTGCTGTAGCCGTCCGGTGAAATTGCCGCTGCCGCCGGCAGTATGGCGCTGCTGCCGCGTCCTCGGGCGTGAGGTCGGTGCATCTCCTATGTGGCTCTGAGCTCTGTTCTCAGTCCACTTTCTCTCTGAAGCCTGGTGATTTTTTTGTTTCTTTGGTGATGGTGTTTTCTGTCTATGAAAGGCGCTGATTTTGTGGTAATGGAGATTGGTTGTTAGCGGGGCTCTTAAGCCCCGCTTTTCTCGGTCGCCATCTTCCCGGAAGTCCTCCACTAGTTTTCATTTTAATCTTGCTGCCCAAGTAATGTTCTAAATCAGAGTGTTGGGGATTCTGTCTGGCCCTGAGGAGCCCGAGAGGAGGGAAGACTGTCTGGATGATTGGCAGCTAACAGTTGCAGTTGAGCTATTCATTCATTCAAAACTTACCAAGTGTCTATCTTATGCTGGGTAGTGTATTACCCAATAGAAACACAAGGAGTACTAAAACATGTGTTCAATCTTATGGACTAACCTCTTTAGTGAAAGAGACAGAAATGTTAATAGTTTTGGCCTATTCATTCTCTTAAGTATCTTAGTAAATATAGGACCAGAAATTCATTATTTTTCTCTGTAGCAGTATGGATGGTATTTCTAATAATTGACCTTTTATCAGAATTTCCATTTCTCAGAGGGAGACTTCTGGGCTTACCTAAGTTGGTGTTTCCCATATATCTTTGATAATAAAAATTATCCAAGACTATTGTTAAAAATACAGATTCCAGACTCTTCCACCAGTATCATTCTGTATATCTGAGGGGGTAGGAGTTGTGTACTAGATAAATGGAATGCATAATACTGATCATTACAATTTGACAGAGTGCAGAATAATTTATTCTGTATAATAGCACCAGTTTTTATGATTTTGAGACTGTATAAAAACAAAAAATACATTTTGAAATTCTACTTCAATTTAAGTCTCTCACCTGTGTGCCAAAATATAAGAGTTCAGTTATTTCATTCTCTGATTATAAATAAATAAAATAGCTACACTGAATGTGGTGGGGTACATCTGTAATCTCAATACTTCAGAAGCTGAGATAGGAGGATCACAGGTTTAAGGTCAGCACACAGTAGCTTAGCAAGATTCTGTTTCAAAATAAAACACTTTTAAGAGTAAAAAGGTTCGGCTGCATCTTGCTTTCAAGAACTATGCAGTGTCTTGGCCTTGCAGGCTTTTAGTAAGTTTAGAAGGTAGAGTGGCCATATCTGTTTTGCAAGGTTTTTAAAGCTAACTGTATTAAGATATCACTCCCCTTTTCTTCACCATTGTGGGAAAGGTTATAACAAATATTCTACCCATATGAAGTGAGAGAACTGGGCTATTTATAAAAGCTATAGGTTTGTAGCACGATCTGATGTTCTATTCATTTTTTATTGGTAAATCTTGTGCAAAAATTAGTTAAGGGATTTCCCTTCATGCCTCTGTTTTGCTAAACAGCTGAATTCTCTCATAGAAATGTAGAATAGGTTTAACTAATGATCAAAAAGTTCTTTGAAATATAAATTGTTATGGAAATGCTAAGTAGTATACACAATTTGAGGGCAAGCATTAATAAAAGCTTCACTGCAAGCATTTTTAAAAAGAACTAATAAAAGCTTCATGGTTCAATTAATACAGCACAACGTTGAGTTTTCTAGAAGCATATGGGACCCAGAAGGCCTGCCCCTGTTTTTAAAATTTACGAACTCTTTAATGATTCACCACTTTTACTCCAGTGCATTACCCACTGTGGTACCATTTAGTCATTAAGTAGGAAACTAAAACCAGGACAAAGCTACAAACAAATATCATAATGTTCAAGTGGGTATTTTTTCTTTAGTTTGTTCACAGTATGTGTACAGACACACAATACACCACACACACACACACACACACACACACACACACACACACACACAGAATGTTAAGTGTAACAGAATCATGGCACAAATCACATAGGTTATAGTTTGCCTGGATGAGTATGATATCTTAACTTTGTAAGGAAAAACAGGTCAAAATACAAGAAGTTCTGCATAATTAAAACATTTTAGGTCCCTGGCCAATTGTCTATTTCAAATTGTATTGAAGAAAAACGGTCCGGAATGATAGAATGAATTAGTCCCCTGTGTTTGTTGTGACAGAATTTGATTACGGGGCACAATATTAATGGGAAACACAATATATTGCATTTATTAAATTTTTTTCCAAGTTTTTTTACTCTTAACTTTACAATTAAGTGATTTGTTCTTTGCTACTTCTAAGTCTAAACTTCTCAATTGATATTTAAATTTGAAACATAAATCTGGGAAGGCATTTCCCCCATTCTTTTATTTATTCTTAATTCGGAGAGGCAAACATTTCCTTACAATGTTCAGTTTAAATCTATTTTGTGTATTAATTTGCTTTCAAATTTGCTTTTCATGAGTAATTTTGTGGGCAATTAACTTTATGTATTTCATCATTTTAAGGGTATACACAAAACCCAAGGTATAGCTCAAACAAAATACAAGGTTAAGTCAATCACTAAGCCAAACATGAGAAGGAGGGAATGGGGTAGGAACTGGGTTAGGGCTAAATGAGTGATGTGAGCATGCACGCCTCTACCATCTTGTAACCCATTAAGATGTATAACTACAATGCATCAAGAAAAAAATTAAAAAACCAAACCGAACCAAACAACAAGGCTATTTGTTCCTCCTGTGGAGTCAGTCTGTTTTCCTTATGGTGGGCCTTTTTTTTCTACTGCCTCTCCAAGGCCTCAGCCAGTTTCCAACTTGTGGTTTGTGTTTCTTCAGCTCATGGATTCCAAGGTCAGTGTGCATCTGTACAAAGCTGATGGAGGCAAAATGGAAGAAGTGGCTTGTATGTGGGAAGTTTCTAAAGGATGTTACTTCTGTTCACATTTTATTGGGTAGAATTCAACCACATTGCCATACCTAATTATGAACGAGGCTGGGAAATGTAGTCCAGCATTCCTTCAGGAAGAGGAGGGAACAGGTTTGGTGAACACCTGGCCAGTCTCTACCATATTTTCTTGAACATTTATGCCCAAGAGTGCAAACATGGTATGGCTTCTTATAGAATATTTTGTAATATATTCTTGATTAAGTTAGTATTAAAGAGTTAAATAAGGTTTCTTTAAAGAGATACAAACAGGACAAATCAGTATATTACATTTTCAAAAAATTGTTCAAGTCTTTTTCTAATGAATCTTTCTAAATAGGTAATTCCTAATATAGTTGTAAGAAAATTCAAGTTCTTATTAGTGAGAATTCTTCAGAAAGTGAGAATAAGATATTTTCTGTAGACTATTATGAGTCCTTAATTCATATATGAGAGTCATATCAGTTTACATGAAATTATAACTGCATACATGCTGAAGAGGAAATACTTTAGACTTAATATTTACAATTCTTATCTTTGCTGTATATAAGGGATGTATTGTTAAGAAATTTTATAGTTTAAAATATTCTGATAAAAACCTAGTTCAAATATAAAAATATACAATGGTTGATGAGTGCCTGTTTTACACTTATCTTTTGTGAACACAATCACAAAACAATGAAGCTCCATGAGCAGGATCTTGGTACCTCTGCAAAATACACATGGCCAGATTCTTTTTATGTGTGTATGGTACTAGGGACTGAACCCAGGGGTGTTCTATCTCTGAGCTACTCCCCTGGCCCTTTTTGATTTTTGTTTTGAAACAAGATCTCTTTAGGTTGTTGGGAATCTAAGTTGAAGGTTGTTGGAATCTAAGTTGAAGCTGGTCTCAAACCTTCAATCCTCCTATCTCAGCCTCCCAAGTATTGGGATTACAAGTGAGTGCCACCATACACAGCTGGACAGAATGTTATTTAGAGTATTATGTGGGGACATATAGAGGTTGACTTTGAGTTCCAAAACGGTGTGTGTGTGTGTGTGTGTGTGTGTGTGTGTGTGTGTGTGTTGGAGAGTATGCTTGTGTGTGTGAGTTGGGTTTTGATACTATAATAACCCTAAGGTCAGAGGGCCTACATTGTAACCTGAATTTACACTAAATAACCCCCAATGCCTTAGTTCCTATGTTTTTTTTGTATATTTCTTAGTTTTTATCTCCTATTTTTATGAATGCCAATGCATAACAATATTCTCCATTTATGATTTATTTTATCTAATTTGTTATAGAGTTAGAATGATAGGGTATGTTGAGTTAAATTATTAATAAGATGCCAAATTCTGAGGAAGCACAAAAGTCTCTTTTATGAGCAAAATGTGCTTGTTTTCCTTTCATTTCTTCCACTTGTAGTTACATTTTACCTGTCTCTCCTTCCTCCTGTTTTCTTGGTTCTTTCTGTTTTTGCTCTATAAATTTACCAAGTTTTGCATTTGCAGTAGGTGAGAGCTTTTTATGGTTTTGATTTTTGCCATGACTGTCCTTGGAAATTATGAACAGCAAGTTTTATAATGCATGCTTATGCTTTCATATTGATTTCTGTTGCTTTGAACTTACTTTAATATCCAAAATGAAAGATTAATGACTAAACTATTGTTGGGCTTTCTTTTAAAAATATTATATCAATTTATAGGAAATGGAGAAACTGAGGTAGTTAATGAAATTGTTTGAAACCTTTTTTATGATAACTCTCTGGCATTTGATTGTAGAAGGCTCTTTCCTCTTAAGCTAGATGGCAGCTCTTCAGATATAATTGCATAATTAACCTTTTATCTCAAATTCTCAACTTCTGAGAAAACTTTATCAGTGCTGTAGTTCCACTGGAAACTGTTCTGGGTAAGCTGGGGTTTTTCCTTTGGAGCTGATATTTACCTTAATAATTTTACCCTGAGTCCAGGGAGAGAACAGGTAATCATACTGACACATATTTTGGGCCCTCACCTTTTATATTTTGCTCTCAGAAGAACTTGTTCTTCAGAAAGAAAGGTTGAAATGACAGGAAAAAAAAACAGTCCCAAGTTTTGGATTCTCGAGAAATATAAGTGAGTTTAATAAAATCTGGCAACACCTTGTAGCTCTGCTCTTATCCAGGCTACTTAACCTTACCTGGTTTTTCTGACCTCAAGATATACAGTGCTTTCTAGAGATTAAAGATTGCTGCATGAAAGGGAAAAGCTATAACTTTCTCCTGAATCCTTCTTCTAAATTTTCTCCTTGATAAGAATAAGATACTGCAAGTCATTGTAGTTACTTGTTTTGTTTGCCCCTGGGAATTCAGCTGTCTTCGCAAAGTGTTCATGGGCACGGACACACTGGGGTATGTTACTTCCATTTAGGGTGTATAGGCTGTTGAATAAAGTATTAATCTGGTTCTTGTGAAATAGTTCTTCCAAAAGTCCTATCTGCTTTCATAATATGTTGCATTAAAAGTATTGTGATTAGAGATATTTTCAAAACCACCTAAGAAAGATCAAAATATATAACTATGAAAATTTTTCTTGAATAATAATTATTATTATTATTTGTTTGGTGGTACTCGGGGTGGAACCCAGGGGCTTTCTATCTCTGGGCTATACTCGAAGACTTATTTTATACTGTATTTTGAAACAGGGTCTCACTAAGTTGCTGAGAGCCTCACTAAGTAGCTGAAGTTGGCTTTGAATCTGTGCAATCCTCCTTTCTCAGTCTCCCAAGTGTGGGGATTACAAGCGTGTGCCACTATGCCCAGCCTTGAATAATTATTTTAACTTTGAATCTATCTGTATTTTTGTGCCTAATGCCTGTATTATCATACTTTATTTTTTAATGGAGGATTAATTATGTCTTATTTTTAGCCTGTGTTTAAAGTGAAAAAATAAATTCAAAACCAGATTTTTTAAAAGGGTCATGGTATACTAATGAATGGAGTTAGAAATTAGTAAAAAAAATTGGGGGAGTTAATTATAGAAAGAGGAAAAATGATGCATACCATAGCTTGCTAGATAGTGTGTGCTATTTAATCTACACATATCAATAAGGTATTTTAAACCTTATTGAGGGTTCATTTTCCCTTCTGCTGGAAGAACTAATAACTCCCATATCTATCTGCCTTCTTATCTTAGTTTGATTATTTTCTTTAGTCCTGCATAATTTGAATTGGGATATATTTCATAAGTTTTAAAAATAAAACACATGGGGGAAGAAAGGAAATAAAGGAAATTGGATAAATACTGTTAGTATACACACACACACACACACACACACACACACACACACACACACACACATTCTGTAAAATTACTTGAAGAGGACTAGATCTGCCTTTGCCTAAACCTGGTACAGTCACTTTTCTGTTTAAGGAATATCAGTGGCCCTCTGGCACCTCTAGCCCATGAGAACTCTGCACTCTTTTTGGGCTTGTCTTCCTTTTTCTCCTCCAGGAGTCCTTTCCTAGTCACCATGTAGAGCTGTGTGCTACCCCCAGGTCTGGCTCATCCACCTGTAGACCTTTGAATGAACCTTTCTTGCTGCTGGGGTGTCCGGTTCACCTGTCCTTCAGCCCCAGCTCTCACTCTGTCATTCCCTGGAGCCTCCCGGGGTGACTCTGGCATGCATTGCCTGTGTCTATTCTGGAGCTCATCTTCTGATGTTGAGGGTTTTCTTTCTCAAAGAGACTGAGCTTTGAAGGCAAGAGACACCTTCCTAAGATCCTGTTATGGGGGTTATAAAGAGACTCAACTGACTATTTTTATTTATGTTTCCTCCATTAGTTGAGTAGTGCACTGTCTAGCATATAAAGATGAGGAGGTAAATGAAGAAGTAAAGACACCTTGCCTTGTGAGGGGGCCAGTGATAGTGGTGGTGCTGTTTGGAGAAACAGGAGGCAATTAAAATATCTGAGCCAGCCAGGCAAGGTGGGGCACACTTGTAATCCCTGTACTTGGGAGGCTGAGATGGGAGAAGCAAGATTTGAAGACAGCCTCAGCTACTTAGTGAGGCCTTCTGCCTTAGAGAATTTTAAAAAATAGGGCTGGGGGTATAGCTTGGAGGTAAAATGCCCCTGGGTTCTATCCCCAGTACCGCAAAAAAAAAAAAAAAAAAAAAAAAAGAAAAGAAAAAGAAAAAAGAAAATATCTGAGCAAAACCAAGTGGTTTCATCTCTGTTTGTAAATCATTATATTCCTTTGGTTTCTTATTATTTACCATTTGTTGTCTTTGTTTTTTATTTTTTCACATGTTCTGAATGACAGTGAATGGATATTCTTTTGCCTCTAGTTAATACTACCCACTGAAATTCTTTTCTCTCTTTTTACGGTGACTTATCTATGCCATGAACAATAGATATTGCAATAGAGGGATCGATGATTGCAAAGCCTGTGGCTTCATATTGAGTTTCCTTAATGTGGAGAAGTCACCAAGCTTGGATTTACTTGACATAGAACAGTGATAGAAGCAGACCCACCACCTCTTTTCTTTTTCCTCAATTCTACACTTAAAAGCCACCTTCCTCCCCATACCAAATATACACTAGAGTTAAGAATAGTGGAAACAGCAAAAGGATTTTGAGTTGTGTTTAAGCAGGAAATTATTTATTATTTTAGTCTATATAACTTATATTGATCCAATATTTTTTATTTATTTTTTTTTGGTGTGTATGTGTGTGATATTAAGAATTGAACCCAGGGATATTCTACCTCTGAGCTACATCCTTAGCCCTATTTTATTTTTTATTTTGAAACAGGGTCTCATTAAGTTTTAGAGGGCCTAAGTTGCTGAGCCTGTCCTCAAATCTGCGATCCCCCATCTCATCCTCCCAAGTACTGGGATTACAAGTGTGCACTATCATACCTAGCTCAGATCCGATATTCTTTAAGCTTTACAAAATTAATGAATTTTTTGCCTAATATATTAATGGTAATTTTTACATATTAGATTTCTGTGAAATGTAAAAAGAAAAACAGCTGGCTTAAATTCAGTAACATATATATGACATATAATATATATAACATATGTTTTTCATTACTCTTGCTTAAAGTGAACTTATAAGTACATTAATAATTAAAGTCTTCATAAAGATTAAATAAATATCTTAAACTTTCCTTGAGTCTGCATTAATGATGTATGTGTTTTTGGCTTTATTACCTGACAGTGTTGAAGTATTGCATTTGGTGAAGACAGTGTCCCCTTATGTTGGATATATCTTGTCAAATGTGACTAGATATATCACAGCCACCCAAGAAGTTCCTTTTTCTAAAGATAATGGAAAGAACAGACAAGGAGCAGCCAAGAACTGCTTGTCTTTCCCTCAGTGCTCTGGGGAGCCTCTGAGTCGAATCTTGTTTGTCACACACTAACATCTCTCTTCCCCGGAATGATGCAATGGTCCAGCCTCCTGTGGGGGAGCATGTACTGACAACAAGGCCTTAGCCCATTAGCTGATCGCAAACTCCTGAATCCATAGGGACCACCCCAGTCTAAATGAGTGACTAATTCTTCAACTACAAGAGAAAGCTCAGGCCCTTTAGGGAGCAGTGACATGTTAAGGCTGGATTGTTTATTCTGCTTGTTATAACTGCAGGATCATTAAGGAAACACTTACATCCTGTTGTGGTCATGTTATTAACCAATATATAGGGTAAAGAGGTTTTGATCTTTTTTTCTCTATTGCCCTTATAGTTCTCACCATTCTCCACTTTACACTCCTAAGGGAAAAATGTTCACACTCACTTGGACTAAATAAACCCTTATATCTTGACTTTGGGTATTTTGTTACCTTATTTATTTATCTGTTAATGAACCATTATATTAATGTGTACTTGGAGTTACTAGTATAAGCACAGGAGCTAAACACTAGCTTAGAAGTCACCCATCATCTCTCTGTTATTCACTAAATTTCCCTTTGTTCTGCTTTCCTCACTTGGAAAGTATGTCACAAATTTATTCTATCGGTACATTAAAGTTGTAGTTGTAAAAAAGGTAGTAAAGGATCAGATGTTCATTGAGAATAGCCACAAATGGGAGCTGGCTGTTTTATTCTATTTTATTTTTTTTGGTGGTACTGGGGTTCCTGGAAACCCTTCTGCCTCCGGGCTACACTCCCAGACTTATTTTATACGTTTTATTTGGAAACAGGGTCTCTTAAGCCAATGCGGCTGGCTTCAAACCTGTGCGATCCTCCTGTCTCCACCTACCAAGTGCAGGGATTACAAGCGTGCGCCACCACACCCGACCTAGAGCTGGCTGTTTCAATGAGAGTATTGTCACTCTAAAGGATAGTTAGAGGTCTCATTTGAGGTAATCATAAATGAACACTTAGAATGAATGAGTCCAAGTGAGGTCTGTACCTGTCCTTTAGTGAGTATCGAAGCAAAATCTGGTGTTTGTAGATCTTTCTGCACTGATAAGGCTGAGGCCCAAGCCATCATTTCTGGGTCCTCTCACCATGTTCAGTTTTGTCTCTTTCTCAAGGTTTGTTCATGTTTGAGCAAGAAGACACATGCCACTTGTCTGTTTAATTATACGGCCACTTTAAGTTAGTCTACCCTGAATATCAGTGAGTGACTTAGTTGCCTGGTTCCACCTTTCTGCTGTGTTTTTATATTTTTTTGCCATGCTTTGTGCTGGCATTTCTTATAAGTTACACCTATGCCCCTCCCCTTTTATCATATGGACATTTGCTGTTGTATATTGATATATCTGGCTTAAGGAAAAGATTTTTTTCTGAGTATCTTTCTGGACATTGTACTAGAAACTATTTTGTCAACTCATTTTTCTTGTTAATTTTTGATAAATCAGATACATGTCGGATGCAGTTGGTGAGTTTGAGGGATTTAACATCTTTCACAGTTTCCCTCTTATGCCATAGAAGAGGCAGAATCTTGTACCCAGATTTCAATCCCAGAGTCACAGAACCCTGGTGTTCTATACTTTGCTGCAGGAAGCACAGTGAAGTAGAAAGAGTGAGAGTACCAGAGGACCCAGGAAGATTCTGTTAAATCCCACCTCTGCCCTAATTGACTTCAGGGGCTTTGGACAAGTTATTTGACCTCTCTGGATATCAGTCTCTCATCTGGTTTCCTGTGGCTGCTGTAACAGATTATCACCAACTTGGTGACTTAAAAGAAAGTTATCCTCTCACCATTCCACATGCTAGAAATGCAAAATCATCTCACTGGGTTGAAGCCAAGGTGCAAAGCAGGGCCAAGCTCTCAGCAGAGGCCCTAGGGGTCCATTCCTAGATTTTAACAGGCATCAATGGGAAGAAAATCTACAGAGTTCTGGAGTTGGGGGAAGAGATGGGCCATAGCTGGCAGTTGGGAACAGGCAACAAAATCTAACTACCAATTTTCCTTTTGTTGTGACTTTTTGGCCCAGAACTCTAAAGAGTTTGAGAATTCTTTACTTTTTTTTTTTTTTAAAGAAACCTGAAATTGAGCTATACCCCCAAACCTTTGTTACTCTTTGTCTTGCTCAGAGTCTTGCTACTTGCTGAGGCTGTCCTCAACCCTGCGATCTTTTTGTCTCAGCCTCCCATGTACTGAGAATGCAGGTGTGGGCCTTTATGCCCAGTTGAGTTTGAAAATTCTAAATTTAATCCTGGGCTTATAAATGCTTATGAAAGCATATTTTAAAAGGTTGGAGGGTAGAACATATTTTACTTAATAGCTGATAGTTTGAATTACACTTTTTAAAAAACTTGGAAGCATGATAGATGGCTTCCATTTGTTTTTTGCTCTGTATCATATCAGCATTAGGAACAGGCTTTAGTGAGAGAAATAAAAAAGAAGGTTTAATTTTAAATATTTCAAAAGAAGAATGGTTTTCAGCTGCCTAGTGAGACCCTGTTTCAAAACAAAAAAATGAAAGGTTTGGGGGTGTAGCTCAGAGGTAGAATGCCCTTGGGTTAAATCCCCACTACCACAAACAAACAAAAAAAGAAAAAGAAAAAAAAGTATTGTACCAGTATTGGGAAGAGGTTTCAAAATGTATTAATGTACCAGTATTTCCAATTTTAAAATATATCTTTGGTAGTAAAGAAAGCCAGGAGCATCAGGAAAAAGGGCCTTTTTACATTTCTAAAGAGAAGCAAACTTCCTCAAGGATGGGAGGAAATCCCAGATTCCGGATAAGCAACTTAACACATTCTGGAGTGTAAAAAAAAGGTGTGGGGGTCTGTGCGGGAGACAGAGCTGCCCCCTGCCCCAGAGGGGGCGGGTCTGGCTGGGTTGGAGATAGAGCTGGAGACCTGGGCCAGAGATAGGGCAGCACATCTACATATCAAAGGACCTGCAGTGGATCTGGTCAGAATGGCTATAAGAATGGTCCATGTGTTTTGTACTTCAGTGAATTTGTTCAAACCACCCCCCCCATGCCACTTATGAATGGCATGGGGCTGTAACTATCTTCTGTATTTCTATCTTTTTAATAAACTTCTTTAAATCTTCAGCAAGAGTCCGGGCTAATGTGTATTTATCCTTAGCTCAGGACAAGAACCCGCGCTTTTTATCTTTTTATGTTTTGAGGGAAATTGTGTTCGGAACCCTAACAGGGGTCCCCGGGGACAGTTTCCCCAAACCGTAACATATTCTCAAACTGTAACAAGTATAGCTGGGATATGATAACTAACTGGAAGATGTAAAAACAGTGGGAAACAATGAAGGCAACAGAGAAGTTCAAGAATGATCGCAGAATCAGTAGGCACGAGGGATACTGGTAGAAAAGGCTGTGTTTAGTCCTTTCTGCAAGCCAGGGGCTTTTGCAGTGCATTTTCTTTATATCATTGAATTTGGTACATAGCCCTTCAGGTAGGAACTATTCTAGTTCTTATTTTACAGATAGGAAAATGGATACTTTGAGAGGTTATCTTGCTCGCTCCAAAGTAAATTGAGTGACACAGCTAGCATTTAGATCCAGATACCCAATTCTAGTACTGTTAGCCACACAGTTGTCAGGAGGCCGGCTTGAGAGTACAGTGGAGCAAGAGAAGCTGGACCTAAAGACAGGAGTTTAAAAAGCATCTGAAAAGAGGTTGCAGCTGGAAACGTGGGCAGTACCAAATCAGCAATCAGCACCTTAACAACTGAAAGATGGAATGAATGAAGAGAGGTGAGGAACGAGGACTATGTTTTATTGAAATGTTCAGGGGACATTTTTTCATCTTTCCTTGTGACTTCCAATCATTAACAGATGATTCATTGAAAAAAACGGTTCTTGAATATTTAAGCACATGAATCAGTGTTTCAATCCTGAATTTTCCTACTTGTGCCTAAGTTTCTATAGACTTAATAATTACAGTGGCTTGAAAGAGATAAATGTATATATTTTTCTCAACTTATGTTCTTGTTTTTGTGAATCTGATTCACTTTTCAATCATTGAGGCCTTTTTTGGGGGTTCAATTTTCCTACCTTACTCTATCTTTTCCCCAGGAGGAGAGGGTTGCTTTTGGAGAGGCTGTACTGGCATAAGAAGATGGACAGAACATGTCACTGTTTTTGTCATTTTAGGTTTGTGAACTGGGCTGGGCGTGTGGCACACGCTTGTAATTCCAGCATCTGGGAGGCTGAGACAGGAGGATAGTGGTTCCGGAACACCCGCAGCTACTACTTAGTGAGGCCCTTTGCAACTCAGTGAGACTTTGTTTCAAAGTAAAGAATTAAAAATCAGGCTGGGGAGGGGGGCGCCGGGCGTGGTGGCACATACTTGTAATCCCCGCGCTTGGGAGGCTGAGACAGGAGGATCACACTGGTTTGGAGCCAGCCTCGCTGGCTTAAGAGACCCTGTTTCCAAATAAAAAAATATAAAATGGGTCTGGGAGTGTAGCCCGGAGGGAGAAAGGCTTCCAGGAACCCCCGTACCACCAAAATAAATAAATAAATAAATAAACAAATAAATAAATAAACAAACACAATCGGGCTGTGGGTGTAGCTCGGAGGTAGAATGCCCTTGGGTACAATCCTCAGTACCACAAATAAATAAATAAATTAATTAATTAATTAATTAATTTTGTGAACTGAAATACCGAAGTATCAAATAACAAAAGTTATGAGGTATCTTGCCTGTCAAGTGGCTTTTTCTTTTTCACCCTGTTCTCTCAGAATGCCTTAGAACTTGGTTATTCTACCATTCTCATAATTATGCCTAAAATGCACTATTAAATAATGTAGGTTATTAGTCAGATTTTTCATGACTGTGACCAAAATACTTGACAAGAACAACTCAGAGAAAGAAAAGTTTATTTGGCTTACGTTTTCAGAGTTTCAGGACACGGGTGGTGGCTGGCTCCAGGGCAGAAATATCAGGGTGGCACAGCAGGGTGGAGGTCATGCTCAGGTCATGGCAGCCAGGAGGCAGGTAGAGGGAGGAAGGGAGGGGCGGGGCAGGGAGGGTGCTCAGGCCACGCCCCCAGGGACTCCCCTCCTCCAGCCAGGCCCCTCTAAACCTTGCTTCACTGGGGCACACTTTCCACACTCGTGTTTTGGGGGCATTCCAGATCTAAACTATAACATCAGGGAAATATAATTATTGTTTTAAAATACATCAATTATTATATTTTAATATGCGTGCGTGTGCGCACATGCGTGCGTGTGTGTGTGTGTGTGTGTGTGTGTGTGTGTGTGTGTGTGTGTTTTGCTGGGGACTGATCCTCGATGGTATTCTACCTCCAAGCTACACTCTTAGGGCTATTTTATTTTTTATTTGAAACAGGATCTTGAGAAGTTTCTGAAAACCTCTCCAAGTTGCTGGGGCTGATTTCAAACTTGCAATACTCCTATCTCAGTGTCCCGAGTACTGGGATTACAGGCATGAGCCACCACGCTTGCCTGTCACCTGTTGTTTTAACCAGGTAGATTTCATAAGCTCGCTGTGCCCTCATAGCTCTCAGTGCTGCACAATCAGAATCCAGCATATTCATTTGAAGGTTGTAAGGGTATTGGATAAAAAGGACTATAGAATATCTATATAGTCAAGGGAGTATTTTAATGTTATAATGCTGTATATCTTATGCTGATTTTCTCAGAATAACCTTTTTACTCATTGAGATTTGTAACCTTAACCATTACAAATTTAGCATTATGTCTAAATTAAAAAAAAATACTGCAGTGCCCACTCTGTATCTTGAATGTTCTGTCTTTTCTAGCAGTGTAATTGAGTAGCTGTGTACAGTGTGATCTTTCTACATAATTCATCTCATTTAATATTATTAGGAAAATTAATGCGTGGAAATCTCACAAACGTGTTTGATTAGAGTGACGGTATGTCAAACTGCTTTGCTATCAAGGTGAAGGCTGGCCTTCAGAGCAAGTGGTTTTATGGCTAGAGTAAAACTGACTTCATTTATAGATAGCGATCAGGCATAAGAGTCTATGATTTGTTATTTGATAGACATTAGGTAAGACAGTTATCTTCAGTTGGGACTATATATTTAAAGTACCTGGAAAACTGGAATGAAAAAGATAAGATCTGAACCAAGTCCACCAGCTCAGTGATTCTGATGCAGCTTGACTTATATGAGGAGTAGGCATGGATATTTATTAAATCTCCAAGGTAATTATAATGTGCAGCCAGTGCTGAGAGCCACCATTAAAGGAGGCATCAGAAAAGTGCAAAAGAGCAGCATAGAGTAAATAAATATAAAAACATTACCATTTACAAGATGGCATATCCTTTCTAACGGGGGAAATATTGTCTAATTAATTGTGAAAACTAGACTTAACTCTATTTTGAAAAGAGGCAAATTAATCCCATTTAGATATTAATTGTTACAAGGATATGCAAGACTACCTATTTATGTTTTTAAGAAAGACTTTTTTTCTGTATATCTAAACTCATTTCCTAATGATCATGATTACTGAATCTCAACTACGGGCTTAAATCCACCCTCATCCATTATCCTAATTTGTGAATTGGAATGATTAGAAATGAATAATTCAGAATCAGTAGAATGAATGTGACACTTGTAGTCAATGAAAAATTCAGTGATGATTTTGGACTTTTTTCTCCATAAAAAAGCAGTTATTGTTAATGAAATATTTGTTCACTTTCTGCAAAGTATCTTGATCATTGTGGGCTCTCTATAAAACTTGGATACCGTACAGTGCTAAATAGCAATTACCATTAATTGTTCATTATATTTCCAATCCCAAGTGCATGTGCTAGGTGTTTTTTATGTGCTATCTCATTGAATCTTAGTAAAAATTCTAATGTACTGTTTCAGAGATGAGGAACCACATCTTAAAAGACTTATTTAAGGCCTGTATCTCAATATTGTGCCACAATGTGAATTCAAGCAGTCCAGTACCCTGGCTGGTTATCACAACCTAATTATGAAAACAGTCTATTCTGGTTAGGTTATGAGGACAAGTAGGAATGACATCCTTGGTATTTCCCAACCGATTAACAAAATTTTCAGTTGAGGCCAACAAGGAGCAGGTGAACTGTTGGCACTGGCATGGACCACTGACCCTGGAATGGTGGGAAAAACATAGTAATTCATTCATTCATTCATTCAGAAATGTATACTGTGTGCCCACTATGTGTCTGGAATGGTTTTAAGTGCTCTTTGGTGCTGGCTGCATTTTGAGGAAGGAGCATTACTCTCCTAAGACTCTGCTGTATTCTTCACATCTTAGGGCAAACTTGAGGTGGGAGCAGGATGGGAGAAAGCTCATCTGAATGAAATGGATCAGGACCCTGTGTTCAAAAAGACCTTGATTAAATTCTGGGCCCTGGCATTCATACCTAAAAAAGCCACCAAATTCTGAATCTCAGTTTTCTCATCTTTAAGATGGAAATGATAATGTAGGAACTGAATTCTTTACTTCAAGGGGCCGAAGATCTAAACAAGAGAATACGCTCTAAAAACTCTAAAATATATGATGTGTATGAAAATGGTTAATAGGCATATCTGTTTTCTAGTAGAGCACTATCTCTTTAATATGCAGAATAAAAAACACACCATTAAACATTTTTCCTCCAATTCTGCTTAAATTGCAACATGTTCTTCCAAACACTCAGACTTTTGCTCCCACCAGTGTTCAGAACTCCCAGGTATTTAGGCGGTCCCCACGTCAATTACTGCCTAATTGGCAAATTCCATGATATTTTTTCAGTCTTCAATAGAATTGTAATAGTAAAAACATAGTAATTCATTCATTTATTCAGAAATGTATACTGTGTGCCCACTATGTGTCTGGAATGGTTTTAAGTCACTGGAAATAAAAATCTGCAAAACAAGGTAGCTCAAATATAAAGTTCTTGCCCAGCATGCTTGAGGTTCTTTGCTTAGTCCCCAGCACTACAAAAAAATAAATAAATAAATAAATAAATCTGCCAAAATAAAAGCGAGAAGAAATGGCATTGTCTATTCAGTACCTACTATGGATCAACTATGACAGTAATCTTATTTAATATTTACAGAAATTCTGCCTTATGTTTTGCTAGTATTATTTTTAATTAAGGATACTGAGGTTCAGAGAGTTTAAGAAAAAATGTCTAGCACCTCCTAGCAAGAATTTGGTAGAATGGAGATTAAAACCCAATTGCCTCTTTCAGCCAATGTTTTTCTTTTGATCATTCATTTATGAATATTTCACTTAGTCTAATCTCTTTGACCTTCTTCTTTCTGTGAATATCACAGATTCTTTCTTAGCTCTCTGTACTTAAAACCATGGCACCATTTTTGAAATTTATAGTTTCCCTCCACACGTTGTCTGAGTCTTAATTGACTTTATATTTTACTTTTGTCAACTACCTTTAGCACCCATGACTTCCTGTTACAGCCAGGGTAGTAAGCTCCCAAATATTCTTCTTTCACAGTCTCATCCATTCAGCCTGATCTACACAGTGCTGCCTGACAAATATTACTCTAAAGCACAAATCTAATTTTATCCTCTCTCCCAAATCCTGCATGGCTGCCAGGGCCTGCCAGAACCATCAGCACTCATGATGCATTTCCAGTGTCCAAGGAATAGGGCATGTCACATTTGCAGCCTTCTTGCTCCGTGCGTTTCTTTCTATACACAAAATCAGTGGTTCTCAGACTTGTCAGGTTCTAGGCCCCACCGGAACCTCCTGAGTCAAAATCACCAGAGATTTACCAAGCCCTTGGGGCTTGGCGAGCATGGCGCACCCCTGAAAGGCTCTGAGCACAGGTGCAGAGCTGGGACCATCCTGGTTCTCTTGCGAACATTGTGTGTTGAGGAAATATTATCCAGTGCCCCTGAAGATGACACTTAGTCATCCTTTACTATTTCTAGCCACCTTTTCTTACACATCACTAAGGTACAAGCCCAGTGCCAACCCCCCCCAAAGATACATTAATTAAAGTGAATTCTCCAAAGAGGTAGTTTTCTCACATTTGTTTGAATATGAGAGAGTTTTGTGTGAGCACAATGTGGAACACATAAAGAAGTTAAACCTGTAAAGAAGTGTTTGACCAACACATAAATTGTCTGATTTTCAAATATAGATAGATACATATATGGTTATATATAATTAAATATACATATATGTACATAAACGATGAACAGATGCATATGTGTCTATGGTTATATGTGTGTATGACTTGCTTTCCTTCAAATTATATAAGCTGGATTTAAAAGTATCCCAAGTATTGCAAGATAAATGTTATTAATGATAGTATGAAGAAGAGGAAAATAATGACTAGAAAGTAGAATGGAGTGCCAGGCATGGTGGTACATGCTTGTAATCCTAGCATTCAGGAGGCTGAGACAGGACAATCAGGGTTAGCAGACAGCTTCATCTACTTAGCTAGGCCCTCTGCAACTCAGTGAGACCCTGTTTCAAAAATAAAGAATAAAAAATTGAACAGAGGGTGTAGCTTGGAGGTCAAATGCCCCTGGGTCCCATCCTCAGACCTGCAAGAAAACAAACAAAAAACCCAAAAAAGTAGAATGGAGTGAAGGAATTTTTCTGTAAAATTTTCTACATATTATTAAAAGTCTTACTAAATAGTAGATTAAAATAAAGATCATTACTATCTTTTTTATCCTTTCTGATTTGCACTGTTAGTGGGTAAAATTACTCAGCTTTAAAAATATTTACAGATTTGTTTTTCAGGATTTTCTATTTTCCTGACATTCCTTTTAAGTGTGTGTGTGTGTGTGTGTGTGTGTGTGAGAGAGAGAGAGAGAGAGAGAGAGAGAGAGAGAGAGAGAGAGAGAGAGAGAGAGAGAGAGATATTGGGGATGGAACTCAGGGACATTCTACCTCTGAGGTACACTCTCAGCCCTATTTTATTTTATATTTTTATTTTGAAACAGGACCTCAATAAGTTTCTGAGGCTGTCCACAAACCTGTGATCTCCTGCCTCAGCCTCCCAAGTACTGGGATTAACAAGCATGTGCCACCATGCTCGCCTAAATACAGTTTTTTTTTAATGAACTGAAAATATTAAAAATTTCAACTGAAATATTAGCATGTAATTGTTTTGTTTCTTTAAAAAATCTGTACAATCTGTCTATTGTATAGATGTAGACTTAGAAGAAAGTTATAGATACCTGTTTAGTTAGAAAGTGAAGAAGTGATTTTAAAACCCTAGATAAAATGAAGTTTTTAACTATACATTTTGAATATGATCAAGCAATGTGAGTATAAATTCATTCTTTCCTTTCTTCCTGCATCCATTCATCCATCAATCCATCCATCCACAATGTATTTATCAAATGCATTTATCAAGTACAAGAACAGATGTATATTCTTAAATTTTTACTACAAACTGGGAATGCTTGTAATCTCAGTACTTGAGAGGCTGAGACAGGGGGATCAACATGTTCAAAAATCAGCCTCTGCAGCTTTAGTGAGGCTCTCAGCAACTTAGTGAGACCCTGTTTCCAAATAAAGTATAAAGTAGGTCTGGGAGTATAGCTCTGAGGTAGAAAAGCCCCTGGGTTCCACCTCCAGTACCACCAAAAAAAAAAAAAAAAAAAAAAAAAAATCTTAGCTCGTGGGCTATAATGTGCATGCATGTTTAGGGTCCCCAGTATTGAATGTACTGTCGGGTACATAGAATTCAATAACTAGTGGCCACACTTAGGATACAAAGAGATTAGCCAGTCTTCCTGCTCATGTTATCATTTACAGCTTCTGTGTATCACTCTCTCCTCCGCTCATACACAGAAACCCAAGGCTGCTTAGACAGATAGGCTAAAATAAAAACCTACAGTTTGATCAGAAGGCTCATAGGGAAAATAGCTTGACAGAATTTTCCCCGTGAGGTTCGATATGAAACAGGGAAGGACTTTAATTTTAGCCCTGTCATTTATTAGCCATATGGGCGAAGAAAGTTTCCTAACTGGCCAATCTCAGCTTATTTGTCAAGAAATCTTTGTAGACCTGGTAAGCACTAGATGAAACCATGTAATAAAACAAAATTGTAAAGGTTTTCTGAGGAATTTTATCACTTGTGCGATCATTTCTAAATTCCTGAAAGAATGATTTTAGGCTAACCCAGAGAACTCTTTTTGAATAGTATTCTTTGTTTTTAACGGTATTTTCTTGTGTCAGGAAGCGATAAAAACACAGCACAGAGAGCTAGTGACTGAAGAGGAAGTTAATGGTGTTTGCTTTCCCTCCAGAATTAGTCGTCCAAAAATTAAAAATAAAAATTTGTCTTGCCAAGTTTGTCAAATACACAGAATGCTTTGAATACAGAATTACAATAGGCCTAACTTTTTGACGTGTACTTCTTTGATATTTATGGAATGTTTTTAATGCTTAAAACTTTGAGGCTTTATATTTTATTTTATAAACTGCAATGATTAAAATATCTAAATACTATTATACACATGTGAGATTTATTTATTCTTTACCCTGTGGACTTAGAAACAAGAGAAGTTTTAGAGTAAAGCATTTTGAAATTATTGACAAGCACATTTGATGCATGAGGACTCCAGTCAAGACTGTACTGCCTTTCAGGCAACATTGTTTTCTGTGGCTTGTAAGCTATTGTGGAAAGAAATAAACGAGGCTTTTCACCAGCTATATGATTGAAGAAAAAAAATACACAGTTGTGTTGGAAAATATTGCTTGACTCAGCAAAACAGTTTTTTCACCAGAAATTCCTACACACTTCTGGGGATGGAGGTGGGGTGTGTGTGTGTGTGTGTGTGTGTGTGTGTGTGTGTGTACCACAGTGGAAGGCAACATATTAGAACAATTCCAAGAGGGACAATAGATATTATTTTAGAAAGTTAAAAGTATTCTTGAAAGGGGGAATATAACTTCTTTGAAACATGTTTTTTTTTTTAATTTTAAATCCAGACTTATGTCACTTTTTGCTACTGCATAATAGCATTCTGACTTTTGCTTAGCTATTGCCTGATGGTTTATAAAAACTCAAATGCACTTTGTTAGAAGTTCCTTTGATAGGTGTTTAACTTTTTATTGCAAACCCCCTTGTGCACACTTCTACGGTCAAGTTTAGCAGTAGTATGCATGTTGGGAAAATAATTTTTTTAAAGGCTATTGTGAGGGAAGAATCATGGGTATTTACTGTGAGTGGGAAGGGAAGGCAAGGGTGTGGGGTTTGTGTCATTTCACTAAAAAATCAACTTTAGAAAGGTCACTGAGGAAGTAATATTTGGGAGTGGTGGATATTTTTAGATAGCTTTTAAGTAAAATCATAATTTCTTTTAATGAACCGGAAAGAAATCATCTGGCCCAATGTTTTCCAAACTGCATGTCATGAACTATTAGTGGGTCATGAAATCAATTTAGCAAGCTCCAAGTAAACAAGAGAATGGAATAGACTACAACACAACATACCAAAGTGCACACACACTGTAAGATTAAATATTAGTTTATAAAACTGATGTTTGAGTTTTGTATAGATAATCATGTCAGTATATTTGATATGAAATACATTTCTCAGGGTGAGATGAGGAAACCGAAAGGGGCTGAGAGTCAATTATCTGATAGATTTTCTTTGAGGTGGCTAATCTGTCATCAGGTCTCTCTCTTGTTAGAATCCTTGTTTGATGAACTATGCATTCTCTACAAATCCCTCCCCATATTTGCACATCCTTGTATTTTGCGACCAGGAATTGGATTAAAAGTGCTAACTTAGGGGAGATGAATCTTCACCTAGTCTGTGGCCCAGGTCGCAATCTGTGTGTTGTGTAGGTCTCAAGGGCCTCTTCCATTTCTGCCAAGAGTAATGTTCACTTCTCTTCTTGCATACAACTCCAGAAACATTTCTTGAATGATAGAGTCTCCTAATGATTTCCCTGGCTCCAAAGCTGACATAATTATTGTTACTGCACTTTAAAGGATGCATTCACACATCACAGGTGAGCAGCTGTTCTCATTTGATCACCTTACCGAGCAAGTTGTGTTTTGTGGAGTCTTTATACTTCCTCCACTTTTTATTTAATCTACTGGTGTTTGATGTTTTCTTTGCTTGCCAATGTGGGATTTCCAGCTGTGTGTGGAAATTAATTTTCTATTTAAGTAGACAATTCCAGGAAACGATCTATTAAGGTTATAGGAGGCAAAGTGAATGTTGTTTCTCTGCTTTTTTTTTCTTTTTGGATGGTGTTCCTGGCATTATAGGGGGTAGGGGAATGTTGATTTGAGAGTTCACGATTGGTAGTTTATTTTTTTGCTTTTGAATTATATCACTTTAGTAAAATAAACTTTGTCACAGGTCTTAAAGTAGCCAAGAAATAATGTGGCCCTGAAAACTTACCCTCATTTGAAAAATCAATTCCAAGTGGATCTTCTGTGAACCCTGAAGACATTTTAGACAATAGAACTCTGTGTATCTGACTGATTCATGAAAGCTCAAGCTCCAAGGTTCTCACAATCTTATCTAAAGCCTCAGGGTTCACTTCAGTGTGTATTGGAGTTGTGAGTTTATCAGATTTTACAAAGGTAGTATGGTTTTTCAGATACACTAGGTCTTAGGGGGTTGAACCCAGGAGCGTTCTACATCCCCAGCCTTATTATGTTTTTTTTAGTTTGCAACTGGGTCTTACTAAGTTGAGAGGGCCTAAGTTGCTGAGGCTGGTGGTCAACTTGTGATCCTCCTGTCTCAACCTCCCAAGGGCTGGGATTACAGGTATGTGCTATGTAATAGGTTTTACTTTTATTTATTTATTTGTGGTACTGGAGTTCCTGGAAACCCTTCTACCTCCGGGCTACATTCCCAGACCTATTTCATATTTTTATTTGGAAACAGGGTCTCTTAAGCCAGCAAGGTTGGCTTCGAACCTGCACGATCCTCCTGTCTCCACCTCCCAAGCGCAGGGATTACAAGCGTGCGCTACCACGCCTGGCCATAATAGGTTTTAAAAAGGACCATATACTTCTTTTTTGCTATCACCTTTAATGGGGCTTAGGATATTTCCTAATAACATAAAATATTAATATTTCTATAGTGAAATTCATAAATATTCATATTGAGAGACAGAGACAGAGAAATAGGTAAGCTCAAGTCTATTTAGGCCAATTTTTACTGCCAGATGAATTTAGATTTGTCATCAAATGAGTTCTGAAAATGCTTTTTATTTTAGGATTATGGATAAAGGAGGATAAACCAAATTTCCCCTGTACTTTAGAGGCTCCTGCTCCCTTAGTTAGACATAGGTTAGCTCCATCCTCCAGTTATGCCTGCCCCTCAGCCCTGCTTGAGTTGTTTATTTCGTATTCTCAGTGCTATGTTCATTGTTGCTTCTGGGGTACTGTACCTATTACTCAATGATCCCTCTGCTAACTTAATCTTTGGCTTATCAGCCATTTCCTGCGGGGGCTCTGATTCTTTATACTCAGTATTTTTGTATGGTGCATACATGTTTCATTGTACCTTAAACACGTGTAATAGGTCCTGCCCCGTCTCTGTTTGTTTGCACTTATTCTTCTCAAAACTTGAAATGCCTCTTCCTTTCTTCTTCCTGCTATATGCATCCCCTGACCCATTGTTTTGCTAGTATAATTTAGCCTTTCCCTCTGGTGCATGCTCTATATTCTCTTAGATCTTTGTATCTATTTATGGCATAGCATGCACTGTATTGCTTCATCATTATTTGGGTACCTGTGCATCATACTGTAAATGTCTTGAGAATAACACCTCTTGGTCTATCTCTTGCCTCACATGGTGCTTGGCATCTTGCAGATTCAGATTCAGAGCTTTTTAGCCTAAGATAAATAGAAGATGTATATTTGGAGGCTCTAGGGTAAATTGGACACCAGGGAGTGTGTCCAATAGAAATAAGCGTACAAGACAGAATAGTGTAGAGTTATAGTCGTTAATTTATACAAACATAAGAAAAAGGAAGAAGAAGGTAGGGAATGTGGGCTGGATTATGCAGAGCAATATATTAGAAGAAAATGAATCGGATCTATGCAGAGAAAGGTGCCACTGTGAGTTAGGGCACAGTGCAGGAAGGACGCAGCAGACACAGTGACGTCTCAGCTGCAGGTGAAGGCGGGCGAGGAGAGGGCCACTTTACATCCTTTTGCTGAAAACCTGTAGGGGATTAAAGGACCCAAATGAGAAGATGAGAATGAGAACAGAGGTCAGAGTTGGAAACTTTGAAAAGGAAAACCATAATGTTATGGTTAATATTTTGTGTCAAAATATTACCTAGCCACAGGGTGCCCAGATGTTTGGTCAAACATTACTTTGGGTGTTTCTGTGAAGAGGTTTTGGATAAGATTAAATTAAATCAGCAGAATGAATAAATCAAACCACTCTCTATAATGTGGGCGGGTCTAATCCAATTAGTCAAAATGCTGAAGAGAATAAAAGGCTGACCTCCCCATCTTTAGCTTATTTATTTATTTATTTATATTTTCATTTTGTTTTCTGGTATTGGGGATTGAATCCAGACTTTTTCTACCTCCAAGCTATACCCCAACCCTATTTCTTATTCTTTATTTTGAAATAGGATCTCACTAAATTAAAGAAGCCTCACTAAGTAGCTCAGGCTGGCTGCAAACCTGCGATCTTACTGTCTCAGCCTCCCAAATACTGGGTTTACAAACCTGTGCCACCACTCCGGGGCTCCCTAGCCTTTTTGAACTTGGGCATTAACTGTTTTTGATCCTTCAGCGGACGGCTGGCCTTCACACTGTCATGAGTCAGGTCCTTATAGTCAATCAGTCTCTCTCCCTTTCAGAATTAATTAATATATGTTTCCTACTAGTTCTGTTTCTCTGGCAACCGATGCAGGATAGAGGGTCTGACTAAATAAGATGGGGGCCGCAGGAGGCAAGAAAGGAATTATGGCTACTTAAAATTTGAGACCAAGGGTGTTAGAGAATAATAGCTGTAGTAATAGGAACAAAGAAGATGAAAAGGGCAATTTTGAACAAAGTTTGTTTGGTTTTACTTTTTCTTTATTTGACTCTGAGGTGATACTGAGATTTAAGTGAAATGGTTGTAAAGAGCTCAGTGAGCTGTGGGTGGCTTGTTTGGCCAGGCTGGGTGTGGCATCTTGGAATCATCTGCAAACAGGTGAACAGAAGTTCACAGGACAGAACAAAGTCTACAGAGGACTGGCAGGGACCAGCAGGGGCACCGATTTGACTGAGGCTTTCTCTAGGGAACTGGGGTGGGGGGCAGAGGAGATGTGAGAGGAAGATGCTGGGGCAGAGCTCTCAGTGCAATGTGACTTGCAAGAGGCCAAGAATTTACCTGCTCCGAATTCCTCAACTCTAAATGTGCGTAAGACACTCAAGATCCCCAGACATGGTTTCTTTCTTCATTTTCACTCAGTAAAGCCTTTTAAGTGAACACCAGAGCAGGAGCTAGGATTTCTTCTCTCTATTCTTTGCATTTAAGCAGATCTACAGACTGAGATTTGACATTTTAATCCCTAGGACTTTGATTTCCTCTTCCAAAAAAGGAGGTTAGATTAAAAATGTCTAAGAGTTTTCAAAAGCTCACAAATTCTGTAGAAAAAAAAATCTATATGCAAAATATTGTTTAAAGCTGCAAAAGTATCCTTGGTAAATTTAGAAAATACATTAAACTATATAGGGACTCACTTTCCTCGCTTTTACTTGTTGAAGCTTTTATTAATTTATTTAATATCACTAAAATATTGTAAGCAATTAGATACATCAAAGCCTTCCTGTAATCTTGTTGAGAAGCAGTTTTTGGGCTAAATTTTTTTCTAAAATATTAAAGGTGTGATTTATTTATTTTTGTACTTTTATAGATGCACCCTAATTATACATCATGATGAGATTCAGGGATGCAAACACATAGGTGCTCAGCACGCGGTTATTTCCCTCCATGTATTACTCCGTCCGCCTTACACTGAGATTGGTGCTGGGATTGGTACTGAGATTGGTAGTGAAACCTTGTATGATGTTTGAAGGTGTGATTAAAAAAAATTTTTCTTCCAGAGGGCCAAACCCTACTTTATATAGCTTTAAATAAACATAGCCACGAAGAAAGAAAACTAGAAGTTGTATTTTTATTTATACTTCAAAAATTAAAAAGAAATCTTCTTATGAAATTTGCTTTTCTATTACAAATCTTTCAGCTCTAAGATCTTTTCATAGAATTAGTGTATAATACATAGTAAAAGAAGAATTGCTGGTTCAAATGATTTTGTATGTTTAACATAGTTCCTTTGAAATTCTATTGTGCCTTTTCATACCTTTCTAGATCTCTGTTATCATGTAGTCCAATAATATCCATTTTAACTTAGGCAAGAAAACTTTGCTCTTCTGAGTAGCTTGTTCTCCTAGGCAACATACAATGTCAGTTTTTATATTTGATCAATGTGTGATATTTAAATTATAGTCTATGCCCTTTAACAATATTTCTCTACTTGTACAATTTGAAGTATGAATTTCCAAATTCAGTTTGGAAAAAATATGACCTCTCTATTTTTAAAATGTACAAGATGTATGTTGATATAATTAATGCATTTGACATAGAAACTGTTGAACAGTTGGAGAACACATGCCATAAATTTTAATTCAAAGAAATTAAACTACTAGCATTAAAAATCAACTTTTTTTTACCAAATGGAAGTTTTTGTGCCTCTACTATATACAGTGTGCATTAGATATTGCTCATAATAATCCTCTTCCTTTCTGCTCTCAAGGGCACTCCACATAACTCATCTTGCTCAGTGGCCAGCTACAGTGTAGGACTTCTATTAGGAAATGATGTGCCTTGAATTATCAAGGTGTTGATGTTGCATTTTGTCACTTAGTATCTCATTTATTTGCTGGAGACTCCTTAAATGAGGACAATTAATATGTAAGAATTCTCTCAGAAATAGATAATGTCACAAAAATAATCAGGAATGAAGCAACATTTAAAATACTTCTTACAGAGATACTTTATAATTGTTTATTTTGTATTTTCTGCATTTCCCAAATTTCTGGATTTCTTGTGAATTAGTGTAATTTATTCTTGTAATTTTTGTATTTTTGTAGACAAGGCATTTAGACATTTACCAGCTGGCCTCTTAGTTCTGTTGATGTTACGTATAGTTATATAGACATGAGGATCTGCTTTTTATTCTTGTCTTGCAGTCAGACATATAAAAAAGTATAATAATAATAATATCTGCATATTCAGGAACATAAAAAATTAGTGAAACTTTTGAGACAAATTTGTTCTATTTTTAAGTCACAGTAATGACTGCTTTGTTTCTCATTAATTTTCCAGTTGTAACATTTTATACCTGGATACACAAATGTAATACAATTGAACAATAAAACAATTATCTGTCTGGTGGAAATAATGCACTTATCTCATTGAAACAATTGACTTGTTTAAAAATACACAGAAGTTTTAGTTCTGCTTAGAACATGATTACCTGTTATTTGTAATGAATTTCTAGGAGGACTTTTTTTTTTTTTTTTTTTTTGGTGGTACTGGGGTGGAACCCAGAGGCTTTCTACCTCCGGGCTATACTCCCAAACCAGTTTTTATTTTTATTTTTTATTTTTTTTATTTTTTATTTTTTTCGGGCTTGAGCTACACCCCCTGCCCTATTTTTTATTCTTTATTTTTGAAACCGGGTCTCACTGGGTTGCAGATGGCCTCACTAAGTAGCTGAGGCTGTCCGCGAACAGCGATCCTCCGGTCTCAGCCTCCTGAATGCTGGGATTACAAGCGTGCGCCACCACGCCCGGCTGTCAAACCAGTTTTTAAATTTTATTTGGACACAGGGTCTCTCTAAGTTGCTGAAAGTCTCACTAAGTAGCTGAGGCTGGCTTCGAACCTGTGCGATCCTCCTGTCTCAGCCTCCCAAACGCAGGGATTACAAGTATGCGCCACCACGCCCGGCTTAGGAGGACTTTTAAAACCTCTGATGTAATTGGATCAGCTATTGAATCCATTGGTTGTAAGTGATAAATTTCTGCGAATGATTCCCCTTCCATACAAACTTCCATTTGAAGCCATTTTGAGTTTGAAATTATTTTTTCAATATCTATGACTTTTGGCTGGATCTCTGGAAAATTGCACTCAAAGGCGGTGTCTTCCAGAGAAGCTGCACCATGACTTGTGGGTTCTGTGTCACTGGAACATTGCAGTACTTTTTGGACTGGCTCAAGTGTTTCTTGGCATTTTCTGTAGCATTTAACTCAACCTATCTATAAGATCAAACCGGATTCCAGATAAACTCTGAAAGCCATAATTCATTTGTGAGCTAATGTGGTACTTTGTTGGGTTTTGGTAATGGGCTAATGCCATTAGGCAGTCAGGAGTTCAGTTCTATTCATGGCATTTCCTTCTGAGGATATAACTACCTAAAAATAATAGAGAGACCTAGCCCAGTGTTTATTTTTCTTGTATCTCATCCTTTCACATAATTTTATGTCCTATTTTAATTCCTTATTATATATGTGTGTGTGTGTGTATATATGTGTGTATATGCTTTTCTTTCCCCCCTAAGCAGTTTCTAAAAATACTATAGATCAACAGCTTTTGCTTCTGTCTTAAAGGGAGATGTGGCTGAGACAGGAGGATGGCACGTTCAAGATTAGTTTCAGCAATCTAGGGAGGCCCTGTTTCAAAGAAAAAGGGGTGGGAAGCTTGGCATTATAGCTTGGAGACAGAATGCCTCTGAGTTTAATCCCCATTACCACCACCAACACCTCCCCTCCTGACCCCCGCCCAAAATAAAAAGCTTGCCTGTAATCTCAGTACTTGGGAGGCTGAGAAATGAGGATTACAGGTTTGAGGATAGACTCAACAACTAGCAAGAAGAGACAGTGAGACAATGTTTCAAAAATAACATACAAAATAGGGCTGGCAGTGTAGCTCAGAGGTGGAATGCCTCTGAGTTCAATCCCTAGTAGTACAACAAATAAAGAAAGAAAAGAAATGGTTCTGGCTCTTGGCTGACTCAGTCTTGTGATGCAGGACTGCTGTGAGTTTTTATTTTTTACTTTAAAGGTGCTACTCAAGCTAGTTAATATTAATAATCACTTCATAGAAAATCGCTGGTGTCCTAGGAATGGCTTGTTACACTGCCCTTGTTTTATAAACAGGGGGAGCCGGTCCTGGTTCCTTTGTTCTCCCAGGAAGCCCACCTTTCAACACCGTTGGGTTGCCACGCGGGCCCACTGTGCAACACAGCGTGATGATGGAAACTCTGAGTGCTTGAAATTCTTCCTTCCAATCCCCATCTCACATTTTGTGGCACTAATTTTTCTTAATTTTTTAAAAAAATAACTCTTAATACTTTATATTGAGAAATGAGCCGAAACATTTATTTGATATCTTGTTGGGATTTCACAGTACTGTATCATAATACTCCATTCTCATGGTGTTCTGAGTCACTAAGAAGGAAATACACGAGAGCGACAGGCATCCAGTGAATAGCTTTATTGCACTAATGTTGGGCATAGAGCTCATAGCGGATGCAGAGTTGAAGTTTGCTTTTTATTCCTTCCCCCTCCTCCTCTTGAATTTTCTGCTGCATTACAGCAAAGTGTGGAATTGCAGGTTCCTGACTCACCCCCGCTTCCATGTGCAGGGCAGTTCTAAGGGAGGTCTGTCAATGCTGTACCTCCGAGAGACCCAGAAGCCCAGGGCCTCTTGCTTTAGCCAAGTAAGGCAGCCTGGCCTCTCCCTAGGAAGTGGGCTCCTTCAGCAGCTCATCTGTGTAGTCTTGCTTGTCTTCTTTCTTCTGTCTTTCCCCTTTGTTTCCACTCGCATTTACATGTAGCCATGCCATTTAGCAATGTCATCTAAGTTTCTTCTCTCTGCACGGTGAGTTATTTTCCTATTATCCTCTTGAATAGAGTTGAAAAAGCCAAGGCAGTGAAAGCAGCCTAGGCAACTGATTATTTACAATTGAGGAAAGTAAATGAGAATTAGGGAGCTGGTAACGAGAAATGGCACTTTGAAAATGTGCTCAGAATACATCACAGGACTGGAAAATGAAGAACATCGTGCTCTCTCCCAACCACAGCCTTCTTCTACAGGTATTTTTAAGAAGAGAAAGATCAGGAAAACTTTTACCTCTCCATTTACAATCTTTGTTTAAACTCAAGACCTCTGCCAGTGTGCACCACTATATATTAACAGGCACGTTCCCAGCTCTCCATAGGCAGATCTGAACATGCTAACTTAGCTTTTATTTTCCTGTGGCCTTGAATTAAGTAAGATGTTAGATCACAGAAGTCTTGATATTTTTAGGTAGGATTTTTAGTAGGTAGGTTTCTAGTAGGTTTCTCTGTTTTGTTTTTCCAGTAGACAGTGTGTATGTGTGTGTGTGTGTGTGTGTGTGTGTGTGTGTGTGTGTGTGTTTGTGTATGTGTGGTGCTGGGGATTGAACTCAGGGGCATCCTATCTCCAAACTATGTCCCCAGCTGATTTTTTATTCTTTATTTTGAAACAGGGTCTCACTAAGTACCTGACACTGGCCACAAACCTGTGATCCTCCTGTCTCATTCTCCCAAGTACTGGGATTACAAGCCTTCACCACCACACCTGGTTTTTTTCAGCTATTTTTTCAATGATCATCTCGTTTCTTTACCTTCTTCATTAATTTTCTCCAAAATATTTATCGCTGACAACCTAGAGAATATTTAAGTTTCCTATTGGAGTTTCTTTTTCTCCTTAGGATTTCCTGCTTTGTGGAGCACTTTGTACCTGTGTGTAGACACATGCATTCATTTAGAGATAAATTAAAAGTGATTTAAAACTCTAGTGTTCTAGATAAATCTCCTCACTCATTCTTCTTATCTAGACTGTGCTTCCACTCCATAGGTCTCAGGCCATTTAGATAAAAACTACTGAATTGCAGAGGAGTAGATTTAAGATGTCCCAATGCCATTCCTGGAATAAAAGTCCTCCCTCAGATGATTTGTTTCTGAAGAAGTGACTTAACTGACTTCTCTGGAATCAGCATAGTGTTTCTGTGTAGTAGACGTGTCAAACACCTCCCAGTGGAGACTGAGAAGCGACAGAGAAAAGAGCACACGGGTAGTCCTGGCACACCTGCAATGGCATCCCGGCAGCAGGAGGGCTGCTGAGACCAGGGGCTGTGGAGTCAGCTGCCTGGACTGAAACTCCACTCTAACCCTGACTTTCTTATCTCTGTGTCTGCTTGCTCATCTGCACAGTGAGCATACAAATTAAAACATGTACCTCAAAAGTTCTGGTAAGCTGGGCGTGGTGGCGCACATTTGTAATCCTAGCATTCGGGAGGATGAGACGGGAGGATCCCGGTTCACAGACAGGCTCAGCTACTTGGTAAGGCCCTCTACAACTTAGTGAGACCCTGTTTCAGAATAGAGAATAAAAAATAGGCATGGGGTGTAGCTTGGAAGTAGAATGCCCCTGGGTCCCATCCCCAGTACCCGTAAAAAAAAAAAAAAAAGTTCTGGTGAAGATTTATCTGAATATCTATAAAGCAGTATCTGAGACATAAGTGTTTTCTAAATGTTAGCTCTTAAACTGATTCATTTTTAATTTTGTGGTACTGGGGATTGAACCCAGGGGTATTCTACCTCTGAGGTACACCCTCAGACCTTTTTATTTTGAAACAAGTTCTCACTATGTTGCAGAGGGCCTTGCTAAATTGTTGCCACCAGCCTTGAATCTGTGATCCTCCTGTCTCAGCCTTCCAAGTACTGAGGTTACAGGTGTGCACCACCTCATCTGGCTAAAATGTTGGCTGTTAAATAGTCCTCATATTCCTAACTGGGTGAATGGATCCAGTATTTTTCAAGTATTTTTTCTTAGACCACTATTGTTTAGGAAAACTCAGCTAAAGTCTTTTCTGAGGGTGTCCTGCCTTGTATTTTTATTTATTTAGTTTTTGTTTTTGTTCACCATGTTGAGAGTCAAAACCAAGGGTTCCGGCGTGTAGCTCTTCTTCCACTGAGCTACCCTGTATCACCCTTGGTTTATATTTTCAAAGCTGAACTGTGCATCGGAAGATTTAGCTTTGTATAATTTAATTAATAATCTGGGCTTGTGAGTAATCTGTGTAAAATAATTTGGGGAGGCCCAGCATGGTGGCGCACAGTTGTAATCCCAGAATTTGGGAGGCTGAGACAGGAGGATCACGGTTTGCAGACAGCCTCAGCTACTACTTAGTGAGGCCCTTTGCAACTCAATGAGACCCTGTTTCAAAAAATAGGGCTGGGGGTGTAGCTAGGAGGTAAATACCCCCAGGTTCCATCGCCAGTACTGCAAAAAAAAAAAATTAAAAAAATAAAAAATGGGGGAATTTAGGAAATTTGTTTGCCACTGCAAAGCTGTGTATATTGTTTTTGTTGATGAAATTAATTTTGACACTAAACTTACCCTGCTTGATATTCACAATTGTTCTAATAAGAAGGGAAATACTGAGGGAGTTATCTTCTTGTTACTGAAAGGTCTCAACAAGCATTAGCAGTAAATCATTGGGAATTTTCAGGAGAATGTGGGATAGTCTAATACTTTGAATTGTATCCCAAGTTGAAAATCCTGTAATATAACGTGTATGTGTATTTGTGTATCTGTGTTGCAGGTGGATAGGTCACTTTCATCATGTGAAGGCTACCACACAAAAAGTTATAAGAGAAACTCAAAGTTTTACTTTAGTTTGTATAATAATTAACTTGGCTACATAAATACCACGAAAATAATTAGAATGGCAGATTATGTTGAATGCCTAAAGAAATATGTTTGACAACTTTTAATTTTTTTCCCCTCCCACACACCACTTCCTAGATTGTTTCTGGCACACCAGATGTGTCTCCACACGGTGGCGGATCCAGTAGGGACGTGTGAACACCTGTGGTGGTGGCTTTAACAAATCTCCTCAGTTTGGTTACATTTAACGAGAGCAACAGCACAAAGAGCACTATATTTTGAAGATAATGTTATGCAGATATAGGGAATAGTTTGCTTCTTCTTTCAACCCTATCCATTAATGCTCTTTGTAAAAACTAATATTGAAGCTCGTGTCCGAAGGGTGAATGTAAACACACAAGAGCTGATTGTAATCTTCTTGCTTTTCCTAGCCATGAGCTCCTATTGGGCAGAGGAACAAGAGGGATGATTAGTAGGAGAAAGTGAAAAAAAAAAAAAAAGTTGTGCTAGGGAAAGGCTTGTTTAATTATTTTTTTTTGTGTGTGTGTGTGGGTCTGGGGATGGAACCCAGGGGCAATCGACCTCCAAGCTACACCCCCTGCTGTGTTTTTTTTTTTTTTTTATTCTTTATTTTGAAACAGGGTCTCACTGAGTTGCAGAGGGCCTCACTAAGTAGCTGAGGCTGTCCGCGAACCAAGATCCTCCAGTCTCAGCCTCCCAGATGCTGGGATTACAAGTGTGCACCCCCCCCCCCCCCCGGCTTTAATTAGATGTTTAAGTGTCCTTTAATTGGTGCATTGTAGTCTCACAGACATTGTCCTTCAGAGTGGTAGTGACATACATTCACACAGCAGTTGGTGAGCTTCCCTGCTCTCCAGCTTCCTCCCCAGTCCCTCTGCTTCTCCAAGCGCAATATGGAGATTCACATATGCATATAATCAATGGAAGTGCCTCCTTTGTTAATTCTCCTCTTTCCCACTCTCCCTGGGCCACCTCCCTTGCTCCACTGGAATTTCTCTTTAATTATCTAAAGCCCCTCTTGCATCCCCCTTACCCCTTAGCTCTGCATAGGAGAGAAAGCATCTGGCTGGGAAAGGCTTTTTAATACTATTCCTATTTCTCTTCTGAGTGGATTAATGAATTTATGGGCTAGATTTTTTTGTAAGGTTCTATGGATCAAACCCATGGTCTTATGCATGATAGGTAATTTCTCTACCACTGAGCCACATCCCCAGCCCCAAATTGCCTGGTTTTAGCTTAAAATCAGCTTTAATTTTTGATCCCCATGGAGAAAATGCTCTTCTAGGCATTTTTTTGGTTTGTTTTTTGTTTTTGGCTTCATGTATTTACTATGTGAATTTTTTTCTTTATCATCAGCAATTTAAATACCAGAGCAAGTACCTCATCCTAAGAGTGGACATTTCTCTCAAATGAATTAGCTTTGGTTTTAGTTTTGGCCTCATCTGTGACACTTTCTTGGGTCCCTGTTTTTTTTTTTTTTTTTTTCCCCAGTACCGGATATTGAACCCAGAGGCATTCCACCTCTGAGCTACATCCCCAGCCCTATTTTTTATTCTTTATTTTGAAACAGGGCCTCACTGTGTTGCAAAGGGCCTCACTAAGTAGTTGAAACTGTCCGTGAACCATGATCCTTCAGTCTTAGCCTTTCAGTGCTGGGATTACAAGCCTGCGCCACTACGCCTGGCTTTCCTTTATTTATTTATTTATTTATTTATTTATTTATTTATTTTTTAATGTGTTTATATGTGGTGCTTGTGATTGAATGCTGTGGTGTTCTACATCTGAGCTACAACCCAAGCCTTTTTACATTTTTAATTTTGAATTAGGATCTCACTAATTTACCAAGCACTGGCTTTGAACCTTCCATCCTCCTGTCTTTGCCTCCCAAGTACCGGGATTACAGACCTGTGCCATTGTACCTGGCAAAGGGGGTCTCCAATTTTGACAAGTACTAGTAGTTTATATAAAAATAACTAACATAATTTTTCTCTCAACTTTTAATTATAAGGTGAATGATGTTATAATCAGGAACTGTGTGCCAAAATACCAACTTGAGTAATTTGGTTTTTTTTTCAGTTTCAGGACATTTAGTTTCAATTTATAGCACCTTTGCATGTATTCTATGCATAATCCATAGTTTACTTCATCCCTTTGAGGTCACAGAAGTTTTGATGTATAAATTACATCACCATAAACATCTATATAAATCTGACCCTTTCTTTTTCTCTCTCTTTTGGGGTTATTTAAAGTTTCTGGCCTTAGGCAGTAATAACAATTTCACTTTTTCAAGAACCTGGAACGTTTTGGATATTATTTTGAGAATTCTTTGATTTATTCAATAAATGTGAAGTAGTATTTCAGTGTTGTTTTAATTTGCATTGCTTTGATAAATAAGATGCTTGACTATTCTTTCTTATATGCATACTTAATAATGTATTTCTTTTGGTGCATGTTCATGCATTTGAGTTATTTTTCTTCTGAATTTTATGTCTTTATGTCAGATTGTTTATCCCCTTTATGTAACATAGAAATTAACCTTTTCTCCTCCTTATTGAATGTAGTGTTCCCTTTCTTAGTACTAAAGATTAAATGGTTCATTTGCTGACTCAAAGTTAGAAAGTTGCCATTCTGTTAAAAAATACTCAATTCTATTTTATGATAATTTTTAAGTTACCTTTAATATATGTGGCTAAATTATATATTTTGTATGTATATACATTCACTACATATCTGCATATACAGATAAAGGATAGGCTAGTTTTATAATAATAACATAATACTATAAATTTTGATCCATTTTATTGCAAATTATAAGTTATTCTGGTATTACTTATTAAATAGCTTTTATTCTACCTCTCCCCAATTATTTTGACCTTCCTATTGGTCATATTATAGCATTCTGACATATAGTTAAATATTATAGAGGACTCCAAGCTTATTTATTGATTTATTTCAAATATGATATTAAACTATATTATTTAAATTGCTAATGCTTTATGTTTTTAACTTTTCTGTTGGTGTATTATAATGATACATGGTAGTGAGATTCCTTGTGGTATACTTGTACATGTACATGACATAATTTGGTTCATTTTGTTCCCCCTACCTCTCCTTTTTCTTCCCTACTCTCTCCATTTGATCTTCCCTTTCTTTTCCACTGATTTCCCATCTATTTTCACGAGAATCCACACACATACTTTTTTTCCCCTTTTTTCTCCCTAGCTTCCACATATGAAAGAAAACATAAGAACCTTCACTTTGTGAAGCTGGCGTATTCCACTTGATAGGATGTTCTCCAGTTCTGTTTTTCTGCAAATGACATAATATAGTTTTTTTTATGGCTGAGTAAAACTCCATTGTGTATATATTCCACATTTTTCTTATTCACTCATCTGTTAAGATGTTTTAAATTGTGGTAGGTTCAGCCTTTTCTTTTTCAAAAATCCTCAGGCTTCTACTACGTGACAGGAAAAGTGTAGATGTAGAAATTAAAATTACTCAGTTTTCCCACTCCTGGTAATCAAAGTCCTCCTGGAAAAACAGACATACAAAAATGTAATTAGATTGTAATGTGATTAAAAAAAACCCATAAAGGAGAGATGAACAAAGAATTGTGGTTACATGGAGATTAGTTTATTTGCATCTGTTTATTTTCTATAACATTTTCTGTCTCTTATAAAAGTTCTATTGTAATTTTAATTGCTGTTTTATTATGTCTACAAAGTACTGTGTAAACATTTGATTTCTTTTTATCATGTAATCTCAGATTTATTGTCTGTGTCATCTTTTTTATTTCCCAATGAAGTTCTATAGTTTTCTTTAATGTGAAATATTTGTTAAAAACTTTCAAGTTAAACATGTGCATGGTATGAATGCTATTCAAAACAGTCTATAAGTAATTTTACATTTGATATATTTTTTAAAGCCTTCATTTTGGGTTTAACATTCATAGGGAAAATTGGAGAATTTCCTTCCTTCCTTCCTTCCTTCCTTCCTTCCTTCCTTCCTTCCTTCCTTCCTTCTGTGTGGGAGCTCAAACATTCATTGATTACACTTGGATAACTTGATCAGATTCAATACACACATAGACATAAGTGCGAAAGTGTCTTTGAGATTATTTTTGAATAACATTTTTATAGTTATATTTTTAATAGTTAAAATTTGAAACCAGTGATAGGCCAGTGAGAAATTGTTGTGCCAAGAAAACCATAGTTTTATATAATAAACTTGATTGGAATTATGAAAAACAGTGTATTTTTTAACAGATGAATTGTGTTTTCTATGATTGCAGCTATTAATTGGCAATGAGGAGGGGCCAAAGATGTTAAAGTGTTTTTGAAAATAAAACTTAAATACCCATCAAATAGCAATAATTTTTGGAATTTTGCTTGTATCAGTTATATAATCCCTATTTTAAAAATACAGAATAAAGTTTATTTCATTGTTTGAATTTTAAACTGTGCTTTATTTAAACATATTTTTGTATTTGCAAATTAGGTCAGAAGTAAGCAGGACTGTAGTGACGTAAATAAACAAATCCCAGTGGAAAATTGTCTTTGGGCTTTCTCTTTTGTGTACTTCTTTTTATATACAAGAACACGTCTCTTGGTCACAATCCCAATATAAAAGAGAAAGGTTAAGAGTGTGGGGGGGACTATTCCCACAGAGACGTCTTGAATTTCGGTCTTTCGATTACCTGATTATTCTTGCAGTTACAGCAGATGAAGGAATAATGAGGAGTTTGTTTCTTATGTGAATCATAAAAGATAATATGGGTATACACAGGGTCATTGACTTGAATAAGTGGATTGATTTTAAGAATTCTTTGTTTGGAGAGGTGCATAATGTTTTCTAGGGACACACAGAAATTGTTGTAGAGATCCAAGTTCCATATCTTCAAGTACAGGAAGGGGAATGGCAGAAACTAAATAATACATTTAGTTAGCGTTCATCTTCATTTATTCACTGACTCATTAAAGATGGTTTGAGATGCCTTTTTAAGGACATATTATATTTAATAATGAGCAGATGTACATAGAAGAATCCTATGTGGGAAAAATATGAATAAGTAGGAAGTCCCAACTGGAAAAAGTAAAATATTTGAAGACTTACATGGTTGTTTTTCTTTGATTCATCATTTATTTTGACCCTGAATTTTCTAGCAACTTAACATAGATAGAGTGATTAGTTAGTTATAGATACCTGTTGCTTTGCTATATATATATGCACGCATACACACATTTATTATAATTATTTGTTTTATTATTAAATATTTATATGTTCCTTTAAAAATGCAGATCGCATTAGTGTTTCTTTGGGGCAGCTCAATGATCTGAATTTAATTTCTAAAAGAAATTTCTCATATAGGCCTTCATTGTACATGTCAAAAATGATGTGTTTATAACAAGTACCATTAAGTGACTCCCATGAAAAGAACTGACTTGTGGGTGATTTCAGAACAACCTATACAGTATGTCAATTAAGAGTGTGGAGGGACATAGATGTTGGGGAGAGAAGAGCAGACATGATGTGGATATGATGTGAAAAATTACTGAAGCACCACCTTTCACATGTTTTAACATCTACATTCTTCTTCTACCCTAACATTGCATACAGCAAATGAAACAAAGAATAACTCCCCTCACATAAAACAGGTTTAACTTATGGAGCAGACCTAGGACCTGGTCATTTGCATCTAATGTGTCTTAGGTTATCTATATTAAAATGTAAATAAAGTCAACATTGATAGGATAAAGCACATGAGTAAAATATAAGGAACATTTTTATCTACTTGCCAATGAGAAAGAAAAGTAGGCTGAATAATAAAAGTTAAACTATCACAAGAAACATGAAAAGCAATGGAAGATGTCATGTAAGGTATGTGACTTATAAGTCAGGGAAAAAGTCTTAAAATGATAGTCAGAAAGGGGTACCTGCCTTACTCAGATATGCATTTTCTGCACTTTGTTTTTATTATATAAAAGTTATCCCTGATGAAGTCTTAACCCATTGAATCCTCAAAAGTAACTGTCAGCAAATCATATTCAGCAGGTCTTTTTAAATCTTATTTTGCTTATTTATTATGTCATTTCCAAATTTCTTAGTCTTTTTAGCCTGTGGTCATGAACATTTTAATAGAAAGAGCTAGTGACTTTTATTCTGGTTTTATGACCTTTTACTTTCAGAGTCAACAAAACTTTATTAATCACCTGATTACATAACAGGCACCATACTAAGAGCTTTTTCACATCTTATCACGTATCATTTTCCATAATAAACCCATGAGGTAAGTCCTTTATGGCCCCCACTTAATATAAGAGAATGCTAAGCCTCAGGGAAACCTAGCTGGAGGTCACTTTGCCAGTCAGTGAAGAATTCTGGCTCAAGTCCAAGTCATTTGTCCTGAAGCCAGTTCTTTTACAGCCAGATCCCCTGCAAAGCGCTTCTGACTTTTACTTAAGATACACTCTGCTCTTTGTTTATTTTAATTAATCTTATGCAAAATATAATCTTCTAAATCTAAGAGTGCTATTGTCATCTGGGTCAAATCGTGGATTTAAGGACTGAGATGAATATCTAGTTGTTGTTGGCTATATAGTAGTTTTGAGAAAAGCCAGGTCAAATTTGCCTTGGTTGAAATCAGAGTGATTAGAGCCCAATAAAAAAGGAGGAATATGTCTTCAAGAGAAAAAGAGCATCATCTTTTTGACACTGACAGTATTGCTCTATTTGACTACCAAGTACTGCCACACATAATATATACCATATCATAAGGGCAGTGAGGCACAGAGTAGGAATTCTTTAAAATTCACTTGTGTTCATCAACATTTATTGAGCTATATTTTGTGATAGACCCTTAGGTAAGGTAAGATATAGTTCTGGCTCTGAAGATAATTATAGTCGAATGGAGAAACTTTTATAATAAGATTACTAATTTTCAGAAATTCAGATTCAGTAAGTCGCTTACTGTAGTCATCAGGTAGATTTGGAGATTTATCACTTAGCTAATGAAAAACATAAGTTTCAGTTAAGAGTGTTTCCTATTTTAGACAATATATGACAAATCATTGTGCCATGATTTAAAGCCTTTCTCAAATATAACCCACATTTTACCTTTAAAACGAAAGGGTATTGAAAAGAGTTTATTATAATGTAATTGAGTCACTTACCAGGCCTATTTAAAAGCCAGTCACTTCCTTTTCTTTCTTTGCATCCTGTGACACAGACTTCTGGGTTCTGAGAAGTATTGTTCTTGTTTTTAGGGAGTTGCTATTTTATGTAAAACCACAAAATCAGCTAATATGGCCAGTATTTTTCAGCTAAAAGTAGTAAATTAAATTGGAATTCGCTTTTTTCCCTTCTAAATCCGGGCATGAAATAGCTTCTCATGTTATAAAATGACAATTTTTCTTTGTTTATAATGAAATAATTCCTTTTATTTATAACCAAGTTTATCATCTTAACTCTAAGCCCTCCATGACAGCCCGGAGGAGAGAAAACTTGGCAACCCTTCATTATTTATCTGTTTTTACCATCAGAAGGTATTTATTTGTAAGGGGAGCATAGCAGTGACGTCAAGGATAAGAATGAGATACTCCCTGACCTTTTTCTACAGGGCAGCCTTTCCTTTGGAGTCCTGATGGTAAATATGGCCATAATTACTTCAAATACATGCAAGTAGTTACCAATAAAGATGCGCAAAGTCCCCTGGAAACTTGAAAGCATATAATTAGAGCTGTGGAAGGAGAAGAGAATGTCTAATAATAAATAGAGAAAATGGCAATCTTGCATCAGGGAATCCCATCAATGCCCATCTAAGCAACAGCATTCCCTCTATGATTTAAAGCAGCTGCACAAAACCCTTGTGGGCCTGTGCTGCAGCTTTGGGATTGTGGGAAGATCCATTTATCAGACAGGTCCACCAACTCATCATCTCAGCGTGACAAATCTGAGAACTTATAAAAGCTTAGATTTTCAGGCCTTGATTATCTACCTTGAGCATAAGCATAACACTTGCATGTGAGCGTCATTGTAGGCATGATAGTGCTGTGTACTGAGAAAAGTCCAGGGCCAAGGACATCTGAAATGATTTAATTTTTTCCCTTGCATCTGAAAATTATCAGCTTCTATGGAACAGTTGGTATCTTCATGATTTTCTTCTTCAATGGCCACGGTATTTCATGGCTGCTATTTGATTGGTCCTACTGACAAAATTATATAGGCTGAATTATATTTAGTAGACAGGTGTCTACTGAATGGATGACAAGAAGGAAACTGGGTGTTCTGAATTTGTACTTTGGTAGGGTCACACTCTTGCCCATGCGTTTAGCAGGCTCTTTTGGATACTGGTCATTGTGCGCAGCTCTGAGGATGGAAAAGTGCACAGCAATGACCTGGCCTCTGTAATGATAGAGATCAGAGTCCAGCTGGAGAGATATAAGTAAATAGCATTCCCACTGACAGCACAGATAGAGTCATACGAAGTATGGCCACTGTGATTAGTCCTATTGTGCTGTGTACAGAGGGTTGGGAGAGTATTCGAATAATGGAGAGGGAGTGGTGAAAACCTCCTGGAGGTGAGGTTGGCATGGAGCTAAGAAGGAAGGGTGAGGAGGAAACTGAGAAGGCGGTAAGTAATTGTAGAGGGAAAAGAGGGCAAGAATTTGAGAAGCAGAGGACCCCTGGGTTGGAGTGAGCAGAGGGGACTATGGCTGAAGCAAAGAATATGGTCAAGGATTCTCTCGAGATAATTATGGGGTTCTAGAAGACTGAGGTGTTCGCTGAGTTTAGTGATTCACTGACTGAGTTTCTTTGGGCAGAGGCCTATAAAAACTGGAATGCCCATATCTTTGTAGTCACCCTGGTATTTTCTGTATGCTTTCATGTAGCACCCAGGTCTGACTTCATCCCAACATGATGATTGGGATTGTGTTGAATAGGATGATGACTAATGCCACTAGAGAGATTTAAGTTAGAAGTAAAAGGCTCATTACCATTTTTGTTATTATAATATCCAGTTGTACAGTGTTGTAGTATGCTTCTTTAATCAAAATTTATGATCGACTCTTTACATAGCATTATTACATTTTTTATGATAAAGTGAATGTTTAAAATTAATCATCAATACTGTCAATGGTGAAATACTTTAATCTTGTGGTTAATAGCCTCAGCTGATTTTACATATATATATATATAGTGGAATATATACATATATATGCATGTGTGTATATATGTGTGTGTGTATATATATATATATATACGTATATATGCATATATATACATATATATATATACTGGAAATTGAACCCAGGGGAATTCTATCTCTGAACTACACCTCTAGTCCTTTAAAAAAAAAAAGCTTTTGAAACAGGGTCTTACTAAGTTGCTGAGGCTGACCTCAAATCCGTGATCCTCCTGTCTAGGCCTCATAAGCACAGGGATTATAGGCATGTACCACCATGCCTGGTGATACAGGTGTGTAATTCTGGTTAAGTTATTCACTGACTGCTTTACAATAAGCATGTTATTTAGCTAATATAAACCTTGTTTTTTTTATCCTATAAAATGTGATAATAATTTAACCTGTGTGCTGGGATAGATAAGATACTGCCGTCAAGTTTCTTGTTATATCTTTCCTTGATTATCTCATAAGACAGAGGAAACCACTTTTCAGTGTTCCTTCCCTAGAATTTAGAAACAGCCATAGAGAAGGCTGTTCTAAAAATTATGTTTGAGATAGTTATATTCAATTTGCACTCCTTTCTGTGCAGCTGGAGACCGAACCGGCGTGTCACATAAACCTTTTCCTAATCGACAGAGGTTGTTCACTTATTAATGTAAATGCCCCGTGCCTTGGATGTGCGAGCCCTAAAAATACACTTCCAGGGATAAAAATAGATCTCTGGGCGTTTTGAGATGCTGCTTAATCAGAACCAGCTGCAAGCTGTCTAGAAAATGCAAGTTATATGAGCCAGATGGCTTTTGCCCTATTTGCTTTAGACAGCATGTAATTTGGATAACTACAGCTACACTAATACATTTTGCCAGTCACACTGTTTGATAAACATATTTGTTGAGAACAGCCACTTCCAATTAGAGACCCAGTAAAATGTTAATTTATTTTAATAATTTTCCCCCTAGGGTAAGATGAAAAATAATTTTGCTAGGTTACAGAAATATCTGTCCATAGGACAGAGTTTACTATTTGAGAGTTATTGTATGGCAGTGAATAATTTTCAGAATTAGCATTTAAAATGATGAAAACAAGCCATGACCTGTGGCTTCATTTTGCTCCTTAAAGTCTAGTGCATATATGACAGGACATGATTTTTTCCCTATTTATTATTGTTTGTTTTACCTGTAGAAAGATGGTTTGGGTAGTTTTTAACTTTCTTCTATGCAGATCTAATCCATTACTATATTCTGACAGTAGTTACTGGATTATTGTTTGTTCACAGACCACTATTAATGTGGTAGTCATGAGGATTTTATGTTTATGAACATACTCTTTGAGAATGACTTTTCTCTATTAGCTTGCTGTGACCATGACTGATTTTCATCAGCTGAGGACTGAAAGTGTAGACACTGACGGAATTCTAATTTCATCCAGCTCTCATGCTTGTCAGATAAAACAGCAAAGCTGAATTTTTAAGCTATTTATGCCGTCAGACCTAAACTCAGCTACAGATTTCAAGAGATGTGAAGCTGGTGGGTCTTCCATTCTCGCTGGGCGCACCACTTCTCAGGAAAGCGTTTTAAGCCCTGGCCTCCCATTACATGCATCACAGTATCCTGTACTTTACTTCTTGAGACCTCTACCGAGCAGCATGTAACAGACTGCTAAGTACCTCTGAAGGATCTCTTATGGCAAAATTTTCTCATCATTCCAAAGCTTTCAGCATTGTAAGTTTAGTAAGCTCCCAGCAGTTGTCTTTTTCCTTACTCAGTTTAAAGAGGAAAGGATGCTTCATCTGTGAGATTAGTGATGCTGGAACATAAACACCACTGTAATAGTAGCAACAGGTTTATTTATTCTTACTGTAGTAGCAGCAACTGTGACAATCACTTTATCCATTATTGCATCAGGCCTCACAACGACATAGCAACATTACGAGGTGAATATTTTTAGCCTGTTTTTACTGATAAGGATGCAGGGGCTTTGGAATAATAATTATTCAACATCATACAGAACGTGTCAGAGCCAGAATCTGAAGCCACTGTTGTATTAATGGTCTGACTTTGCTTTTCAATTCCATCCATGAAGCTATAAAAATTGGCACTTGACTTAACCAGGGACATTTTTTTCCAGAAGCAATGATGTGCCTCTGTCCATCCATATAAAACTTCAAGGAATTGACAGTACTGCTCCTTAGAATTTATTTTAAGCTCATATGGATAAGTGAAAGGGGCTAATCTCTGTTATTGTACCTTCTTAGATACATTGTAATTGTGCTGCAGAAGTAGTTCTTATCTCTGAGGGGAAAATCTTATTTTGGTGCTTTTCTAATATACTGTTAAGAATTATACTGTTAAGGTAGTGCTTGGAGAAACTGGTAGGAACTGGTGTGATACAGAACAGCAGAGAGAATGAACGTGCACAAAATTTACCAAAGCTCAGATTACTTTTAGACCTTTATATAACACACTAAGTAATAAGATAAATAAATTGATGATCACAGCGATAATATTTGCACATTGTCTTATAGGTAGCAGAAAATAAAGCAAAGCATTGTTTGTGGGGACCTCTTAGAGTTATCATTTTGTCCATCCAAAGCAAATTGACGAGTCATGGAAAAGATCTTATTTCTGACTCATTTGAAAGGGTATACTGCTTTTATTATTTTTACATGGAACCATAAAATGCTACTTCTTGAAAGACAATGTAAAACAATAGAAATGTTTACTGTGTTTTAATAATAGACTTATGCAGTAGTTAATGAAGATTTGGTGTTATTTGTTATCTCTGGAAATGAAAGAAATGTGCAGAAAATATTATTTTCTAATAAATGAATTATTATATTCAACCCAATTCTACTATACAATATTTACTTAAATAATTACTTAGCCCTGTTTTTCCTATTTTGCAAAACTATACCTGATCCAGATTCTAATATAAAATCTGATACCTGCTTGAGCCAAGTGAAAATAAAACATTCTTGTGTCATTAGATGAGAGAAATTATAGGCAGCCTAGAGATATCCCAGTTCTTATGTGGAGGTATATTTGTTTGAGTGAGCCAATGGTATTTACGCAGTCAATAAATATATCAATTTCTGTGAGGAGTCCTGTCGTCGGTGCTCTGGGAAAGGAAAACTATACATAAAAAGTGATCTCTGCTGAGTTTTATCCATTTTCATGCTAATGTGAGCAAGTAGTTCCTTTCCCATTCTATGAAGGTTTAGTGATTTAATAATTAACTTTGATCAACTGGTACAATAAGGAAGCGTTGAGCATCTGAGGAGGTGACTGTATCCTTGTCCTCAGGAGCCTTTGCCATTGGCATCAAAAAGAACATTGTTTTTATGTGGCTTAAGATGTGGCCCCCGAAAAAAATGTGGCTTTTCAAAGTTCATGACTCAAAAAAAGAAAGAAAGAAAGAATAAAGAAAAAGAATAGAATGGAGACTTTCTTTTTATTCTCTTTATCCCATGGGAGGCTTTCTTGCCTTATTCTTCCTGAAGAGAAGACAAGTATTGGCTGAAAATGTTTGTTATATCCCCTTGGGCTCCATTGGCATATTCCAAGCTGTTATTGTCAATCATATAAATACATATTTAGACAATTTCTAAAACACTTTTTGTTCCTTGAAAAGAGAGAAGTCACTCATCTGGGTATGTCACACTGGTGTGTAGGATGGCTTTGTAGTTTACTCATTTCTCCACTGCGGCTCTTCTTGTCCTGTTCCTCTTCAGAAGCCCCCTCCCCTTTTCTCACTAGATACCATTCTTATTTTAAGTGTGTAGCAGTATGAGGAGGTTATGTGTGTGTGTGTGTGTGTGTGTGTGTGTGTGTGTGTGTGTGCATGTGCATAGGTGTGTGTGTGGGGGGGATTGGTAATTATTTAGTTGGTTGGTTCATTCTGATTGGGGCTTTGCCCTAAAATTTTCCATCTGTTCTTGTTGACATTTTGAAAAGTTTACCAAAATCCTATTACTTTTCATGGAATTCACTTAGTTTTACTTTTCTTATATACACAGTAATATTATCTGCAAATATTATTTACCATTCCCTTATTTATGAATTTTAGATCTTTTTCTATTGTATTGGTAAGAATATCACAATTTCATCCTAATATGATGGACAGCTATACATCTGATTTTATTGGAAATGACCATTAAATGTTTAATTAGAAGATGACTCAAAGTTGAAATGGGGGAGTCTGTGAAATTGGTGAACTATCCTGGTTTACCAGCCTACGGTCATATATCTAGATGACTACATTGTTTTTAAGGGGGAAAGAAAAACTTTTGTTTGAATTGATTTTAAAATGTTGATATAATAATTTTATTATACATTGCCCAAGATTAAATAAGTCTAGGATTCCTTAGATGAACTCAATTGGATATGCTTTATTTTTATTTTAATGTGGTGTTGCATTTGGAATGTGTTTTACCCAGCATCTTTGCTTCTCTATTCATAAGAGATACTGACCTACACTTTTCTCTTTTTGCAGCTGCTTTTCAGGTTTTTTTAGAATTACTAGGGTCACCAGTTGCCATTGTACAAACTGCACAATGCCAATACAGGTATTGAAAATTGTATAGTTATTATGATAATTTTACAGAGGAGGAAAATAAAATATGTTAAGGAATAGACTTTTTTTTTTACTACATAAAGGTACATTTCACTCAGTATAATATTTTATAATTTTAGAAACACTCCATATTTTTGCATTTCTTAAGTGTTTACATGAATCTGTATAGTAAATCATTAGAGTTTTCGGATATAAGTGTTTACTTAAATTTCTTTTAAAACAATTGATCTGTTTAGATATTCTACTCTTCTATGGTGATCTTATATCTTATTAAACTTTTTTTTTGTGGTACTGGGGATGGAACCCAGGGACATTCTACCTCCGAGTTACACCCCCAGCCCTATTTTTTCCCATCCATCCATCCATCCATCCATCCATCCATCCACCCATCCATCCATCCATCCACCCACCCACCCTTTCTTCCTTCCTATTTATTTATTTATTTACTTTTTTGTGGCATGTGGATGGAATCCAGGGGCATTCAACCTCTGAGAGACACCCCCCCCCAGCCCTATTTTTAATTCTTTATTTTGAAACAGAATCTCACTGAGCTGCAAAGGGCCTCAGTAAGTAGCTGATGCTGTCTACAAACCACGATCCTCCTGTCTCAGCCTCCCAAATGCTGGAATTACGAGCATGTGCCATCACGCTGGCTTTATTGAACCTTTAACATTCTTTAAAACTATGTGCATTATTGCCAATTACTACAGCAAAATACCTGAGGTTGGTAACTTATAAAGAAAAAAAGTCTACTTAGCTGACAGTTCCTAGGGGCTTAAGAGTATAGCATGGACACTGGTTTGGCTCTGGTAATGACCTAATGGTGGATGGCAGCACAATGGCAGGAACACAGGCAAGATCACATGGTGAGACAGGAAGTCAGAGAGAGGGGAGGGACCTGTAACCACTTCCTACGAGCCCCTGCCTTTTAAAAGTCCTGCCACCTCTTAACATTGCCACACTGGGATCTGCTTCCAACACATCAACCCTTGGGGCTCTTGGGGACACATTTAGGCCACATCCAAGCCATAGTAGCAACAAACCATATATAGTACTTTTATAGTTCTTTTATTCTGCATTAATGAGTTTATCCTTTATTTGCTTTCCAATTTTTGTTGTTTATTTTCCTTGAGTATTAAAGTTTGCCTTTTTGCTGGGTGTGGTGGCTCATGCTTGTAATCCCTGAGCTTGGGAGGCTGAGACAGGAGGTTTGCATGGGTTCGAAGCCAGCCTCAGCTACTGAGTGAGGCTCTCAACAACTTAGTGAGACCCTGTTTCCAATTAAAATATAAAAAATAGGTCTGGGAGTATAGCCTGGAGGTAGAAAAGCCACTGGGTTCTACCCCCTGTACCACCACAAACAAACAAACAAACAAACAAACAAATAAATAAAGTTGGCCTTTCCTCCTTGTTCTTTCTCCTAATCCTTTTGGCTTTATGAGAATATATGTTTTACTATCTTTTTAGATTACTCATTGATTTTGTCTTCAGTATATTTTCCTCTTTCTTTCCTTATAGGTTGTTCTCCTTTAAAAAATTATTTGCACTAAACATTTACCTAGCTTATTCTCATTTTTATTTTTATTTATATACTTGTGCATGTGAGGGGAATGGTGAGGATGAGACCCAAGGCCCTTGACCAACTAGGCAATTGAGCTACCACTAAGCTATATTTTCAGTCCCTGATAATTAATTTTTATTCTTTATTCACAAACGTCCTTTCCAGATACTTTGTGGTTCACTAATTTACTGCAGTTGTTGGACTGAATTGTTGACATAGAAAATCTTTGCAGCTGGGTTATTGTGTCTATGCTACTTGACCAAGAATCCTTTGGTGACACCGAACTCTAAAAAAATGACATAGTAAAATTGATCTTAAAAATATTTATGAGGATTGCACTGGCAAATAATGCCTTGTGTTTTAAAATGTCATTTTGTTTATTTAATTTGAAAATAAATCCATAGATAGTTTGAAAATATGGAAAAATATGACTAGCTATGTATAAATTACCCCCAAAATTTAAGAACTTAAAAGGACAAATACTGTGTTCTCCCTCAGTTTCTGAGAGTCAGGAGTCCAGTAGTGACTTCCCTGGGCTATTTCAGCTCAGGGTCTGTCATAAAGAAGTAATCAAGCTGGAGGCTGGACCTGGGCCCATCTAAAGATTTATTGGGGCTGGATCACAGGTTTGAGGCCAGCCTAAGCAATTCAGCAAGGTTCTCAGTGAGATCCTGTTTCAAAATAAAAAATGTTTTGTTTTCTATGAAAGCACATTTCACTGGACTTACCTATTATGGCTACTCAATAGGACTGTTCTGTAGTGGTCTTGGAAATACTGAAAAATAATTTAAGTACTTTCAAAATACCATACCAGTTCATTCAATGATTACTAAAGTAAGTTTCCCTAACTTATATTTTATTGATTGAACATTTGCTAGAGTAATAGGTTAAAAAGTGAGAAGATGCTTTTTTTTTCACTTTTCTTGCCAGCCATCTGCCAAAATTTGGTGAGTGTTGGAGAACATTTGTCAAGGCTAAAAGCCTAATTGAGAGTTGTCTCATATTAAAAAAAAACAAACACAAGAACAGTCTCAGTGTTCCCATGTGATAGAGTGACTTACGACTTAAAAGTTTTCTTGCTCAGCCCTTTCATAGTAATGATGTTCTCTGCGTGGTGTCAACAAAATTAACTTGGAGAACAGTTTTCTGGACCTCAAAAATTTCAATTCATTTTTTTTTGAGTTTTTATAATAATAAACTTTCAACTTGAAATGTCATTAGGAAACTTTTGCACTGAGCGTGGGCAGGCAATGAAGCACACTGTCTTGTTAGGTAGGAGCAGGGTAGAGCAGAAAGACCTCGGAATTTGAAGGTCTGCATTGGACAGCTCTATTAGCTTGCTTTGCGACCTTAGGCATTTTAGTTCTAGTTTTCTTGCCTGTACAAAAAAGACTAAAAATGCCTACTTTGCCAGATTGCTTTCAAAATTCAACCATAGAATGTACACATTAGTGCCTGGCACACCTAAGTGCATGATACGTGTATGATGCTCCAGGGATGCTGTGGAAATGTTGACTCCTCCTAACATAAGTGGTTGGTAAGGGGTATCTTCCTAAGATCTTCACAAAATGAAAAAATTTAGGGATTTTCAGGTGAATGTTAGATTTATGTCATAATTCTTTCCAAGAATATATGTGGTAGGAGAGAGGAGAGCAAGTAGTTTGTGTACCAGTGAAGAATTTTGCTGTTATTATATTTACATAAAAGTTTTCCAAAGCAGTCCAAATACAGTAACATTAGCCATGACTCTCTGTGCAGAACTGTGAGTGATGTGGGGCAGAGCAGCTGTGGACTAATCGTGTGAGCATATGAGCATGAAATGAAGCTGATACATGTGATAAGAACTCTGTGGAACTGGCTGTAAAGATAAGGATACATACCTATCCATGCTTTCAGTGGAGTAGAAGAGGAAAAGGTGGGTCTCAAACTAGATTTGCAGAATGGATGGGCTAGCACCGGAGGCTTGTACACCATTCCCCAGAAAACCTGGGGTGGTGTGAACACTTGTGCAGCTGTTCATGGAGTGTTATTCTGGTGAGTAAATTGACTTAACCTAGAGTGAAGAATCTGTATTTGGGATTCAGTGTGGCTGGGGGTGTGATTAGAACACAGATGACCTTGATTATCAGGAAAAGAATGAAACAGACAGTAGACAATCACTCAACACCTCCAGAGCAGGGGAGAAGTTAAGATTCAAGTGTCTGAGAGAAGTGACACAGGGTCTCTTTCACAATCCAAATATGAAGGAGAACCCTGAATGCCAGCCCAGTAACCCAAAGAAGGTAGTCATCCTGCAAACACTGGGGCCGTAGCTTTCAAATTCTCTCCTGCTCAAGAATTTTCTAGTGATGGTGCCTTGTTTTCTCATGAATCTGTTGTAAAATAAATAATAAATAAATAAATAAATAAATAAATAAATATGTGATATGGCTATTGTTTACCTTTGGTTCACTTAATTTCTTCTTTTAGTACTTTGTTTTTCAAGTAGCCCAAAATGCATATAGTTTGAAAATCATATAAATACATAATTATAATTTCTACATTTCTCAATATTCTTTCTCTCTTAGCATGTTCAGTATGAATTACCCTGGCTACAGACATTCTGGAGAGAAGAACATTGATTGAGCCCCAGTGTTATATTATGCAGATTAGTCTCAGCATTCCAGTTAGTCTCCACAATATTCTTATGAAGTAGGTTATATTATTCCTACTTTATAGGAGTGTATTTTGAATTTTGGCAGAATTGGATTCTGGTTAAGTGTTGTTTAGAACGCTGTGCTTTTTAGCATGATGTTTCTTAAGGGAAGCCAGGGGACACACAACTTTTAGCAGGAGAAATAAAGACTCAACCAAGAACAGCAATGTTCATTTTTCCCTCCAAGATAGGAAAGTAAATCTCCCTAAAAAGATCCAATTTGATCCCTTCTGAGAGAGTGCATACCTGGAAATGGAGCTGTTCCTGCTCTTCTGGAGGAAGTGAGATTCTTCATTCAATTTGCTGATGGTCTTCATGTTCTCATATAACTAGAGCTTGCTCCTGTAGAACTGTTAAAAACCAGGGAGAAGGCAAAATACTTGATCTCAAGAAGATGCTCATATACTGCATTGGGAAGAATATCTTTTTGTTTCTACTGCAATGATTATGAATTTTCCACATACGCCTGGTTTAGAAAGAAACGAATTCGCATTTCATTAGTAAGAGGTGGCATTTTCTCCCTTAAAAACTATGATAAAAGGTTTAGGGTTTATTGGGTATAAGAAGCCTTTTAGTTTCCAAAGTGTGAAAACCAGTTGAAAGTTGAATTAAATTGGATCCATTCCTGTTATTGAGATTTCTTTAAATTCTATGCCTGATATGGTTTATAATTCTTGGTTTCAAGTGCTAATGGAAATGGTGCTTGGAGGTTAAACCTTGAACTAAGCAACATGCTTGTGAGTTCCTTTGTAAGTGGCTCTTTTAATTGTAGTTCTTCTTAAAAGGAAGTTAACACTTAAGTATCTATTAATTCTTGACAAGAACCTTATTCAACTAGAGCAAAGTTTTTAAAAAAGGCAGGTAGCTGCTAGCATTATGTGGGAATCTGAAACTAGGAAAGTAATTATTATGAGTTTCTTAATCTTTTTATTTTTTCCAAAATGAAAATGTCTCTATTTTTTTTTATTATAAAAGCAATTGTCAAATACTAAAAAGTATTCAAATAATATGGAACAATACACATTAAGATGTGAAAGCTTCCTTCGATTTTGCCCACTCAGCTGACCATTTATTACTGTTTTATGTATATTCTTACCGATCATTTTTCCTCGCAGATGTAAACCTTTATTGTTGCTGCATGTGTGGAGTTAATTAAAGAACATGGACTGTTCCTTAGCTTGCTTTTATTTTTATTGAAAATTATCGCTGCTCTGTTTTCCTTTCAGTAATCTCAGATCTACCTCTTAGGTTATTGGTTTTTTTCTGCCATTTTAAAAGCTGTGAAGAAACAGCTTTTCTGTATGTTTTTGCATGCTTCTCTATTTCATTAGGCTAAATTCATACAAATAAAGCTGTTAAGGAAAGGTAATGCTTATTTTAAATTACCATATACTTTCATATACTGCGGAATAAAATATTTTACCAACTCATTCTCTCATCAGTATTGCATGAGAGATTTTTCCTTGCCCTATTGTAAATGTGAATAATAGTTTTTACTTGTCAGAAATGGGAAAGAAATGCATTTTTTTTTTTTTTTACTGTTAGTGAGGTAGAAAAGACTGTCATATGTTTGTGAGCCTTTATCTTTCTGTTGGGAATAGCTTGTTCATGACATTTGCCATATTTTTCTCAGTGTTCATTTTTCACATTAAAGAGCTTTTAACATATCTTTGGAAAATATGTCACAAATATTTACATACTTTTACTTTTGCCTCTGTGTACAAATATTTGATGTACAAAATACCAATTGTTTGATATATTAACTTATCTCAATATTTTGCTTATGGTTTCTGAATTTATTTATTTTTTGCGGGTCTGGGGATGGAACCCAGGGACATTCTACCTCTGAGCTACACCCTCTGCCCTATGTTTTTATTCTTTATTTTGATACCAGGTCTTACTGAGTTGCAGAGGGCCTCACTAAGTAGCTGAGGCTGTCCGCGAACCGCGATCCTCCAGTCTCAGCCTCCTGAATGCTGGGATTACAAGTGTGCGCCACCACGCCTGGCTCTGCTTTTATTTTTATCCTGAGTAAAAACCACAGCTAACCATTTTGGGGACCTAAGAAGTTTTTATGCATGATCTTATTAAAATCTCACAACAACCCTGTGAATAGGATTCTCTTAACTTCCCTCTATAAGACAAAATTCCCTCTATAATGGCAAAATCAGCTAAGGTTACTAAGTTTGAAATGATAGTGTCATAATAAAAATATAGGCAGCCGGGTACATCTCTCACCCCAAGATTATCAGTGAAAAAACAAAGGCCTCTATACTATTTCACATTTAAGTTGAAAAAAATCTGTATGTATTTAATTGCCATAGCATTCACTTGCTTAATTTCAAATCTTCATTTTATTCTAAATTTATTTATACACACAAAATTTGTTAGTTCATTATAGAGTCTCTTTTATTATAGCAATTATATCTTTGCCCATGTCACATTGTTTAAATTACTTTGGCTTCAGAGTAATTTTTATATATGAGGAAATGTCTACTTCATTATTTTTCTATTTAAAATTCTTCTTGGCTATTTGCATACACTTTTTTCTTCCAGAATCAATATGTTAACTTCATTGTGCAAATTTTTCATTCAAAATAGTTTGTAATTATGCTAATTGTGATCGCAAAACTAACATTATTGCAAAATTGACTTTACTATTAGAAAAATATGTCCTTCTATTAACATTTTAAATGATGTTGTATGATTGACATCATTTAGGTTTTGAATATTTTATTCTAAGTGTATTTCTGGGTTAAATTTTAATCCTGAAAATTATTGTTCGAATTTATGACTACATGCCTTTTTAACAGTGGGTGTATATTAACTGTCATTAACATTTACAAAGTCAAGTTCCATTTCATGAGTATTATGCTAGTTCACGTCCTATTTTTGTATACTCGTCAGAAAGCGAGGAATGATTTCAGTGCCTTGATGGCCACAATCCCTACTCAACCAACATTAGCATCTGAAAGTCCACTTTTCTTTAAATCATATGATTCCTAGCCATTGGATGATTTATGAATTATGTATATCCATTTAAACTTGTAGTTGAAATGACGGTAGTTGTTAGGGGACCAACTTGTCTATGAAAGTGTACTGACATTCACATAACCCCAGGGAAACAGGCGGAAGGTCACATTTAAATTGTTAGAGGAAATTGACCTATGTGAACAGGTTTGATTGTTCTTTTCCAGGTGTAGACACTGTAGCCCTGCACGCAAGTCTTAGGAAGGGCTTGCTATTCTTTTGAGATGGAGGGTCACAGTGAAGGCATAGGCCACCTGTGGAGCCGGGGTGCTCTTCCTTTCTTGACTCTCCTGTGTCTTAGATAACCACGGGAGAGGTGGCCTTCCTTTACAAAGCATGACCAGTAACTTCAGGATTAAAAGTAAGTGGAGAATGTAACAGAAATCGGATTTCAAAAAGAAAATCGAGGTTGGAAAGTATTTACAATAAGGAAAGGCCAGATTGAGAAAGGATGACAAAGAAGACATGAATAGGAAACAAAGAAGAACCCCGAAAGGTGCAGACACAGAAAGCTGCTGAGGAACTTGGGAGACAGGAGGATGAAGCCGATGAAGGCGGCAAAGAATATGAAAAAAAGGAAGAATGAGAAGAAAGTTTAGTAAAACTGACTGCCACTTACTGATATAGTGAGCTTATAAATCCCACTGAAGCTGGGTGTGGTGGCACATGCCCAGGACTTGCAAACCGAGACAGGAGGATTGCAGGTCCAAGAAGAGCCTCAGCAACTTAGACTCTCGGCAACCCATTCTACTCAAAACAGAGAGTACAAAGAGCTGGGGGTGACATGGAGGTAGAATGCACCTGGGCTTAATTCCCAGCTTTTCTTTCTCTCCCTCTTCCTCCCTCTTCCCCCCACACCTGATCTTTTCCTTTAAACTACTCAGTACCTAAATAAAGAAGTTGCTGTTTTTTCCTGTAGTGGGCAATTTCAGTAGCGCATTTTGAAGATTTCTTCATGGAACATTACGGTATTTTACTACCTGACTGAAAGCGAATAAACAGAACTGGAGGATTTCTGCCTTGCACATTTCTGAAGCTTTATTCTATCCTTATTTAGGTAAAGAGAGAAGTTATACACTGACTATGCCAAAGTGACCACATGCTTCACACTTGCACTACCTCTTTTTATGAATCTAAATTTGGAGTTTTCAAAACCTCCTGTTTAAAAATACATCCCCCAAAGACTTCTGCTTATTGCACATTTTGTTCCTGCCCTGTACAACTTAAATCCTCAGCTGCAGTTTTTGGGGAGGCCTTTTTTCTTTTGTCATGATTACAGAAGGGAGATATTGACATATAATCCTTCATAATGTTTTATTAAATAGCATTATAATTCTCAAATTTTAAGGATATACATTTCCTTCAAGTTTAGACAAATATTACAAAAATATTTATTTATATTTATATATTCTCGAATATACATGGAATCTAAATATAATTGAATGAACAAAATTTAAGTTGTTAAAACTGAGTTTTTTAGGCATCTTTTACTTGAAATAATATATATTTTATAGGAAAAAATTTTCTGACAGGTAGTTCTAGGATTTTCCATAATAGAAATCATAGATATTTTCCATGATAGAAATCATAGATAGATATTCTGATAGAATATCTATCTAATTTCTATCTATCTAGTGATAGAATTTTTTTCATTTTTCTTTTTTTTTTTTTTTGGTGGTACTGGGGTTCCTGGAAGCCCTTCTACCTCCGGGCTACACTCCCAGACCTATTTTGTACTTTTTTATTTTTGGAAACAGGGTCTCTTAAGCCAGCGGGGCCGGCTCCGAACCGGCGCGATCCTCCTGTCTCTGCCTCCCAAGCACGGGGATTACAAGTGTGTGCCACCATGCCCGGCCTAGTGATAGAATTTCTAATGATAGCAATCATATTCCCTATGATTTATGTATTCCTGTTGGATTTCCATTTTACTTATTTTATCAAAGGGCATACTTATGTCATGATTTTAAACAGGAAGTCATATTTAGGAATGTACCAATCCTTTTACAACACATTTAAGCATCAAATAGTAACCTTATAAAATTTCTTGGCGTATATATTTAGCAAATTAATATCTGCTATCTGTTATGCTTTATAAAATTTTAAAATCAGTGATGACAGTAAGCTGGACATGGTGGTGTGTGCTTGTAATCCCTGTACTTGGGAGGCTGAGAGGCCATCTGCAACTTAGTGAGGTTCTGTTTCAAAATAAAAGAATAAAATAGGGCTGAGGGTTTAGCTTGGAGGTAGAAAGGTAGAATGAATGCCTCGGGGTTTCATCTCCAGTATCACAAGAAAGTAAAAAAAAAAAAAAAAAAAAAAAAAAAAAAAAAGAGAATCCTAATGCTTCCTTCCAGCTATCTTGTTAACTATACCTTAACTTTCCTTAACTTTAATGTGTCTATATTTTATTACATGCCCTGGATAAAGTATAATTTTTAAATGTCTGATTTTTCTGCAATAAGGTAATGGATGAAAAAGCAAATTAGTGAGTTCTAAATGTGCTAGATCATGTTTCTGATTTAGAATTTACTTAAACAACTTACAGTGTCAATAGTAGGATATTTTGGTGGGCCACTGGGGGTGGAACCCAGGGGCATTCTACCTCTGAGCTACACCCCTAGTCCTATTTTTTAGTCTTTTTTTATTTTTTGAAACAGGGTCTCATTGAGTTGCAAAGGGCCTTGCTTAGTAGCTGAGACTATCTGCAAACCGCTATCCTCTGGTCTCTGCCTCCCAAATGCTGAGATTACAGGAGTGCACCACCATACCTGTTTTGGTATGAATTTTAAGTACATATGTAAGTGATGTTAACAGTCTAAAATGCATTCAAGTAGAAAGTGTTGAGTGGGGGTAGCTGTATTAAGTGACTGCAACTTAATTGATGTTAATGTTAGTGGCAAAATAGTGCTTAAGATGGGAGTATGGAATCTAATTATTTGCTCATTTATTTAATAAATATTTGTGAAGCATCTACTATTAGTTACTTACTAGGTTGTAGAAATTATAATAGTCAACAAGACTGACATATTTTTCTGTCTTTTGAGCTTATAGGATATCATGAAAATAGTGTCTGATTATAATTCGAGAGATTTGAGGGCTCACAGTAAAAATTACTCCTGTCCCTGTCTGAATCTTGGACAAACTGAAAAAATAAAAGAAAATATTATAGTGGATGGTAAACAAAAATATAAGCTTTAGACTGACATTGACACATATGTCCTATATCTAGGAGCAAATACTCATTCTAATACAATTGGCCCTCCAGATCCATGGGTCTTACATCTATGGATTCAACCAATCGTGAATCAAAAATGTAGTTAGGCCGATGATGTTTGTCCCATAATGAACATGTATAGACTATTTTTTCTTGTGATTATTACCTAAACAATACAATATAATGACAATTTTCATAACATTTACATTGTGTTAGGTATTATAAGTAATGATTTAAAGTATATGCGAGGAAATATGTAGGTTCTGTGCAAATGCTATACCTTTTTATATAAAGGATTACAGCATCTGTAGATTTTGGTATTTGTGAGTTGTTTTGGAACCTATCTATGGGATCTCAAACAGATCCAAGGAATGACTGCACTCAACTCCAGGATGAGAGAGATTTATCCATCAGGTTCTGGGAATGATGGACAACGGCAGACTCCTCCCCTTCCGGAAGAGGTCCTGGCCTTTGTGGGAGGAGTTACACACAGGCCCAGCAAATGCTTCCTGTGGATAGGCTGGCTCCTAGGAAGAAACAGAAACAGAGAAGCCGGGTCACTCATTGCCTTGCTAAACTCATGGGATTAGTCACTCCTCCTTCTTTGGGAAAGAGTAAGAAAGTCACATTGTGTTCCTTCCACATGACAGAAACTTCAGTAGTGGGGAAGGAGCAGCACCCCCACACCTCCACAATGATCGTGTAAGTTAGTGTTTATGAGAAAGGAAGTATAGAATGCTCTGGGAACATAACCCCGTTTAAGGATTCAATGGAAGCACTATGGAAGCTGAGTTGGGAGGGGTAGAATCTGGGAAGGGGTTCTGGGCAAGGAAAGAGACATCCTGGCACATCTGTGAAATTTAGTGCAATTCAACATGGCTGCTCCCAGTCTAGACTATGCGACAGTGCAGAGTGATGTAGCAGGGCATGTGGGCAGTGAGCACATCTGAGAGTGAGTTGTAGTCAAAGGCAAGTGAATGAAACATGGAGGGATTTCAGCCTGGTGTGGTAGCACCAGCCTCTAATCCTAGAACTTGGGAGGCCGAGACAGGAGGATGGCAGGTAAAAGCAATAACAGAATCAATTTTTTTTTTTTTTTTGGTGGTACTGGGGTTCCTGGAAGCCCTTCTACCTCCGGGCTACACTCCCAGACCTATTTTATATTTTTATTTAGAAACAGGGTCTCCTAAGCCAGCGCACGCGGCTGGCTTCGAACCTGTGTGATCCTCCTGTCTCCACCTCCCAAGCGCGGGGATTACAAGCGTGCGCCACCATGCCCGGCTAGAATCAAATTTTTTATTTAGGAAAAAGATCATTCCAGTTATAGCTTAGAGGGAAGAAAAGGGCGAGAGAAGACCCGGTAGTGGTTTGCAAGGAAAGAAGTTAAAGGGAGGGGCTGTATAGGACACTGCAGCTTTGTACATTTTGCCCTGGAGGATAAGACATTTAAGTAAAAATATTAAGAGGGCTGGTTTGGTTTTATGAGTGGCTTTTATTTAAAATGTTGATCAATGAATTTAGATTAAGCTAGAGAAACTAAAAATTTAATTAAAATTTTTATCTTCTGATTTAATACTTGTGAATATTTTCTTTACTTTTCTGATGAATCCACTTAAATAAAGTAATTTAAATAAACATTTTTGAAAGAGCATATAAAAATTCACTGTTTACTGTCACTGTTTACCTCAAGATGCTGTTGATATCTTGTAAGTGTTGTGGCTTTATGGGAGAACAAAGGCAATTTTAAGGTCATTTTTGGAAAGACACATTTCCATTGAAACTAAACTGAACTTGCTAAAATTTCACAATTGTATCCAAAAGTACATTGTACAGGCAGCTCTTCTAAGCTGTTACTAATATACAGCTATTTAAAGCCTGTACAATTTTAGAAGATAATTTGTTATCAGCATTCCTAGGTGCAAATAAAAAGCCTGGAACTATATCTGATAAAATTTCCAAATTTACATAAGAAAGTCTTTTGCAAAGATAATCTCAGGCTGCTTAGCTGAAGGTCCTCTGGTTTCAACAGCCACTGCAGCCTGCTGCCTGCTGTCACTTTTCCTTTATTAGAAGTATTATCATATTATTTTTCTATGCCTTTGTGAAATATTGTAATAACTTCTAAAGAATTTCTCCTAATATTTTGAGAACTTTTGTTTGCACTCCTAATTTGAAACAGTGTGATCTGTTAGTGCTAACCAGACGAATTATATGCTTTGAATATCTCTTTTTCTAAGCTGCTGTGCTAATATTTTTATTCATGCTTCTCTTCTTATAATAGTTATGTTTAAGTCTCATGGCAATCTTCTTTAGTCTATATGTACTCAAAAGATTTATTTGCATTTCTGTTTTACTAAAAATTACAAGATATGAATTGAGTTTCTTTAGCATAATATTTCTAATCACTGTGCTTTATTTGGTGGAAATGTTAGTAGCTGGTAGTAAAAGAATTGCAAACTTTGTTAAACACACCTTTATTTACAGGCACTTTCATAGAATAAAATGATTGCCTACAACTCCAAGAACTCAGCAGATGGGCACAGTGGCCCATGCCTGTAATCCTAGTTTTGGGAGGCTGAGACAGGAGGATCCCAGATTTGATGCCAGATTCATCAATGTAGTGAGGCCCTGTTTCAAACAAACAAACAAACAAACAAACAAACAAACAAACAAACAAACAAACGGCTGGTCGTATATCTCACAGGTAGAATGTCTCTGAGTTCAGTCCCCAATACCAAAAAAAAAAAAAAAAACCAAAAAAAAATATTTCAGAAGTGGATAACTTCATTGTCAAATAAAGCAGATGAACTTGCAGAAAATGAAACTTAAAACTCAGTTTTTTTAGCCGGGCGTGGTGGCGCACGTTTTTAATCCCCGCGCTTGGGAGGTGGAGACAGGAGGATCGCGCAGGTTCGAAGCCAGCTGCGCGGGCTGGCTTAGGAGACCCTGTTTCCAAATAAAAATGTAAAAATAGGTCTGGGAGAGTAGCCCGGAGGTAGAAGGGCTTCCAGGAACCCCAGTACCACCAAAAAAAAAAAAAAAAAAAAAGTAAAACTCAGTTTTTGTGGTAAATACATACTCTTTTGATTCAAATAATCTGAAATACCTCATCCCTTAACACACAATTTCACCTACCCAACAATTCTGTTTGTTCTCTGTCACTGTTATAAAGGAAATCCATGACATTACAGCATAATTTTCCTAGAGGAAAATAGACAAATTCTATTTCCTTCCTCCCAGGGAGGTTGTCTCGAAAGCTCCACGGGCTTCAGTGTCAGCAGAGAAGTGAGCTCCTGCTCTAAAAAGTCTGCCGCACAATCACTTCTTCCTCCTAGGCACGGCCTCCTTTCTTTTGACCCATTCTTTTTGCTGGGTCAACAATAAAATGTATGTGCTCATCTTCTCTTGCCTTTATGTTCTCAGTAGAAGGAAGACTGGAGTTAATATGATTCTGAGTTCAGGAAGAAAGTTTAGCTTGAGAAAATTAGTCCAAGAAGGATAAAGTTTGCAGCCTTCCAAACTAGTCCAATTATCTAAGTCTATAAAGGTAGATGTCAATATTTAAATCCATAAGGTAGAAATTGGAACTAACATTTCTAAGGGCATACAGGTGTGCCAGCCCATTATTCTGAAAAGGACTGTGTGTGTGGAGAGGGCAAAAATTTGTAGACTTATGCAGGGGAGGAGCCAGATTTTGTGGGTTGTGACTTTATACAGTGTGAGAGCCCTCTTTAAGAAAAAAAGGCACAACATTCACTAACCTATAGTCTCAGTACTTGGAAGGTTGAGACAGGAAGATTGCAGGTCTGAAGCCAGCCTTAGCAACTCAGTGAGGTTCTCCGCAACTTAGTTAAGAGGCCCTGTTTCAAAATAAAAAAATAAAACATAAGGTTTCATTATGATATATAATTGTAGTGTGTCAATCAAAGTATAAAAATCTGCTTTATGACCTTACTCAGTGAAATTAAAAATTTGAAAAAATTGTCAAATTTGGTGGCATATACCTGTAATTGTAATACTTAGGAAGCTGAGACAGAAGGATCTCAGCAACTTAGTGAGATCTTATTTCAAAATGATGTATTTAATAAGATAACAAGGGCTGTGGATGTAGTTCAGAGGTAGAATACACCTGGGATCAACCCCAAGTACCTCCCCATAAAAGGAACACAAAATTACATATATAAAAATTAGTGAAAAGTTTCAAACATGCTGATGCAAGTAAGGGGCCCTGTACTTCAGCTTCATGAATTCCAGTAAAGCACCTCTAACTTCCTATGTCAACTCTCATCTATTAAGCTATGAAGTTTGAGTTGATGATAGAGCTGAATCTATTAAAATGAGGTTAAATGCCACAATCTTGGGAAAACGACTCTGCTTCTTTCCTTTATATTTCACTGTGTCTCATATACTCTGCATGGTAATGAGCCATATACTCTCCCAGTTGCCCACTAGACTTAAGGCTGAGAGGTCCTGCCCAGTGCCGTTCCTATGGTGCCTTGCACTGTGCTTGGAAAATTGTCATTGCTAAAATAGATGTTTGTGTCATGGCACCTTCCAGCACATTCCACCAGAAGCTATGGTGGTGTCAATAGTGCACTAATAGAAGTCTCTAGTGCTATTTTCTGCAAAGACAGTTTCATCAATCAAATGGACAGCAGCTGCCAGATTCTGTTCTACATGAGTTAGGTATGGAAAGATGCCTTCCAACTATGCACAGAATTGGTAATGATCAGGCTAGAAGTCTATCCTTCTGGTAGGAAGGAGTAATTATGAACAGGTCTGAAGGAAAAGAAGGTACAAAATGCCCTCTGAGGATATTTTACTCATCCGTCAACACATTCGAAGATTTATTTCTTCGACAATAAAATCCATGGAAAAAGTCATGGGCAGCATAATTTAGAAATCAGATTGTTGAGCCGGGCGTGGTGGCGCACGCTTGTAATCCCCGCACTTGGGAGGAGGAGACAGGAGGATCGAGCTGGTTCGAAGCCAGCCGCGCTGGCGTAAGAGACCCTGTTTCCAAATGCAAAGGTTAAAAAATAGGTCTGAGAGTGTAGCCCGTGGGAGTGTATCCCGGAAGTAGAAGGGCTTCAAAAAAGTAATCAGATTGTTAAGTTTGATCAAGTCAGACTTTATCTGAGTAACTGATTTTAAAACAGAAGTCTATTTACAAACTCTGTAGCTAAGACAGCTAAACATATTTTAAAACCATTACAACAAATATGTTATTTATGATGAAGAGTATCTTGAATTTAAACAGAAAAATAATAATGTTTTCTCTTGCCTCAAAATCACTTTATTGTTGCTTAAATTTACTGTTCATAAGATTTAAGGATGATGAGTGCAGGGAAGGTGAGGGCCTATATAACTGTAGTGGATTTATTTTAGTACTCAGAAAAACAGATAAATATTTCTCATATCATACTTTATATTGCCAAAAGAGAAACATCTAAAAACAAGAAATTAGGGACTGATGTAAGAACTGGCTGTTGGAAGATGTCAAGATCAACAACATAATTTTCAGTGCTCAATGTAAACTTAAAATGAGGGAATTTTTGCTAAGAGAGCTATTAAAAATTTTAAAACAACGTGGGATTGCATGAAACTGAAGAGCTTCTGTTCAGCAAAAGAAACTGTCAAGAACCTCAACCGAAAGCCAACAGAATGGGAGATTTTCGCCACTTACACCTCCGATAGAGGACTAATATCTAGAATATATAGAGAACTCAAGAAACTCAACACTAAGAAAACAAAGCATCCAATAATAAAATGGGCAAGCGAACTAAATAGACACTTCACAAAAGAAGAAATTCAAATGGCCAATAAATGCATGAAAAAATGCTCAACATCATTGGCAATCAGAGAGATGCAAATCAAAACTACCCTGAGATTTCACCTAACTCCAACTAGAATGGCAATCGTTCAAAACACAAACAACAAATGCTGGCGAGGATGTGGAGAAGTGGGGACTCTAAAACATTGTTGGTGGGATTGCAAATTAGTGCAAACACTTTGGAAACAGTATGGAGAATCCTCAGAAGAATGGGAACAAATCTACCATTTGATCCAGCAATACCACTTCTGGGTATCTACCCAAAAGATAGGAAACAAAACTACCAAACTAGTGCATGTGTAAATATGTTCATAGCTGCACAATTCACCATAGCGAAACTATGGAACCAGCTAAGATGTCCATCAACAGATGAATGGATTACAAAACTGTGGGATATGTACACAATGGAATTTTACTCAGCCAACAAAAAAAAAACTCAATTACATCATTTTCAGGGAAATGGATGGAACTGGAGGACATTATGCTAAGTGAGATTAGTTAGTCACAAAAAATAAGAAATCAGATGCTTTCTCTAATATGTGAACGCTAAGGAGAAATGGGTTATAGGAGGAACTCTAGATGAAAAAGGAAGTCCTATCGAAGAGCAAACAAGACAACATAAATGAGGGAATGGGAGGGGGGGAAGAAGGAAATTCTCTAAAACACACAATGTACTGAAACATATCGAAGTCAACCACTAAGCCAAGCAAGGGAAGAAGGGATGGGGAGGGAATGGGGTGGGAATTGGGTAGGGGTTAAATCGGTGATGTGTACATGTATGTACACACAAGTTTTTTTTTTTATCCCAATATGACATATGAATATAATGCACCAATAAAAAATTTAAAAAAAAGAAAATTTAAAACATCCACAATGGAGCATTTAACTTGGCTCTTCTAAATTTGGGTGCTGTGTGGTTGCACAGGGCATGCACCCAAGAACCTGGCCTGCGATGGTGCCTTTGCATCATGTATGAACATGATTGTTAAAAGTTCTGACTGACTGTGTTACTTGGAGAATAGTGAAGAAAGAATCATCTGATGAATTCTTTAATCTTAGTACCAGAATAAGGTCGATCTTCCAGAATGACCCATTACAGTCCTTTAATTGAGCAAGAGAAACACGAGGAATTGAGTATTTTGCTTTAATGATGCAGTTTTCCTGTGTTCTCTCATGTGTTTTTCTTTGTTATTAGTTAACTCTTCCCATATGTGCAGTGTCAATGGATTTTGGTCTTCTATGTTTTAAGGCATTTAAAAATATAGTTTTGGAAGTAGGCATAGAATATAAATCAACAAAACCCTTCAGAGTGATTTTAAAAGTTGATGTGAAAGTCTGTTTTTGTCAACATTATTTACTTGGTGATAGTAGCACTATTAATGAAATTCATGCATTCCAACAACATAATTATTTGTTAAGAGTCTTTAAAACTACAAGCAGAAATGATCCGGGAAGCAGAGGATGCATTCCAGATAAGCAATGGTACGCAACAGAAATTTTAAGTAACAAAAAACAAATAGTCTTAAGCAATAATGTAAGCAATTAAGGTGAAAGGAGCTGATGATGGGGGCTTGGCTTATATTTGGAAAAGAAGAATCCTTTGGGACCAAGCATAGAGGGAAGGAACCGGCTGGCACACAGCCCTTTGCCAGGGGGATGTCGGCTCACTTCGGGAGATGTAACATCTGCTCTGTTATTCCCTAAAGTTTCCAGCAGCTTTAGCCAGCATCCCAGAAGAATAAGGAACCAGTCTGGTTTATGGAGACTGTGTTTTGTATCTCCCTTCTCAAGTCTTCTCTCCAAGAAGGACATCTTGGATTATCCTTCAAGCTGGGCTGTCATGGTCAGTTTTGAAAGATTTATCACTATGCACATCCTTTGGGTGATGGGAGGGTGGCATCTGAGTATTTTTTAATACCTTATGATTATCAAGCTGCCCCTCTCTTTCATGAGGCTATGTTCTCCCCCTTCTCAGGAAGGGGCACTGTGGCACTGTAAGCTAGTATTTAGGACTCTCTTAGAGTCAGCTGAGTAGACTTAGTGGAAAAGTTAAGTATTCAGGAGTCCTTTAAGGTGAGAAAAATGTCTTTTTGTATTGGGAATGAAAATATTTTTAATTAGCCCCCAAAATGAAAATACTTTTAATCTTCAGTATGAATAAATACTGATTAAAGTGAAATGATATAAACAGTCCTTCTCTACTTTTTGATATGATATGGGACCCAAAGGACCCAAAGTTCTCTTTACAAGAGTTGAGGAAGAAGGAACCTGTTTAATACTACCATGACTTTGGTTTAGGTACCTCTTTCCCAGGGGCATTGCTAATTTAACTTTTATTTGTATATGTTAATTAAAGCACAGTTTGATTTAAATATAATATTCTCTAAGTTTTCTTCATTTTTTGTTTTAAAATCAGTCATATTTACTTCCTTATTAGAACTAATTAGCCAGGCTTAGTCGCACATGCCTCTAATTCCAGTACTTGAGAGTTTGAGACAGGAGGGTCACAGGTTCAAGGACATCCTCAGCAATGTAGTAGACTCTTGACAACCTATCAAGACCCTGTTTTAAAATTTAAAAGAGCAATGAAAATGGCTGGGGGTATAGTTTGGAGGTAGAATGTCCCTGGGTTCAATCCCCAGTACCACACACACACACACACAAAATTAAAAATAAAATAAAAATTAAAAACCTAATGAAAACTTATGAAGTCAAGCATGAACGCATTGGAAGATACATGCTGATAAATTGCATAACAGTTTTGCAAAAGTAAAATAAGAACAAGTTAATTTCCACTGAAGCACATTTATGATTTGTGTAAGTAATGAGCACATTTGTGATTTGTGTTACATGATCAAAGTATGTGATATTTAAGCACAGATAAAATGGGACTTAGCCTACACGTTCACATTTAAAACACTAGTAATCTTCTAGGTAGAGTCTTACACTTGAATTCCTACCCTAGTTAGGGCAGTCTTCCTCTTTGATGCCAATGGGTTTGGCTGCCTTCTCCCAATACATGTCGAGTGCCTACTATGTGCCATGTATATTGCTAAAGGACCCCAGAGCAAAAGCTCCTATGTTTATAATATATGGCATAATTATTCGTCTCTTCTTATTTGTTTCACCCTTGCTATTGTAGTCACCAACACCTTTTGAGAAGTGCTTTTGAACCCTTATCCCAGACCCCCATGTGTGAGTAAAACTATAGGCTTCTCTTTATCCTTAACTTCCCTGTAAAATCCTCATGTATTTCCCTACTGGAGCTAATCACTTCCTTCCTAGTGTTTCCTAGAACACTTCAAGATTTGCTTTCCTATCATAGATATTTCTATTCATGTCTTTATTCTCCATCAGACTTCAAGGTTCCTACAGACATGGATTCTATTTAATCCTTGTATGTCTCTTCCTCATGTTATTAGCAAAATGCCTTTCCCGTAGTTGGTATTCAAAAATATCTTATATTAAATCAGTTCAGATTAAAATAATGGTTTTTATGCTAACAGTTCAGGAACATAGGTTCTGTATGCTGTAGAGCCAGGTCGAGCTATTGTTAACATTCTTAATTTGTATTTATTACATAATGGAAAGTGTCATGCCTGTGTCCAATCACTAAATAAACTGATGCTCTTTCCAGAGAGCTCTTTTCTGTAGCTCTTTCCAGTCCACTGTGCATGCAAACATCATATCTGTGAATCTGTGAGCATAGACTCATAACAAACTGTTTTATATTCTATATGGCTCTATCAGATATGGAGGAGTCTCAGTTAAACTAACAGAATAAGCCATTTTTTATAAGTATAAACTTTTGAAAGATTGCTGCCCCCAAATAGTCTTTTTAATTCTTAGAGAAACATGCATAGAGGTTCCTTATCAAGCTTTAGAAAATACATACTTTCAAACATCTCTACTGGCTGTGTCTTAAATGATGCCCACAGACATCAGGGATCACCCAGAGTCAGTTTTTCTTCCAATGAAACAGCAGTGTCTAATAATTTGAGATGAACTTCTAATTATTTTAATGGGATTATTCTGCTACTTGGCATATCAAGCAATTTGTTTTACACCTTTACTCATTATTTTTCATTTTTGAAGACTTAAATAGAAGAGACACGACAGAATAGGAGCCCTGTTTCATCTCTTGGACCATTAATTATGCCATGGCGGCTTCTGTACTGATGAGACCCCAAGAGAAATGAATCTCGTTGGGTCGTACTCCCTTTAACGGGTTTCATTCTTCATACTTCAAACAAGTTTTCTTAGAAAACCATTAATCACTAAACTATGGATTAAACAGTGACAATAATGAAAATATAACCAACAACAAATTGTTCATGGTTGACTTCTCTAAGGATTTGACAGCTAATTTATAAAACAGGTTATTTTTATACAGCAGGACTTTTGTGACTAAAGCAAAATTGCTTCAGCAAAATGCTCACCATTATTCTGTAGCCTGTGGGGAATGATGCACAAGGAAACCTTCATCCTTCTCTCTTGACCCCCTTTCCTTACCGTTTTCTGCAGTATTTCAATTTGTGTGCCTGTCCTGACTCACTGCCAGCCTGCGCTCTTGGAACAATGACTAAGTTTGCTGATATAAAAGGCTAGGGAATGTATTTTATCTTTGTCAAGTGAGGGCCCACATTGGAAAGGTCTCAAGCCATCTTTTGTGAGAAACATGGAAAAGAGGTAAAACAATATCCCATGCTTTCTTTGAGTTTTATCATCACCTTATATAGTGATATCCCTCAGTTGTCTTCATGGCTTCATAGCCCAAACACTGACATACAAAACATAAGAGTTAACTTCTTAATCTGGAAGCTTTTGCCTTTGCTGGCTCTTTGGGTTGCCTGAATGGGTGATCTGTGTCAGGGTTTTATTGTTGAAATAAAGTATGAAGCAAGAGCTTTATGCCATTCAGATACTTGTCATCCCAGCGAGACAATGTGAAGCTATTAGGGAGTGCTACTAATTAAGCTGGGGGCATTAGGACCAATAAGAAGAATACAGCTTCAATACTTTCCTGAAGGTTTTCTCCATTCATTGTTTTATTTGTCCACTCGTGTATTTAACAACTTCATTATTAAAAAGCTGCTAACAAGCATGCTTGTAATCATAGTACTTGGGAGGCTGAAAAAGGAGGATCCCAGATTTGAGGCCAGGATGAAGTCGGTCATTGAGACCCTGTTTCAAAATAGAAAATAAAATAGAGTTTGTACTGGGTTCAAGCCCCAGTACAAAAAAAAAAAAAACAAAAAAAAAAACAAGAGCAAATAAACAAACAAAAAATCAAGTAGCTGGCATTTCACTGTTCTGACACTGAGCATCCACTCTTTTAACATGATGCTATTTTGAAGATTAGGAAATTGAGCCATAGGATGTGAGTAATTTGTCTGGGAAAAACTTGATAATAAGATGAAGAGTCAGGAGAGAAATCAGGTCTGGTTGGCTCTGAACCAGCATGTCCTGCTGTTTTTGACCTAACATTTGTTGACTATCAGGTGGCTGGCTCTCAGAGCGGGCTGGGACACAGAACTAGTGAGGCCAAATCCTTGCTTTTCAGGAACCGGGGACACTTGACAAACAGCAGAAGCAAAGTCAAAGACCAAGGATCCTTTGGCAGGAGAGTGATGGTGGATTCTGATGTCAGGGCAGGTGTAGAACAGGAAGCAGTTGGATGGGGGAGAAGGAAGTTTGTGCCCAGGTGGTAGAGGACGTCGAACGCCATCGTGTGGAGTTTGTGCTTCACGCAGCTCCGTGTGTCATCTCCGTCCCACTGGCTGGGATCCCCTTTGAGCTTGTGGGAAATGCCCTTCTAAAGTTTCACCCAGAATCTTTGTTCAGAATTCTAAGAGTAGGCCCCCGAAGTTTACAATTTAATCGAATGTCTGGGATGATTCTTATTCCACTTTAGATGGAAAATTGTTGACACAGGTAAAGGCACACATATGATGAAACACCATATTTGTTTACATTTTATATGTTTACTTAAGTGTTAACATTTTCATGTGGCATAAAAGAGAAAAGAAAAATATGTGCTTATCACTTTATCAAAAATGAACACTAGAAATGTATGTCTAAGAGACCCAGTATGTGCTATAAGCAGTAGTATGCTGGTAAATGTTTTAACAGCCAACTTTTGGGAAATTAAGCAAAATAATACCCGAATTTTTATTTGTAGTACTTGTCAGTGTCACACTACCCACATATGGCTGGGGAATGGGGTTGAGAAGAGATGTCCACAGCTGATCTCAGTTCCCCAGTGCCTGCTCATGAGTTTGAATGGTGAGTGGAAGTGTTAGTGGACATTTAAAGGAAAACATGATAAATGTATCCAGATTCACTAAATGTTTAACTACTTAGACCAAAGGAAAAAAAGATATGTGCATCATAACAAGTATTTTGCCATTAATTAAAGAATGCCCTCATCCTTTACCCATGAGTCCTGCAGATATTCTGTAAGATGCTATGCCAGGCCAAGTGTCAGACTCATTTTATCATTAAGAAAGCTGGTACATCTAAAGAATTGATCTAAGGTCACATGGCTATTAACAATCAAAGCCTGGTTGGGCATGGTGGCATACATTTGTAATCCCAGTACTTGAGAGGCTGAGATAGGAGGATCACAGATTTACGGAAAGCCTTAGCTACTTAGTGAGAACCTATTTCAAAATAAAAGATTAGCCAGGCATTGTGTGGTGTTGCACACCTGTAATTCCAGTACTTTGAGGCTGAGATAGGAGGATCAGATGTTTAACACTAGCCTCAGCAACTGAGTGAGACCCTGTTTCAAGAAATAAAAAATAAAAAAATGGCTGGGAGTATAGCTCAGAGGTAGCATACTCCTGTTTCAACCCCCCTCCCCCAATACAGTACGATACAATACAATACAATAGGGCTGGGGTGTAGATCAGCCCTAGAATACTCCTGGGTTCAATCCCCAGCACTACAAGAAAGAGAAAGAGTGAGAGCGAGCACGAGAGAGAAAGGGAGGGAGAGAAAAAGCAAGCAAGCAAGCCTTCTTTGTTTCTAGAGTATTGAAGAAATCATTTTTCATCATTTAACCCTTGACAGTATCTTGCAAGCCTGCTATACTATGCAACCTGGAGGAACAGTGTGTGTAGTGCAAAGTTACTGACTCTGTGCTTGTTGTAGAGCAGTGTAGTAATTCTGATCTAGTTGAGATGCTTCTACAGGCACACATTTACCGTATGTATGTTATACTATATCACCCATCCCTAAGTTGAGACAGAACACATTCATTCCACCTTCACAGGGAGGTGATTTCCTGTCCTGTTGGAGAGGTGGCAAGTTCTAGGGAGACAAGTCAGAGACTGGGAGAAAACTAAGGAAGAGCTGAAGTCACCTGGGGGAAGCCAGTGGCTCTCAAAGCATAGTCCCAAGACCAGCAGTGTGTGCATCAGCTTGCTAAAGCGCAAATCTTGGTTGCTCCTTGGAAACCATGGGGCTGTCATCAGTAATCTGCACTTAGCAGACCGCCAGGTGATCCCTGTGCTCCCTGAGTTCTGGACAATTGGACCTAAATGCCCTTCAGCCTGCCTCACACTGAGAAACACCAGTGAATTTTGTGGGATCTTAAAGAAGAGAAGACCGGGATGTCTCATTCTAAGTTGACAGATTTTAAATAGGAAATAATGGAGTAATCACTAATTTGATTGCATTTTCTTGAAAAGACTCAATTAAGTTGTCTGCTATTAGGTGGAAGTGGAGGTTTAGGGTATAAATTAAGTTCAGTTTAAGGAAATTAAGATAGCTACACTTCATACACACCTGGATTTATGGCTTGTAAACTGGAATTTTCTACGTACACTTTGGATCCCCTTAGAATTTTGTTCTGGGATAGACCAAACTAATGAAGTAAACACAGACCTGAGCACCTCATGTGGTGCCAGGTGGCAGTCCACACCCTTGACTGAATTATATATGACTACAGGGGTGGGAAACACATTTGAAATAGCAGGCTGCGGCAAAATTTGGTCCATGTGAATTTTCTTTGGATGTTGGCACCATGGACTCTGGCTCCCTGCTACACTGCTTTGACTTTTAGGACCTGATTATGCTTTTCCAGCTTGGCATACACACCATGTCTTACCAAGAGTGACCAACTCATCCCAGATTGCTTGAGACTGCTGCGTTTTTTTTTTTTTTAAGTTGAAAGTCCCATGTCCCACAAACTTACTTACCCTATTCCTCACCTGCTTGAGTTAAGACCCCACTTGGGCTCTTCCTTTGCTTCTTCCACTGGGGCGGGCTGGGCCCAGGTTCCTGACAGATGTTCCTGGAAATCCCAGCATGCTCTGTTCTGGGAAACTCCAGGGCAACTAGAGAGTTGCTGTGAAACAGTCACTTCCACTTCTTGTACACATAAGTAATATTTGTAGAAAGCATGATTAGAAGTTATTTTTAGACTGTGTTAAGTATATCTTGCTGATTTAAAAATATCTAGTCACATATCACCGACATAGCCAGATTACTAACAGCAATTTATTAAAGCTTGAGAACATCGTGCTGTGGAATGATTTCAATTAAGGAAAATCACTTAGGGTAGAATTTAACAGCTTGGCATGGCACTCACTGGAGTATCGATTATTTGGAACAAAATGAGTGATACCTCAACATGGGATCTTAAGAAAATAACTCTTGGCTAGTGTGGGATAGAATATAAGGACCGTGAGGTGCGGAGGTTCGTGAGTAAACACATTAATCTAGGACTGAAATGATAAAGGCACACCAGGATGTTAATGGTCAGAATAAAAATAAATAATAATTCGATAATATTTTAAAGGAAGAATGGATAAAGTAATCATGTAGACAATTAGAGGAGTGATGATATCATTGGTGAAACATAGGCAAGTCTAAATTTACGCAATTGAATTCAGTTTTAGGACTGGTAAGTGTCAGGAGCTCAGATGATTCAAGCAACTTGAGATTCGGGTAAAGGCCCAGGAGAGAGGTGTGGGCTGCACTTGCCCATTTAGTGTGCTCTCCTCAGAAGCGATGGTTGAAGCCTGGTAGGTGGCACACTTCACATGACTGTGGCAGGTCATCTGCAAGAACAGATAGCTGAGTGGAGTAATGTCAGCAGCCATTCATCTTTTGGTTATTACTCAATGTATTTTGAGGCTCTGTAATTGAAATTTATTCTAGACTTCACTGTGATTTCTTCCATGCCATTATCAGTTAAATTTAGTGAACCAATTATTAAGAATGAACTTGATTGCACATGCTAATGACTTTTTAACTTTTAATAATGAAAATCTCAAGTTCTTGAAAGCTAGTTTGCTTCTACCATTGTATTAACCTATTTTATGTTGATATAACAAAATACCTGAGGCTGAATACTTATAAAGGCAAGAGGCTTATTTAGCTTGGTTTTGGATACTTGAAAGTTCAAGATTCTGTGGTCTCATTTATTCTGTTTCTGGTGAGGGTGCCCTTGGCTCTGTCACCACAAGGTGGAGAAACAGGAAAAGAGCTAGCCAAGTGCAGAAGGGGCCATGCAGCACATGGGCTAGCCTTGCTTTACAATGGCCAGTTCCACAGAGAGCTAACTCACGGCAGGAGACCAGCATTAACCCATTAAATGACATAATTTTCTTGCATGGAACCAAATTTTTAAAAAATTGTACCACCACAATAGAGACCAAACTTCCATGACATGAACCTTTGGGGGACAAATCCTATCCAAACTGCAGCAATAACAATAAGGAAATTAAAGAAATTAGTATTTGAGAGCACCGATAACAGCCTAACCGGTTAACTTCCTTTGCACTTTTAATTTGCAAGCATTTTACCATTCGCTATTGAATTTATGTCTAACCAAAACCATTTGATGTAGGAGCTTTAATTTCTAGTTGATGGATGAGTAAACTGAGGCTCGGAGTGAGAACATAAGTTGCAAAAACATGGTAAAATAAATTGCAACCAAGTCAGGTCTCTTGGCTTCTTTCCACAACTGCCATGCCTTAACACTCTGTACTGAGTTTGATCCAGCATTTTCCCAGCACAGTATAGACTTCAGAAGCTGGTGATGACCTGCCCTTATTAATCACCGAAAGATCGATCTCTTCTATGTGGAAGCTCTGAATGGATGGATAAATATCCCTGATGCTACTAGACGACTTCCATACCAGTATTTTCAGATTCAGCCATTTGTACTCAGAACTCAAGAATAAAATCAGGCTGATTGAGGGCAGAAGAAGGCTGAGCCAATTAAAGCAGAACTCCAGGAAGCCAGGATTAAGTAGCACAAAGATGCAGATAAGTGAGCTGATGAAATTGCACCCCTAGCTGAAAAAGCAGCACACTTGATGTAAAACCATAGAATGTTTCGCTAACTTTTAGCAGTGGGAGTTACATAATCTAATAATTAATTGTCTGTAGCTTCCAGGCCTATTAAGAAGGCGGGGAAGAGACTCCAGAGGCAGATCACTGGCTTCCATGGAACATTGCCCTAGGCACTCAGCCTCAAATTGATAATGCTTACAAGTTGTTTTTTCCTGTAATTTCTAAACCCTGGGTACAATCCTTCTCCTGTTAATGGATATTTTAAGAGTATTTTAAAGATTTTTCACTGGCCTTCCACTTATGGTTGAAAATTGCCTAGCTGATCACAGTACTTCTAAGTGTTAGATTTGGCACTCCCCCCCCCCCCCGAAAGATAATGTTCAAAATATAAGGTGACATAATATCCCTGGCACACTGGAGAAAACTTGAGAGCATTTGCAAATGGAAGCATGCCTCCTTTTAAAGAGTTTCAGCTGCCATTAGAAACGGGAGGAAACCCATTTTATCTGGGTGACGTTGAACCGACCTTACTCTCATGAAGGAGAAATCTGAACAACCGGCACCTTCTGGTCTGACATCAGACTTGGAAAGGGAGAGCGGCAAGCTCAGTGTAGAGGGAGGTGGGGAGGGGCAGAACGTGGGGGGCGAAAGCTCTAAGTCGACAGGGGTCAGAGGTTTCCTTCTGATGTGCATAAAAGCTGACCAAGGACTTGGTGAGAACTTTGAGCTGCTTTCCTGACCACCTTGGGTTTTGTCCTTCACCCACAGATCAGCGTCATGGACAATCCTGCTCTTTTCAAGTGGTAAAGAGAAGTTAAAAATAAAGTTCTATTTTAGATATACCTTTGATTTTCTTCAAAAACACTTCTGATCATAGGAAAGAGAAATATGGTGATGGATAGAGTCTTCCTACAGTTTAATCAAACACGGGCTCAGCTTCAGATATATTAACTTGCCACCGGAGAATGGAGATGCCTTTTGGGAGCAGGTACTAGTCCCTGGAATTTTAACCTCTTTTTTTTTTATCATAATACAGGGTGAATGTTCCAAGGTAAATAAGAGACAAATGACATGTAAAGGGATATCACATGCAATATAAGGTTGAGAGGCTACACATTTAAAAGCAGCTCACCATTTCTATAAGATGCAGTGCATTTGTCTTTTTCTGGATAATTTGGACTTTATCCAAGGTAGCAAATTCCAGTGTTTCTAAATTCCATGTGATCAACATGGTGATTTTTTTTTTTCGGGTTTGGAGATGGAACCCAGGGGCGTTCGACCTCCGAGCTACACCCCCTGCCCTGTTTTTTATTCTTTATTTTGAAACAAGGTCTCACTGAGTTGTAAAGGGCCTCACCATGTAGCTGAGGCTGTCCACAAATTGCAATCCTCCTGTCTCAGCCTCCTGAATGCTGGGTTTACAAGATGCACCACCGCACCTAGCTCAAAAGAGATCTTTTAATTGGAACTTGATGGAGGTAATAGACCCTATTAAAGACCTAAATTTAAGCTTTTCAGAGGAAATCATTTTAAAGATGCCCAGTTATTTTCTAGACTTATAAGTATAGATGTGATACAATTAAAACCACAATGCTAGTTCTCATCATTCTTGGTCTTAAAGCTAGGAGACCCCCGCTTAAATATTGGTCATTTCAAAGTACAAATACTTCATTCTCAAGCTGTATCGTTTATCAACTACCTGTTTTCAGCTATTTGACTTGTTAATTACTACTCTACAAAATAAAGTGCATAATGCAAATTCAGAGCACAGCTCTTCTCAATTGAAACCATTGTCTACTAATGTTCTCTTTAGGAACACCTTCTGGGAAATGCCCCAGTACTATCATAGGCGAGTTTATAGTCTTCCCTGGTGTGAAACAGAAAAAAAGAGGTATCTTCTTCTTCCATTACAGGGAGCTCCTTTGTCTGCATTGCTTCTGTTCTTCTTGGCCATTGGCGATTCAGGTGTTGTTTACAGCTGTTTTGATGAAGTGAACCATGGCCTCCCCACATTGCTGTTTGCTCTTTGACTCCATGTTTTTACCTATTTGTCAATTTTGCTGTATGTAAATTAAAAAAAGATTGCAGAAAAATCATTTTTGTCTTATTAATAGTCTAAAAGGCCAGAACTATCCATCATTTGACTAATATTCCCAAGTCAGTAGCATTTTAGTATTTATCCAGAGTTTTCCGGTCACTTGGCTGGTCCATGGCTGCATGACAAGTTACAGTGGTCCCCGATACTGAACCATGTGGCTGCCGTCCTTATTCTACACATGTTTGGGTGACTTGCCAGGTTCAGTGCTATATTGGGTTAAAGAATTATTAGATGTTATATATATTAGCTTTTAATATCTCTATCTATCTATCTATCCTGTAAGGATATTCGAGGATGTAGTTGAAGGTAAAACAGAGAAGGGATCTACCTAAATATTGGGCTGCTGAGTTCCACAGCAACTCAACTCTGGGATTTTAGCAAACCTTCTGGAATGATATAGATGGAATTTGAGTTTGTGGGCATTGAACATCTGACTTCCAACCACTAGAGGGCTCCACCTGTGTCAGATCTTTCTGGATCTTGTGTTGTCCCCAAGTTCCTGATAAGGGAATCATGGGATATGTGCTAGTCATTCCTCAGTACCTAGTACTCTGCCACATCCTCTGACTTAGGATGTCAATTTCTTGATCCCTGTTCCCCTCTACCCGCATCGCTTGTTTTTATTTGAGGAGTTTTCTCAACATAACCTGCCTCTGGTATGGGTAGGTGTTTGATGCTCTTTGATGAAGAATTGAAGTTGTGTGATTTGCAGGTAGTATTTTCTTATCATCAATTCTTGTACTATTTTTGCACAAGAAGAACTTTATTGTAACATAAGTCCTTGGTTACTGGAAGAAGCTGGAGTTCAATTGATTTGTTCTGAGCAAAGTACCTGGAGAGGAAAGCTACGAATATCAAATTGAATTTTGTCCCTTGAGGTGATCTAATCTGATCATGTACCATTATCCAATGATCCATATTTCCTGTCAATTTTTTATATTCTTCATTTTCTTCTTTAGAGAGAAATTTATAACAAATATTTATGCCATTATATATTCCTGAGGATTAAGGCCAGTATTATTTTCTTTTCAATTTGTATTTGATAGTGATATAAAAATAATATTCTATTTGATCTATGTGCAATCACAGGTTATTATGGTTTTTTTCTCCTTCCTTGTACTTTTTTCTTGTATTCACCACTTTAGAGGGTTCTTTGACATTTTCCTGAAATGTTTCTGGGCTTCCATCATCTCTATAATTCAGTAACTGTGAACCTGTTGTTTTATTTTGTACCTTTACTTTACAATGGAAGAATTTTATTAGAAAGATAGTTTTATTTGCATCATTTTATTGAAAGAGAATTTTATACTTTATTAAGTTCATAAAGTAGCATAAATCAATAGATAATAGCTGATTAAATTCCTTAAAAATAAATATTTTGTCTATTTCCATATAGAAAGATGAAGTTTAGTCAACACAGTATTAGTATTTAGAATGTTTAAAATATTGTGGTTAGCTGTGTGTGGTGGCACATGCCTGTAATTTCAGTACTTGGGAATCTGAGACAGGAGAACTACAGGTTTGAGGACAGCCCCAGAAATGTAGTGAAGCTCTCAGCAACCTAGTGAGACCCTGTTTCAAAACAGAAAAGGGCTGGGGATATAGCTCAGAGGTAGAATGCCTCTGGGTTCAATCTCTAGTACCGTCTACCCCCCCCCCTCAAATATTGCTGATGATAGTTTTCTTTATTTTTCCCCCACTATCTATTTTCCATTCACTTATTCATTCTTTTCACATATGTTTTATTTTATAACTTTCTGCATTATTTGTGTTAAAACAAACAATAATTGGGAAAATATACATAAAAGTCCTTTGGACTTAAATAATTGTGAAGTGTTAGATGATTTTATTGGTGATGGTATAAAGCTTTCTTTCTTTCTTTTTCTTTTTCTTTTTCTTTCTTTTGGTTTTTTGCATTGGATAGCATGTACTATGTCTTCCACTCAGTGTTAAATAGTCTTATGTTTTGTTACAGGTCAAAGTGACCAAGACAGGACCTCATTTTAGATCTCCCCTGCAACCCTACCTAGGCATGGAAAGGTCCCATCCAGCTCAACAATGATGACTTTCTGGCCCATGGGTGAATCTTAGTCTGACACTGCTCCTTCCAAATGCCACTTAGGGTGAGGACAGTTCTGTTTATGGTTGAGCAGTCCCCACTTGGAAGTTTCACAATGAATTTTTCTTAAATAATACAGCAAATGCTAGAAAGATAAAATTGGAGAAGAAACCAAAGATCTAGGCTAAGATCTAGCTCCCTTTGCCATCCATACAGTTGTTTCACTTATTTGAATGAAGTATGGAGCTATTGAAAATTCCTATATAACATAGTAGTATCAATAAGATTCAGCTTAGTTAAAAATATATTTTATTTTCCATTTGTGATTACATTAAGTCTCTGTAAAAATGGTACACACTAACTTCACAGCAGGAGAGGATAGATACAGCAAGATTAGAGAGGCAAGATGTTCAGGATTAGAAGGATCTGTATGGCTGAGAGTGAGGTAATGATAATGATTATGTGATAATAGTACTGTTGTGCTGTTTTATGAGGCAGGAATCCAGCTCCCAAAGCAGATAAACTATGGGGGTGAAGGCTGGGTTTATCCCACAGAGGGGAATGGATTGTTACTGAATAGCCCAGCATGACAGTAAGGCCTTTTCTTTTTTGAGGCAAGAGCTTAAAAGTAAGTTTTTAAAATAAAGTGAGTAACTTCCTGAATATTAGCAAGGGAACAACTGAGCAAGAGTAAAAGAAAACAGACTGCAGGATGATGAGAGGCTGAGGGTGGGTGTGGTTCTTTCTATGCAATAGAAACTAGAGTTCTTGTAATAGCAGACAAAATTTTCAGGATCCCCTCCCCAGTAAAAACAAAAGCAAAAATCCCATTCTTAGGCAAATTGGTAGCTGAAGCAGAGTGGTACAAACAAACTTCCATTCATCTCATTTTAAATCACTCTTCTTTCTGTGTTGAAATGACTGCATTAGTTACAACAGCAGTTACAAACAAATGCCATATTATTTTAGACTTCTATGAACTTATACATTAGTATTATTTAATACAATGTGGCAAAGGCTAAATATTTTTCTTCTTCTTCTTTTTTTTTTTTTTTTTTGGTAGTACTGGGGTTCCTGGAAGCCCTTCTACCTCTGGGCTACTCTCCCAGACCTATTTTTACATTTTTTATTTGAAAACAGGGTCTCCTAAGCCAGCGCGCATGGCTGGCTTCGAACCTGCGCGATCCTCCTGTCTCTGCCTCCCAAGCGCGGGGATTACAAGCGTGCGCCACCATGCCCAGCTAAATATTTTTCTTTTATAAGCAAAATTGATGGGAAAGCAAATATTATTGTCTTAGGGAGTCCTCCTTAGTCACACACTCACACACACACCACGCACGCACGCACACACACACACACACACACACACACACACACACATACACACATACGCTCACCACAAGGCTTTCTCAGTTTTATATATTTAGGGATGGAACCTAGGGGCATTAGAACTTCGAGCTACACACCCTGCCCTGATTTTTATTATTTATTTAAAACAGGGTCTCACTCAGTTGCAGAGGGCCTCACTAAGTAGCTGAGGCTCTTCTCCAACCTCCGTCCTCCAGTCTCAGCTTCCCAAATTCTGGGATTATAAGCTTGTGCCACCATGCCTGGCTGGCTTTCTCAGTTTTAGAAAGTGGAGATAGTTTCCCAGTTTTTACTGGTCACTTTTGAGTATGTGGGATTGGTTCATTTGACAAGGTTGCACTGGGAGCTGTTCTCACTTGGGAAAGTTGGGAACATTTTGCTTCAAGACCTACTGCTTAGTACTAATTTTTCTCACTCATGGGAAGCCCTTATGGTCTCTTATGTCTTACACTTTTTGGTATTGAAAACTGTTAGGATCCCCCCTATCCCCACCCTGCTGCCCCAGAGATGGGCCACTTCCAGCACTGAGGCCTCCTCTGCTTCTCTGTCTTCAAACAAAAACGCTGGCTCAGTACCTCATGGTCATTGACCTTCCAATGCAAAGGCCCATTTAGGGTTTGCCTTTAGTGAGCTCAACTAGCTAGAACTTCTTTTCAGCTTAATCACTCAAAAAGGCTAACTTCTAAGGACACCGTGTTACCTTTGGGGGAATGTAAGAATGAAAGGAAAAAATGTTTTCATTTCCCCTCCATGAGGCTAATTTTTAGAAAATAAGACTAATATAAAATCTCAGAAGGTTTTTATGCCACAATGAGTTCTTCATAAAGAGTCTTAAGAAAAGGGAGTATTGTACCTTATACCTCCTTGGTCACCACTGAATCCTTAACATCTAGCCATCCAGCAAGGTTTTGGGTTCACAGTAGGTCTAATATTGACATATGTGTGTGTATATATATATATATATATATATATATATATATATAGTGAATAAGACTACTAAATAGTTCCCAGAAGTTAGTTATCATTACTGAATCAATCATTGCCCATGGCTAGAAACTACAAAAAAAAAAAATCGATTCACAGGGATTATAGTATACTCTTATGCATCAGACACATATTGGGAATACATCACTGAGCACAGTGGACAAGAGTCCTTGCTCTCATAAAGTTTCCATTTTATCAAAGAAGAAATAAATAATAACTGTATTCAATAAAAAGTGATCTATATATTAAAAATTAAGCATTATAGAAAGAAAATAAAAGGATTGAGTAGGGTTATATTGAAGGAAGTAGTCCAGTGGATATTTGGGACAAGAATAATCTCTGAGTAGAGGAAACACGTTCAGTAAAGGTTAGAACTGAACACTTTTTTTTTTTTTTGCAGTAGTGGGGATTGAACCCAGGGGCATTCTACCTCTTAGCTATACTACCAATTCTATTTTTTATTCTTTATTTTTTTATTTTAATTTTTTTTGCAGGTCTGGGGATGGAACCCAGGGCATTCTACCGTTCTACCTCCAAGCTATACCCCCAGCCCTATTTTTCTTTATTCTTTATTTTGAAACAGGGTCCCACTGAGTTACAGAGGGCCTCACTAAGTAGCTGAGGCTGTCCGCAAACCACGATCCTCCAGTCTCAGCCTCCCGAATGCAGGGATCACAAGTGTGCATCACCACACCTGACTTATTCTTTATTTTGAAATAGGATCTCACTAAGTTTCTGAGGGCCTCACTAAGTAGCTGAGGCTGGCCTCGAACCTGTGATCCTTCTGTCTTAGCTTCCCAAGTACTGGGATTACAAGTGTTCTCCACCACGCCTGGTTTACGACACCCTCTGAGTCGTTCGCCATCTTTTCTCACTCTGGAACCACTGATTTCTTTCTGCTTCTTTCTCTACGTGTGCTTGACATATTTAGGTACACCAAGAAGAAAGCATGGGAAGGGAAGTTAGAGGTGGGCAAAGCGAATTAATGGAGAACTGAGTTGGGTTCCTTGTTAACCATTATAAAGACTATGGATTGTACTCTGGATAAAATGGAAATCATTATAGTTTTAGAATGAGGGATAAAATATTCTATGAGAGAGTAGATTGTGTGACAGACAAGGATGGGAGAATCAACTAGAAGGTTATCAGTGTAATCCAGGTAAGAGACAGTGTCTCAGTCCAGAGACTTTGCAGCTCCTTGAAAGGAGGTCCAAAACTTCAACACATAAGCACAGGTAAAAACTTTCTCAACAAGACCCAAAAGGCACAAGAATTTAAAAGGAGTATCAATATGCGGGATTGAATTAAACTGAAACATCTGTGCAGCAAAGGAAACTATCAAGAACCTCAACAGAGGGCTGATAAGAGAAAATATTTGCTAACTACTCCCCTAATAGAGAATTAATATCTTGAATATACAGAGAACTCAAATTCACCACAAAAAAACAAACAATCCAATAAAAAATGGGCAAGTGAACTAAGTAGACATTTAACAAAAGAAGAAATTCAAGTGGCCAATAAATTTATGAAAATATGTTCAATATTATTATCAATCAGAGAGATGCAAATCAAAACTACCCTGAGACTTCTCCTAACTCCAGGTAGAATGGTAATCATTAAAAACACAAATAACAACAAATGCTGGTGAAGGTATGGAGAAATGAGAACTCTAATATTTTGTTGATTGGACTGGAAATTTGTGCAGCCACTTTGCAAAACAGTATGGAGGATCCTCAGATGATCCATATGATCCAGCAATACCACTTCTGGGTATCTACCCAAAAGAAAGGAAACCAAACTGCCAAACTAATGCATGTGTATCTATGTTTATAGCTGCACAATTAACAATGGCTAAACTATGAAACTAGCTATGATGTCTATCAACAGATGAATATATTAAAAACATTGTCTTTTCCAGGGAAATGGATAGTACTGGAGAACATTACTCTAAGTGAGTGAATTCAGTCACAAAAAGTAAAAAATCAGATGCTCTCTCTAATATGCAGAAACGAGGGGAAAAAATGGGTCATAGGAGGAATTCCAGGCAAAGAAGGAGAAACCTGAGATGAGCAAATAAGGCGACCTGAGAGGGATGAAGAGGGAGATTCTTTAATGCACATGATGTACATTCACAAACATATCACAGTCAATCACTAAACCAAACATGAGCAAGAACAAGGGGGAAGGGAAGTGGGTGGGAAGTGGGAAAGAGCTAAATGAGCGATATGTGCACGGATGCCTCCACCATCTTGTACTCCATTGAGATGTATGACTATAATGCATTGAGAGAGAGAGAGAGAGGTGCCCAGAGCATGGTAGCATTAGTGGGATTGCTTAGAAGGAGTTGAATTCTAAACATTTTTTTGAAGCTAGTGGCAACTGGATTTTTTGGTGAATTGGATTTAGGGTAAAATAGAAGTAAGTGAAGGACTGCTCAGTGATTCTAACTTGAGTATTGGGAGGGATTACATTATCATCAACCAAAATGGGAAAGTATAGACAAATCAGCTTTGTGGAGGAATATAGGGAATACAGTTTCAGGCAGGTTAAGTTTGAAATGTATCTTTGTGCAATTGGAAATATCATAAGATAGGTGGATACATATGTCTGGAGTTCTGAAAGAGGTCTTCAGCCCTTCACCTTAAGTAGAAATCTTACTCTTTAAAATTTTTATAACAGATAAATATTTATGTATTTAAGTCTTGTGATTTTTTTTTGAAAAATATTATACTTCTTTCCCCCTAAATTCTCAGAACAACCTTTGTAATTTTAAAAGAAAGATAAACAGCCGGGCGTGGTGGCGCACACTTGTAATCCCCGCTTTTAGGAGGCAGAGACAGGAGGATGGCACTGCTTCGAAGCCAGCCTTGCTGGCTTAAGAGACCCGGTTTCCAAATTTAAAAAAATATATAAAAATAGGTCGGGGAGTGTAGCCCAGAGGTAGAAGGGCTTCCAGGAACCCCAGTACCACCAAAATAAATAAATAAATAAATAAATAAATAAATAAATAAATAAACAAACAAATAACAGCTGGACATGGTGGTGCACTCTTATAGTCCCAGCATTTGGTAGGTTCAAGGACAGTTTCAGCTACTTAGTGAGGCCCTTTGCAACTCAGTGACATCCTGTTTCAAGAAATAAAGAATAAAAAATAGGGCTGGGAGTGTCACTCGAAGGTAGGAGCCCCTGGATTCCATCCCAGTACAGCAAAAAAAAAAAAAAAAAAAAAAAAAAAAAAAAGAAAGAAAAAGTAAGATAAACTTCTGAGCAGCACAGTGAAAGAAACAGATCTAAGAGAATTTTCTCTTTCTGAATCAATAATAATAAACCTGATGTGTGTGTATTATGTCTCTCTCTCTCTCTCTCTCTCTCTCTCTATATATATATATATATATATATATAGTATGTGTGTATATACATATATATTGGTGTATTGTTTTTCAAAATAAAAAACCTTGAAAAGCCATATACTTATAGGTTAGCATGTAACTTCCCATAAAACAAATAAAATTTTGAATATTTAAATTTTAGAAAATTTTGAAGCCATGATGAGAATATCTGGATGGCTTTTCCTTCTAGTCTCTTGGAAAAAAAACCCCAGAAAATTATATACAATGCTTATTTTAAGGCCTTTACAATGTTTAATTTATTTAGGAATATAAAAATGTATTATGTATAACTTAGCTAATAAAGTTGTATCTGGGATAATTAAATTTTAAAAATATGGTAAGATTAAGAAAGTCTTTTCACATTTACTAATTGAGTTAGCTGTTTGATGTTTGAAAAAGTTTTTTAAAAATCACAAATGGGATTCTTAAGTTGCTGAGGTGCAATAAATTTAACATTTCTTGTATATTTTAGAGAAGTAGGCAAATAACTAACCATCAATACTAGTATCACAAAGAAATGAGATTCTGTTTTAACTGTTTTAGTTTTATTCTGTTTTAGTGTTGTACTCTCATGATATTAAAACGTTTTCTGAAAGATAACTGTATAATAAAAGAGAGGGAGTCCTGGCATTCGTTGGAAATGTTTTTTTTACATGAAATTTGGTGCTATTGTTTTCAGTATTTGAGCCATCATCATACACTGTTTTCTAGCACACGTGTTCATGCCTAATTTCTCCCCAAATGCTATCTCTGCTTTCATGTGGTAACTGTTTTATCATCTCTGTATTTACAAATGAAGCCCTTCCCTCGCAGCCCCAGTCAGCACAGAAGGAGGAAGAGGCTGAAACATGAGATGCAAACTTGTCTGAGGATTGGCTCTGCCCTGTTCCCCTCACCAGGCTGTGGAAGGGACCTTTCAGCCTGCAGGCCAGGAGCAGCTGCAGGGTGCCAAGAGCTGTATTAGACCCTGTGATGCAAAGATGAGACTAGATCCATTAGTTCAGTGTTTATTCATTCAACCAACATTTATTCAAAATATTTTAGATTATTCAAACAAATATCTAAAGATAGTCATTACTCTGCAGCAATTGAAAATAGAGATAAAAACTTATCTTTCATTGTAACTTAATCAAATAGTCTGTTGTGTTACTTGCTGTAATTTATATTTCTGGTTTGAATCTTAGCTTCAAACTACTTTCAGCTAGAATATTGAGGATAGGGTTGGGGAAAGAGCTATCCTAAAGCTCATGAGAAAATTCTTAATTTATTTTAATACGCTTTATATTTTCCTATTTTAGATATTTTTTAAACAGGCAAATATTAATGGTTTTTAAAATAGAAGATGGGATATTTTCATAAAGTCTTTCTAGGTTTTCATTTTTAAGTAGCTAGTTTTTTTTTAATTTATTGAATTTGTGTGTGTGTGTGGGATACTGGAAGTGGAACCCAGGGGCGTTCTACCTCTGGGCTAGACCCTTAGCCCTATTTTATAATTTATTTGGAAACAGGGTTTCACTAAGTTGCTGAGAGCCTCACTAAGTAGCTGAGGCTGGCTTCAAACCTGTGTGATCCTCCTGTCTCAGCCTCCCAAGCGTGGGGATTACAAGTATGTCCCACTATGTATTGCTTTAAGTAGCTAGTTTTATAGGTGAGAAGTTTTTTCTTAAAGTTCCTTCATGTGGGCAAATCTTTGCTTCTGTCTACAGACATACCCCTTTCTTCTCAGAGAACAATCTCTTTTCTGAAGGAAGAAACCAATTGAGTAATTATGTACCTAAGGTTTTAACATGTCTTGTGAATACTTGCTTAATTGTTTTTGCTTTTGTTGTTGTTAACGAATAGGTTATACTTCCTCTGCAGGTAGAAAACTAAGATGAGAAGTTCTAAATTTTTTTAAAATAAGCATTTCAGTCATTATGAATATGCCTGCCAATTTTTGCAATATTCTGTCCTAACAACAGGAGGAATCCAAAGAAAATGAGTATATGTTTTCGAGCTCTGAAGCAGATGATAATTCAGGGGGGTATCAAAGAAGAACCTCATACTATTCATGCAGAACTGCACTTAAAAGCCCCGCTAGTAAGATAAAGAGAATGGGAGCAGAGGTAGATTATTGAAATGGAAAGGAAAATTGTGTCATACTGAGATAGGTTACTTTTGTGTAGATTGTCAAAATTCTTTTATTTCTCTGAATTGCCAATTTACTGAAGGTGGAATGGTAAATCAGAGGGAACAGGAGAACAAATAGGGTGGAGTTTAGAGGCATCATCTCAAAGGATGTGCCTACTATGTCCCCTTTCCCATCAAAACGAATGTCTTAGTGAAAGAGAATATCTTTCGCGGACAACTGAAATCTTACTTCAAGAGTTCTTCCTGTACAAGATGAATCTTCAGTAAAAGGTGGAGAATGGTCTTCACTGAGCAACTCCTGGCTGCTTTTGTGTCCCTCAACCCCTGCGTTGCTGTTGTTGGTTGTTAACCCCTGCCTTTCTATCCTCCTATATTTCTCTCTCATTGTTATGGACTTACTAGGGTATTCTTTGACAATCTATCTCCAACACAAGGGCCACCTTAGAAGACCACCCTGTCTTACTATCACTTGCTTAGCCGGGAGCCTGGCACACAGGCAGAGACCAGCAAATATTCGTTAGCAAATGGGTTACCACCTGCGTATCAAAGCTTTTACTCTATGAAACTGTAGGGTCAACTTTGGGGAAAGCAGAGGACAAGGAGGTCTTATGAACGAGTAGTTGTAATTTTATGAAAACAACATTACCAATTAATTCTTTAAGCCTTTCAGGCAGAATTTGTTCATGCAATTAAAAAATAATGGATAGCTTTCATTTTAATCTTGCATCCAATCAATTCTGTCTCCTCAGTTCCTAAAGTGCCCATTTAATGAGTTCTTTAAGTATCTAAGTGATATAAGATAAATAACTTTTGTATATGTGCATGTGTGGTTTCCAGATTTAGAGCGTTTTCAGTTCATGGGGTCAGCATTGGTAAACTTCTTTGTAATGGTTGGAAGGAAAAGAGTACAGTGTACATCGTATGTTGCCTGAGAGTGTACAGCCTATGTTTCCTTGAAGACTGATGTATTACATCTATTTCCCTAGATGTTCTCACTTCTATCACTGTCATACAAATAACTACAAATAGGTTTACATGCAAGCGAGCTGGTCTTGAGAGACCTCAGCATTCACTCTCACAGAGCAATATAAAGTAAGTAACAAGTGAAGTCTTCTGCCCTCATGAAGTTAACATTCCAACAGAGAACTCAGGACACAAAATTAAGAAATATTTAAGGCCACCAGCAAGAGAGGTATGTAACTACAACAAGTTGCAGTGACTCTCAGATTCTGAGATGTGGCTGAAGTCACTGTGGTCGCTGTTTCCAGGAATTGTCTGGAGAGAGCTAGAAGCTGACTGTGTGAAAGAGGACAGTATATGAATTTGTTCCTTTCTTTATGGTGACAAACAGTAATTGATGTCACTAATTGTGTCATTAAAATACAAACATTTTATGCATAGAGCTTAGAGTTTATTTTTACCACTAAAAAGAGTAGCTTAATAATATATTTTATATAACGAACATCCTGTTCCATATATAAGATACATATGCCCTATATATCTTAAGGTAAATGAAATGCAGAAATGACTTTAGAAATATCAAAATATCAAAATTAAAAATATTTTGCTGTGTTTTGAAGGCAAGAAGTTTGGAATTGTATATATCCAATTTTTTTTTAACATTTTGACTATATTTTGTTGTTTGTCTTAAGCCTACTTAACACCAAAACACAAAAGCACTGAATTGATTATGAAAGGTAAAGGCTGGGGAACTTATCCTTAAATTAACATACTTTTGTTTATCATTATTTGTTAATAAAGAAATTCAGCAACTCATTCTTTTTTCATTAGGGGAGGTGAATGTAATTAACAAGCCCAAATCTTGACTGGTTAATAAAATAAAGGATTATTTCTCACCACATTATTGTCCAGTTTAAGTTATCCTTGGTAGAAATGGGGCAAGTGTTGGAATCCTTTTCCCCACCTAGTCATTTAGGAGTTCTGTCCTTTTTCACTGAATGGCTTTGCTAATGAAGGACCTTTTTAAGTTCCCAGTGAATCCTCTGTAGCCTTTAGACAAAGGAGGAGAGCAGACAGGGGACTAGACTGAAAGGTGGATTTTTAGTCCACACCTGCTGGTGCTAGCCATCATGTCTGACCACCTTTCTTTTGGCCACAATTTAATCACATGGTTTCACTTGACCTAAGGGGTTCTAGGAAATGTAATGTTCTGGATTTTAAGTATACTTCAGAAGTTTCCATATAGCATCATGTCTGTAGAGCAAATGAAAATCAAAGGACCAAAAGCATAATAAAAAGGAAGACATCCAATTAACTGGTAGATCTGGAAGCACCTGTGTTTAAGAAAATGATTGACCAAAGACAGTTCAAATGGAAAAGAAAGGTGATTAGCTCATTGCTTCCCATCTTGGACCCCATGGAATAGTGTGAAGAGTTAGGTATTCGACTACCGCCATTAGCTAGCTATGTGTTACTGAACCATTCGCTAGTTTTTCTAAGATTTGGTTACTTCCTATGAAGAGTGAAATAATACTGATATCTGTTTTCATCTTAGGTGTTAAGCAAACAAAATCAAATCATGCTTGTGGGAGGGTTATAAAATATTAATATCTAAAAACATTTTACTTTGGACTAGTTGCATTAAAGAAAAATTACTTTCAGGACTACTTCTGTCATTCACCTATGACTCATGAATTTTCATGTGGCATAGAGTAGCATAAAAACAACTTTCAAATATTGTAAAACTCAGGTTTATCTGAGGTAACCTTTGCTTCTTATTGGGACTGTGTAGCTGAGTAATAGTTCAAAAATAGCAAGTTATTTTGAGGAAGAACATATGTTCTCTAACAAATAAAATAGTGTTCTGATGAGAAATTTTGTAGCATATTTGATCACACACTTAAAATAATTTAAATTCTGCAGTTTAGAGCACTTGTACTTTCACAGGAGTTTAAGTGTTTTATTAAGTACAACAGCACTAAGTCGAGTACTATTATATGGAGTTTCTTGCTATGAGTAGCTCTTATCAACCTCTGTGAGGGAAAAACATGCTGAGATAATCAAGACTGAAAAGCCCAGACTAATCATGTTAGATATTTAATGTGTATGTTGCAGAAATTTGAATATACATTTTGTATATACAAAAATAAATGGTAGGTGTGATTGAAAGTGACTTGTTTCATAAGTCAAACAAACAAACATACAAACAAATATCTCTATAATGAATTAGTTGGTGAGTGTCTACCAGGAGTTCATGATGACATTTGAAGACCAATTTGTTGTAGGAAGTAGGGATTTTTATAGAGGTTTTCAGGATATTAACAAAAGCAGCCATAGCTTCCTTCAGGGAGCTTCAGTTATCTGACATCTGATACACAAGACAAATCAAATATAGTCAAACTAGTGTTTGTAAGGGACAGGAGCAAGATTATACATAAATGTGGCAGGGCTAGGTTTCTTTTCCATTGGAGAACAGGGAAAGACAACATCATGAAGGAGAAGCATCTTTACTGATTCTTGAAGGATGGAGGGAATTTAGCAATATGGCGATCATGCAGGGAACAGGATGACAGAAAAGCCTAGAGAATTAGATAAAAGAATACTGGGAAGCTGGGCATGGGAATCAAGATTCAAGGCCAGTGTGCAGTCACTTAGTGAGACCCTGTTTCAAAATAAAAAATAAAAGGAGTTGGGGATGTGGCTCAGAGGTAGACCCCCCATCAGGGTTTCAATACCTAGTACCTCTCACTCACACAAATAAAGGGACATATTAAGCTTAGGAACACAGGTTGTTGTCAGACCTTGGGTATCCTTAAAAGCAAAACAATTTTATAGACAGTTTTGATGAGACACTGATGAGTTATCATGAGCAGGTAACGTTGCTAAAAGAATATTGAAAACATACATAAATTGCTGAGATGACATCATAATTATTGTTGACTCTTGAGGAACCTTGCCATCCTAGCATATCTACATCCTCATCTTCTCCAGTAACTTTGATTTTGTTTGCCCCAGATTTTTAGATGATTTCATAGATCCATGTTGACTGTCCAAAATGATTATTATGCAGTGCCACCTATTTTAGAGTTCTTACGTAAAGATAGTAATGCTATTATTTAATAAGGAGAAAGTAACACTGGTTCTGTTTGTATGGAAAGTGGGGTGTTAGGAGAAGCAAGAGACATAAAAATATTAAAATGATGTTATAGTAATAACACTGAATAATATTGGTGAGATAGCAAGTAAATAGTATAAAAATTAAGTTTTAGGGTCCTGCAGGGCTGTGCCTAGATCACAGAGGAGTGAAGTGGAAGGACTAGAATGGCTCTCAGCCCCACATTGAGTAATGAGAAGGTTATAGTTTGGAAATAAAATGTCCTTTGGACCTCATGCTCTGGAGGCAGCCTTGCTCAGAGGCGGGTCCCTGGGGGTATATCCCTGGGAATTACATATGCCCTGGCCCCCTTCCCTGCTCTCTCTGCTTCTCAGAATCATACTTTAAAGACCAGTAGCCCAGGCTCCTGCTTGGCAGCCAGCTCAAAACGACTGTACGTACATGGACTGAAATCTTCAGAAGCATAAGCACATAAATCTTCCTCTAAGTTGTGGTCATCAGGTGTTTATACCACAGGGTGATTCTGGCTGAAACAGAGACTGATGGTGCCTAACCAGGAGCTTCGGAAGACAGTGCAGAACCTTTCCTACCTTCCAAGTACCACTTCTTACATCATTGTTTGTTCATCATAGTCTATAATAGAATGATGGTAATAATTTTTGGAGCCTAATTTAAAAATAGTTTTAATTCAGCTAATAAAAATTTTAGTTAGCTGCTTTACAGTTTTTGTAAAAGATAGTGGTAAAATGTCTAAAAACTGTGATGAGTATATTTTTTGCTTCTTACAAGTTGTAAAATAGAACCTTTCCTTTTTACTCCTTTTTACTTCTACTACTCTCTAATTTGAATAAGATTTTTAAGTAAGTTAAAATATATACATATAATAATATAAAGGCCAAATGTGGGGGAACAAGAACCAATACGAATAAGAAAATTTGGATGAATTAAAGATGATGTTGTACATAAAATCCAGAAGCTAAGGTGCTATAATTTTGTATAAGTAAGTGATTTACATTATTTGTATCTCTCTTCTACCTGCCTTAGAAGAGAGGGAAAGAAGATATGTTTCTAAGACCGATACAATCTCTAATACATAGACAAGGCAGCTGCTCAGGAGAAGCAAAACTCGTTATACTATCAAGTCCTGGGAAATATATTTTTGTCAGTATTCTGAGAGAAGCTCGGTAGAATGTAATGAAGACCGAATGTGCTCAAACATCCTTATGATGAGACAGGCTTTTCTTAGGACATTTTAAAGTGTATTAATGTGATGGTTTTGGATAATTGCATATGCCTAAGCAGCACCCAGTGAAAGCTTCTTCAGGGCCCCCCCCCCCAAAAAAAAATTTACACCACGCACAAACTGTAAGGGTGGGATTTATTTATTTATTTATTTATTTATTTATTTATTTATTTACTTTTTGGTGGTACTGGGGTTCCTGGAAGCCCTTCTACCTCTGGGCTACACTCTCCGACCTATTTTTATATATTTTTTTTATTTGGAAACAGGGTCTCTTAAGCCAGCGCGTGTGGCTGGCTTCGAACCTGCGCAATCCTCCTGTCTCTGCCTCCCAAGTGCGGGGATTACAAGCGTGCGCCACCACGCCCAGCTAAGAGTGGGATTTAGAACCTGGCCTATCAACAACAGTTACCATTGGTTTTCCGTATCACTTGCGGTTTTGTAACAAATGCAGGTTCTCAAGTCCTTTCTCAGACCTATTGAGTTATAATTTCCAGGGGACAATCTAGAAGCACATTAATGAAATATCTGAGGTGACTTAAAGCGCATTAAGGTAAGTTTTTATTAATATTATTTCTGCTAGCTGAGTATGGTGGCACTTGCTTGTAATCCCAGTACCTAGTGATGAAACAGGACAAATGGCAAGTTCAAGGCCATCTCAAACAACTTATTGGGACCTTGTTTTAAAATTAAAAAGAAAAAGCATTGGCTATATAACTCAGAAGTAGACCTTATGAGTTTAATCATTAGTAACACACACATTTTACTTTAAGTGAAGTTTAGGATTATGTAGCAATGAATTTGAAGAATGTCTCTATAATCAAATATAGGAAATAAATATAGATTAATTTACTGATAAAAGGTATAACTAATGCTTTTACAATTATCCAAGGACAGGAAAAGGTATTCGACAGTCATTGTCTAATATGTTCAAAGTGCTGTAATAAGTATATTGGAGATGCAAAGATGAATAAGACATGCAAAATATTTCTAACACACTACATAGAAGGGGAGACTTCGTTGCAAACAATTTGACAGAATGATGCAACAACCACAAGGTATAAGCAAAATGTTGCCATGGTGATTTCTATTTATATCTATTCTATAGAATTTTTTAAAAAATAGGTGAGGGAACATCTCAGAGGGATAGTTTTAGATGACACAGCAAATATGTTACAATGTTAGAAATTGAACTGTAGATATTTGATATTTTAGATACGTTTACATTTTTAAAAAGATAGCCTCGTTTAAAAAAGAAAGAAAAAGAAAGGAAGAAGGGAAAGCCATTAAGAAAGTAAGAAAGATTGTCTTCTAAGTCAGCAGGCTTCTCTGTTTTACTGTTCAGAAAGTGTAATGGTTTTAAATTTCATCTCTTAGGTCAAGTGCTATTTTTAGTCAGTATTAACTTAGGTGAATCCTGCAGCTTTCTTCAGGATGTGATTAAGTAGGGGTTAGAAATTTGTCAAAATAAATAGTATCATGATTAAACTTTATTCCCCAAAACAAAAACAAGATTTTGTTGCTATATGAAGGCAGGGCATTTTTAAAAATCTCTGAGTGTTGTGTGAAGTTTAATTGAATGAAGTGTTTAGCACATGGTAGATCTTCAAGAAATATTGAGTAAGATAATTTAATATTTACTCTTGAGATCACCTTTGGAACCCACATTTAGTGGATAACGAAAGAATGGCACATCAAGGGAATCTATTCATAATAAAAAAATCTTTCCTCCTTTAGAAACATTTTTATAGTGTATAAATCCTTTCTATCAGATATGAGCTAAATTTCTGGTTCCTTTGTATTTCAGTTGTAATTGGTCATGATTTCCCCTCAGTATACTCATGGGTATATTTGTCTCATAGTTCCACAGTCATGTCAGCCTTTTGAGATATTTTATAGTTTTCTCTCTTGCATCAGATTGATTTGTGCACACAGGACATGCTCAGTAAGTATTTGAATGAAGAATGAATGATGATCACTACAATAATTATAAGTCAAATCTAGTCTATCCATCTGTGCCTTTAGCCAGTTCAAAATGGTGCCTTTCCTCCTGGATCAAAGCCTTGCTAACCAAAGTTGTTTATAGACAGTGTGTTGATGGAGCTGCTGTTGAGAAGGATGACATTTACTGGGTGCTTAGTCTGTGCCAGGCTCTGTTTACAGAGCTATGGATAAACCAGTGCTTCATTTAGTCAACCCAACAGCCCAACAGTCTCAGGGACGCTTATTGTCTCTACTTTGGAGATAAGAAAACAGGTTTATAAGGAATTCATAATTTATGCAAAGTTGTGGTGAGAATAAGACTAGGATTTAGATTTGCTTTTAAAGCTCTGCTTACTGCTCAAGGAAAAGATTAAGTACATACCTAGGAGGTGATGAATGATCCAGCCATTCAAAAAGAGCATGCGTATACAAAATGAGCTGATTGGAACACTATGCTGCTCTCTTCCTAGAAGTTGACTTTGGTGGGACAGTCAGTCTTATATTTGTGAAGTTGCAAAGAGCTAGATAAATCACCTCGTACAAAGAAAGGAAGATCTGGTGTGTTATATCAACTGAACGAGACTTAGCATAGGAAGTATGACTCAAAGCATAGGTGGACATATGAAGTTTATGGCTTTAAAGTATATATGGACATATCAAATAACCTTATACTTGTTTATGACTTACTAGAATGTATCCTTGTAGTATATATTGAGTGGTATACTTCTACTAGGGTAGTATATCTCTACTTAGGTTATATGGAGCCAGCACTGCAACCTTTCTAGCACTCCTTCAGAAATATATGCCAAAGGTCCCCAAGGTATATATCCCATTCCAACACACTGGGCCAGTACATCATAGCTTGATCACATGAGCCCAGAAACTAGGGTGTAGTAACTCTGCAAGGTTAACAGGAAGAGATTTTTATCTTCATTCCCACTCCAAAATAAGGTTATACTTTCTAGATCTAAGATGTGATAGAGAACACCAACACAAAAGGTTTAAGGTTAATGGGAAAAACAATCCTGGATTAGGGTACATAGGGTTTCATGGGGGCATACAATTTCCATAAACACTTAGAAGAGAATTTTTTTTTTACTTTTTTCTGTAAATGTGTCAAAGTTTTGTAGACTGAAGTTAGTGAAGTCAAAGGCACATTGCCTTGGATTTTGTTCTTAGTGTGAAATAAATAAATGAGGACATTTTAAAGATTTTAAGTGTGCATTATAGCTATTTGTCCTAAAATGACTAATAAATTAAAATTTATCTTTTATTTATTTTAATATTGTGATTTACTGCCTACTAATACCGTCTGACAAAACAAGATGCATTCCTCTTACTATGGCATTATTTTAAAAACCAGCAAATACCACTGAAACATTAATAGTGCTAAATACTGTCAGTGGCTTCATTCTTTTCTTTTAGAAATAAAACCAAAACAAAGCAATTATCTCTATAGGACTCTATTAAACCAACTCATAATTTACATATTTAAATATAGGGTAGTAAGGCAATGTAGAAGTTAAAATTCTCGTGAAAACATTTGACTTCTCTGTATTTTGCCTGCAGTAAATTAAAACACACATTTACTAGCCTAACAAATTTATATTGAATTTAATATTACTTGACGGTTGTTAGTCTGATGAACTTAATTTGGCCTTTTGTGCTTAAATTTTATTTAAAATTTTATTGATAGATTTTCCAGTTATTATACTTTTTTTCCAAAGAGTTAAAAATAAAATAGCATTTTATGACCTCTTTTGAGAACTATGTATCATTTGATAAGTCATTATTTTAATTCAAAATTAAACCTTCTGCCAGGGTTAATAAAATCTTTTAGAAAGATTTATTGCATCCAATAACACAAAGATAATCAGTCAGCTAATTTTAAGCAAGATATTACTTATTAACCAAAAGCTTCTATAGCAAAATACCAACTCATTAATTTTCATCAGCATAACATGAGATCCAATAACTCACTTTAAAAGCAAGTTCTCATATTGTAGGCAATTTAATCGAGTAAAACTTTTAAAACATGTGAATTGATTTTGATGTGCCAGGTTTCAGACACTGCTTTTGTATTTGTTAAATCACATTTTACCTAGCTATATCTGAGGGGAAAAAAATGGAAAGAAGTATTATTGATTCCAGAAGTGTTCTAGTGCCAAATCTCTGATGAATTTTAGTGGAAAAATTGGATGTGTTGATATAATAATGTGCTATTTCTCATATTTTAAAAAAGCACTCACAAAATAATCTCTGAAAAACAAAACCCCTGGAGATATTTACTCATCATTTCAGAGTAAGGCCTTGAAGAAGCCTGCTAAGTTTAAGTTTTGACTTGTATAAGCCCATCTCCAAATTACCTGTGTGTGAAAATCACACGCGGAACAGGGTAGGAAAAGACACGATGCTCCTGAGAGCTTTCCACATAACTGTTTAGTATTTTAATTTGAGGAAAGAAGCACTTTTGCATTTTGACACCATCATCTTTGATAAGTAGTTTTATTGAAATAACTTTGTCATATTTTGACCTTTAATACTTGGATAAAATTGGTGTTTTAAAGTCATCTGTGAATTTTGTGCAGAAAAGTTTGTTTGGATAAACACAGGCTCATGGTTTATTAAGACCCAGGAAGAGAAATATTAGCTGATAGAAAAATACAAATCTGTTACAAATGAAGTTTTATGTTATTTAACTAGAATTTATATTTGGGACACCAGTATTTTGATTTATATAAAAGTAAAACTTTTTTTAGGACCTATTCTAAAGGGATGTGTATATCGGTGTACATGCCTAGAAAAAACCTGAGCAGGCCTCTAGTCTCTCACCCTTGGTAGACTTTGAGGCTCTGCAAAAGTAGAAAGTGAGAAATAAGGCAGAGAAATAAATTGCCTGCTGTTGCATTGAATCTATATCCTAACACACACACTTGAAAAGGCTAGGAAACATATTGGTTCAAGGCACTTAACAAAATTATTGTCTGATTATTTGATATTCATGCCTCTAACTTGGTATTAACTTCAATGACTACACATGACAACAAATAAATAATTTAGAGAATTAGTTCAAAAAAGTCACTAAGCAAAGAGTAGCAGCACTGGCAATAGCAGCAAAACCAATAACAACAATAACCAGACAAAACAACAAACGCGGGGCATGTGGAACGAATCTGATTTCCAGAGTTATCATACTGTATTATTTAACATGTCTAATTTTCAACGAGAAAGCACAAGGCAAGGCTGAGAAAAAATTAGTTAGCTGTGTGTGGTAGCACATACTTGTAATCCCAGCACTTGGTAGGCTGAGATAGGAGGATTGCAGGTTTGTGGTCAGCCTCAGGTACTTAGTGAGGCCCTCTGCAACTTAGTGAGACCCTCCCTGTTTCAAAATAAAGAATGAAAAATAATTCTGTGGTGGCGCATGCTTGTAATCTCCGGGCTTGGGAGGCTGAGACAGGAGGATCACACAGGTTCAAAGCCAGCCTCAGCTACTTAGTGAGACTCAGCAACTTAGTGAGACCCTGTTTCCTAATAAAATATAAAATAGGTTTGGGAGCATAGCCTGGAGGTAGAATGCCTCTGGGTTCCACTGCCAGTACCATAAAAAAAAAAAAAAAGCTGGGTATTTAGCTCAGAGGTAGAAAGCCCCTGGGCTCAATCCCTAGCACTGTAATAAAAAAAAATTTTTTTTCAGGTGTGGTGGTGTAAACCTGTAATTCTATTATTTAAGAAGCTGATATAGGTACCAGGACAATGTCAGTAACTTAGTGAGACCCTTTAATATGTGTGTGTGCAATATATAGTGTATAATTATATATAATATATTTATGTATGTATATATAATATACATGAACACACACATACACACATGCATACATACATATACTGGGCTAGGTTGGAGCTCAGAAGATTAATGCACTGGGCTTAATACCCAGTAGCAAAACAAATAAAGCAAAAACAAAAAGAGGGAAATATAGCATATATGTACATATATCTATATCTATATCTATATATATTTATAAGAATGACAGGAGAGGGAAAGAAACAAGAAGAATATTTCAAGAAACAATGACTGAAAACTCCTCAGTTTTGATGATAAACAGTAATCTACATATCGATGAAGCTTGATCATCTCCAAGCGGGATGAATTCAAAGGAACCATACCTAAACACATACTAATCAAACCAATGAAGCAAAAAAATAAATAGAGACTCTTGAAATGACAGCAACTAGAGATGTATTTATCTCATGTAAGGGATCCTTGACAAGATTGACAGCTAATTTCTCTTCAGGAACAATGGAGGCCAGAAAACATTTGGTGACATATTCAGAGGGCTGAAAGATTGTCAACCAACAAACTTATGTCTAATAAAACTTCATCAAAATTGAAAAACTTAAAAATATTTCCAGATTAAAAACAGAGAAATTATCACTATAAAAACCATTCTATAAGACATACTAAGGAAGTCCTTCAGGCTGAAATAAAAGGATAATAGATCACAATTTAAGTCCATTTAAAGAAATGAAGAATACTGATAAAGGCAACTACATAGGTAAATTTAAAAGATAGCATTTTGTTTGTAACATTTTATTCTATCTGATTTAAAATACAAATAGATAAAGCAATAACTAAAAAACTATATTGGTTGGTAGCATGTTGTTTGATAGCATATTTAGAAGTAATTTATATGATACTAATAAAAAAGAGGAAGAAACAGATTTACAGAAGCATTTTTTTGTACCTTTTTTTTTTTTTGCGGGTCTAGGGATGGAACCCAGGGGCATTCGACCTCCAAGCTACAACCCCTGCCCTATTTTTTTTTCTTTTATTCTTTATTTTGAAACCGGGTCTCACTGAGTTGCAGAAAGCCTCACTAAGTAGCTGAGGCTGTCCACGAACCGTGATCCTCCGGTCTCAGCCTCCCAAATACTGGGATTACAGGCGTGCACCACCACGCCTGGCTCTTTTTGTACCATTGAAATCAAGTTGGTATTAATGTCAATTAGATTGTTATAAATTGAGATGATAATTTTAATCACCAGATTTTTTTTGTGTGTGTGGTACTGGGGTAGAACCCAGGGGCATTCTACCTCTGAGCTACACCCCCAGCCCTATTTTTTTTTTATTCTTTATTTTGAATCAAGGTCTCTCTGAGTTGCAAAGGACCTCACTAAATAGTAGCTGAGGCTGTCCACAAACCTGGATCCTCCTGTCTCAGCCTCCCGAATGCTGGGATTACAAGTGGGTGCCGCCACGCCCGGCCTCACACCAGAAATTTTAAAAAATTATATTGTGTATTGAAATAAATAACATTTTAATTAAAATGATAATATATCTCTCTAACCCAAGAGAAGGCTATAATGGAAGAATAAAGGAACAAAAAAGAAAGGACTTAGGGAAAATAAAAACAAAATGGCAGACATAAGTTCACTTTATCAGCAATTTACTTGGCCTAAATGGAATAATATCCTAATCAAAGAGCAGAAATTGTTAGTATGGATTAGAAAGCATGATTTCTCTATGTTCTGTTAGATTCAGAGATACAAACTTATGGGGGAAAAATGGATAGAAAAATACACCATGCAACAGTAACTGGAGAAAGAGCTGGACTGGCTATATTAATGTCAATATATTAGATATTAGATACAGTAGACTCTAAAAGATGACAGGTGATACCACAGATAAAAAATATTTTTTAGTAATAAGATGCTCAGTCTGGGAAGACAATTTCTCAATCATAAACAATCGTCTAACAAGAGAGTCCCCAAACACATGAAGTTTTGAGAAACTGACAGAATTAAAGATAGAAAATTCAACATTTTTCAATAATAGCCAAGGAAAGAAGTCTTGAAGAGCAGTTTAGGCTGACTAGACCTAAGAGATATCTACAGAGCACTTCATCCAACAATATCAGAATACATATTCTTCTCAGGGCATAAGGACTGTCCTCCACAATAGGCCATCTACACTGGGCCAAAATAGGGTTCGGTAAGCTTAAAAGAACTTATACCAAGCCAGGCGTGATGGTGCATGCTTGTAATCCCAGTACTTGGGAGGCTGAGATGGGAGAATTGCAGGTTCACAGCCAGCTTCAGCTATTTAGTGAGGCCCTCCACAACTTACTGAGACCCTGTTTCAAAATAAAGAATAAAAATAGGGCTGGGGTTTTAGCTCAGAGGTAGATACTCCTAGTTTCAATCCCTGGTACTGCCAAAAAAAAAAAAAAAGAAAAGAATTGATATTATGCAAAGTATATTATTCAACCACAATAGAATAAGATTAGAAATCTAAAACAGGATGCATATTAATACACAAGTATATGGAATTAACACACTTTTAAAAATTTAAAATTCACCATTGCCAAATGATGGAACCAGCCAAGATGTCCATCAACAGATGAATGGATTACAAAACTGTGGGATATGGAATTTTACTCAGCCATAAAGAAAAACACAATTACATCATTTACAGGGAAATGGATGAAACTGGAGGATATTATGCTAAGTGATATTAGTCAGTCACAAAAATAAGAAATCCAATGCTCTCCTTAATATGTGAAAGCTAGGGAGAAATGGGTCATAGGAGGAACTCTAGATGAAGAAGGAGATTCTATAGTTGAGAAAATAAGGTGACTTAACTGAGGGGATGAGAAAGGGAAAGAGGGAAATCCTCTACTGCACATGATGTACTTAACTTAAAGTCAATTACTAAGCCAAGCATGAGAAGGAGGGAGGGGAAGGGAATGGGGCACGAATTGGGTAAGGGCTAACTGGGTGAATATGTGTATGTATGTCTGCACCATCTTGTATCCCATTAAGATGTATGACTACAATGCACCAATAAAAAAATTTAAAAAATAAAAAATAAAAAATAAAAATTCAGTGTGTCAAAGAGGAACAAATTATGTTCAACATACATATATATGTTGATAAATAAGTGGTGGACACATTATGGCTTTTAAAATTTATTTCACTATTATTTTATTTTAATTTTTGGTACTTGGATTGAACCCAGGAGTAGTCTACCTCCAAGATATACCTCCAGCCCTATTTTATTTTATTTTATGTTTATTTTAAAACAAAGTCTCATGATAATGAAATGCCCATGTTAAGTTGCTGAGGCTGTCCACAAACCTGCCATTCTCCTGTCTCAGCCTTCCAAATACTGAGATTCCGAGTGTGTGCCACCATGTTTGGTTTGCATTATTATGTAAAGAACGTCCTTTATTTCCACAAGGAAGTTATTTATGGAAGATCTTAGCTTGCTAAAAATGATATACATATATCGATTATATATGAGGGACATGGATACAGAGACCATTGATTCATTTTGAAGGATTGTCATATTCTTATTTTAGGAAGAAAGGATAATTCCTGTTAAAATATTCTTACTCATATATGCCTCTATGTGGACGTTACATCTTATAGGAGCAGATCAGTTGACTTTACTATATTATTGATATCTCAAAGCCCTTGCTTCAACTCTGTGCATCATTTGGACAGATTTTGTTTTATTTTATTTTATTTTTTATTTTTTTTGCGGGTCTGGAGATGGAACCCAGGGGCATTTGACCTCCGAGCTACACCTCCTGCCCTATTTTTTATTCTTTATTTTGAGACAGGGTCTCACTAAGTTGCAGAGGGTCTCATTAAGTAGCAGTGGCTGTCTGCAAACTGCTATCCTCCGGTCTCATCCTCCTGAATGCTGGGATTGCAAGTGTGTGCCACCACGCCTGGCTGGACAGAATTTTAAATTGTAAGATAAAGTTATTGATGTAATTAAATTTAGAAAATTATCTATTGTTTAAATAATGTTGACAGTACATTTCAATGATATGAGATAGTTCACATTTTTATGAACTTATTACATGCTTTTTTCATTCTTTTTTTTTTTTTTTTTTGGTGGTACCGGGGGTAGAACCCAGAGGCTTTCTACCTCCGGGCTATACTCCCAGACCTATTTTATATTTTATTTGGAAACAGGGTCTTACTAAGTTGCTAGGAGCCTCACTAAGTAGCTGAGGCTGGCTTCGAACCTGTGCGATCCTCCTGTCTCAGCCTCCCAAGCACAGGGATTACAAGTGTGCGCCACCACGCGCGGCAACTTATTACATTCTTTAGTGCCATTAATGGATAATCTTTTAGTTCCTCTTAATAATAGTTAAACACAGTACCCTGAAATGCCCATATTATATCTATTATGATGCACTATTCAATTCACAGGATATGGGTTTAGGAGTCAAAAAGCAAAAAGGCATTTTATTATAAATAGTGGATTTGACTTAATTTTAGTCTATGCTAGGTAGTGAAAATATTTCCTGCAAATATTTAGAGAAAACTTATCTTTTTCTTCACTTCAAGGAGAAATAAGTATTGTGTGTTTAAGGTGAATTGACATATTTTAAATTGTAATAATCTCTGTGATTGTTGAGAGATCAAAGCAAAAAACCTGCAATGCGCACAAAAGTTTTGGTGGGAGCAATATCTAAGCTACCTGTTCAAGCTATTTTCTTTCACATAATTGCAAGGTAAGAGACCAGACATTTGTTTGAAAAAAACAAAATGCCCTCCAAAAAGGAATATTATTATATCAGTTCATAAATAGTTCTGTTTTCTCATAAAAATGTGGCTGGCAAATATCAGATACTAGAATCAGGTCAGAAAGAGTTTATGCACATTTCTTTAGACTGACAGCTTGTTTTCCCTATGATATTAAAATATTCCTGTAATATATATAAATACATAAATATATTTCTCAACTAGAAATATTTAAAAGACATTTATTTTGAAATTAGAATACTTCAATTATATGTTAATATAAATGATACTTTTTATGAAAGTATATTATCAAGAAATTTATTAAGAATGGCATTGTTTGAATTGTTGAATATTGCTTTAATATTTAATTTTATACAAGACAGCTAGATTTTCCTATCTGCTTCTGCATTCAATTTGTTACAACATGTGGTTTGGCCCAAGTATGTGAAGAAAATCTGGTCTCCCACAGATATGTTGTTGAAAATCAATGGTAGAGCTTTAGACCCTTTTCAAACAATTATGACTATTCTTTAATACTAGGTCAAAGCATGTATAGTCGTAGTTTTTTTTAGACTGGTTGCAAAGTGGAATTTGATATTATATTAATAATTTTGTATCCGATCATATTAAAATCCATTTATCTCTTATATTTTGAAGAAACATTTTGTCCTACAATTTATATTATAATAATATTCAACCCAAATAATGAGTCATGCATTGGTGATTTGAGAAAATATAGTTCTGTTAAGTTATACATATTTCCAAAATCAAATATATATAACATATTATATTTAATAAATGACTTCACTAATTACACCACCTACCTAGATAATCTAAGTACTAATATCATGGTTGCCAATGCATATTTTCAATAATTTCAGTTTTTGCTTGGAAGATCTAATTTTATCCTTGACAATAAATACTCGCAGATGTTTTCCTTAGAGTGGCAATTATACTTGGTTCATTTTTGATAAAATATCTTGGGTTTGAAATAGCAGTTAATTCAATAAATAAAAATGGCTTTCTGTTTTTAAAATGGAAGTTGGTTTGGTTTACAACTTAAAGTACTTTCTATTATGACAGGTATAATACATCTATATGCAGCAGACAAGCTTTAAGTGTGTCCCATATCATCATACAAAATATTTTTAAAAGTGAATACTCAAGAGTTTGGTTTTAATAAAATTAATTTATCTTGCTTCACCAAGAGCATTAGTAAATGAAACACATAGATTTTTTTTCTAATGGTGACGGTACAGTCTTAGAGGAATACAAAGATTATTAATATGGCCTGGTGCTACTGCCTTAAGTCTTGATAAAGTGCCAGCAGTTTTATATTGTTTCTGCATCATCAATGTCAATATCAACCCAGTGATGATAACATTAGGAATGGATCCACCATATGGTCCAGCTATACCACTTCCGGGTATCTTTCCAAAGGGACTGAAATCAGAATGTTATAGTAATGTACACAGGTTCATGTTTAGAGCGGCACAATTCATTATAGCCAAATATGGAACCAACCTATGTGTCATTAGCAAATGAATGGATTTTAAAATTATGGGATATACGCACAATGAAATTCTACATAGCAATAAAGAACAAAATGATGTCATTTGCAGGACGGACCTGACAAACTATGTTAAGTGAGATTAGCCAGACACAGAAAGTGAAGAGTCGTATGTGTTCTTTCCTACACAGAGGCCAGGGAGTCATCAGGATACCAGAGAGACTTCAGATAATAGAGGAGAAACTCTAGTGGAGCCAGAGAGATGGTCTAGGGGAAGGGTGTGGGGCTGGGAGGAGAGGAGGAATCAAGGAAGGTCACTTTCATTGACTTTATGTACGTATGTGGGAATACCAATGTCAATCTCAGTACCCTATCTGAAGAAGGGTGTGAGTGAGGAAGAAGCCCCAGGGAAGTTCACCGAGTGCTGTGTGCATGTATGTCACTATCTCTATGAACTCCGCTATGATATGAGACTATAATGCACCCATAAAAGTATTAAAAGTAAAAAATAAAATATAACTGGCCTCCAAGGGCCCCTGTCCCACACTTTTTGATAGCCAGAGTTTTATTTAATAATATTTATGATGAAGTTATCAAATTTCAAAGAGACCCATAAAATATGTAGGTATTAAGAATCTTCAAATTGAAAATAAAAATATTAGAATTATGTGATTCCAGGCATGGTGATATATACTTATAATCCTGTACATCAAAGGCTGAGAAAGGAGGACGCAAAGGTTCAAGGCCAGCCTCAGCCTCAGCAACTTAGCAAGATCCTGTTTCAAAATTAAAAAAGGGCTGGAGATGCTCAAAGGTAGAGTGCCTGTGGGTTCAATCCCCAGTAAACCCCCCCCCAGTGAATATATTTAAATTTTAATCTGAATTTTGTGCTGTTGAAGTACAAAAGTTTAAAAAATCCATTAATACCATCTCTGAGGAGGCCAGTCTACAGCTTATGTATTCCAAAGCATGCTTTGCTGATTCGGGTTCATTTCCAAAAGACATTAACTTTATCATGCTAGTGTAGTTCAGAAACTTTAAAAAAACTGACTTTTTAAAACTGACAAATAAAAACTGTATACTTTATCATGGACAACATGTTGTTATGAAATGTGTACATATTGCAGAATAAGTGAGGTTAATTAAAATATATATTACCTTACACACTTATATTTGTGGTGAGAACATTTAGAATCTACTCTCCAGGCAGTTTTCAAGAACAGAGTACAGTGTTACTATAGTCACTATGTTGCACAATAGAGCTCCGGAATTTATTTCTTCTGTCTATCTGAAATTGTGTATCTTTTGACGAATATCTCTCCAATCCTTCACCTGGTAGTCTCCATTCCATTCTCTCCTCTTATGGGTTCACTTTTTTTTTTTAGATTTCATATGTAAATGAGATCATGCAGTATTTCTATTTCTGTGCCAGCTTATTCCCCTTAACATGATGATCTCAAGAATATCTAGGTGGTAGCAAATGACAGGGCTTCCTTATTTTTAAAGACCAAGCAGCATTCCATTGTGTGTCTATGCCATGGTGTCTTCATCTACTCATCCACGTATGTGCAGCATTTAGGTTGATTCCGTATTGGACACTGTGAACATTGCAATATGGAACATGGACATTTAGATGCCTCTTCAATACATTGATTTCATTTCCTTTGGATATATAATTTGCAATGGGATTGTTGGATTTCAACTAGAAATATTTTGTGCTTCTGGTTATATCACACAGGTATGTATATGATAGTCAAATACCAGATATCTAAATACTGTTAAAATACCAAGAAAAAAACCTGCTACGTGATTATTACAGTATATTTTCAATTACCCTCTTTCTCTGCTTAGCATTTGATGGAACGCTGATCACTAAAAATAAGCAATGTTAATAGATATTAGTGCCACTCACAGTTATTGGTGTAATTTAAAATGCATATTTCCTGATCAATTATTTTCTTGGAAACTCAGATATTTAATAGACCTTATAAAACATTATACCTATTAGAATATTCAGAACTCAAAGAATAGAAAATGTTTTACAAAATTTTCCCAAAATACCAATTATGTTGTGTATTTCAGTTCTTTTCAAAACCTTTTTATTAATGTTTGTCTTATTATACAATTGATGTATAAATCGCTTGAGCCAATAATTTCTTTGATGGCTGTGTCTTATCCATCATCTACCCATAGTATTAGGCACATGCTTAACAAAATTTGTTGAATAGTTTGAATTTTATATATAATTTCATGTAATTTTTGTATATTTGAGTTGATGAATAGTGTTTCCATCTGAGTGGAACACTTTCAAACATTGAAGAGGCTGCCAGAATCAAAGTTTAAAAAATAATTGTTGCTGAAAATCCTTAGGCCCCTCAATTTTCAAATGTAGTTGATTTTAATTAAAGTTTAAAGAGAAAAAGAAACCATTGGAAAGATATTGGAACTAAATAACTTGCTTCTGGTAAACAGGGAGTTTGTGGTTTGAGTTAATGGTATTCATTATGCTGATTAAAAGCAGCAATGCATTCTACTCTGGTTTATTTTCCAAACCAGTGTTTTCAGTAATGGGGAGTAGTTTGTATTCAATGTTTTATGTGATGAGGTATTTACTGATGGGTTACTTTGACTTCTCTACTTAAATTGATAACCACTTGAAAGGAACCGATCAAACAAAATAGCACATTCTTTTCTAGAGCTGGGCCATTTATTTCAAATTCAGACTGTAAGAAAACAATTGAATAGCTTTTATTGCCACCAGCTGTGCTATGGTTATTTGAACAAATGGAAGACCAAAGTAATTGTACAATCTCATTATATACAGCAGTACACAAAATCAGGGTTCTGTTGCCTAATAAATATTGCATTTATTGCCAAGGGAACTTATCATTGCTTATGTTTCCATTGCTATGGTGAGTTTGCTGCCCTTTGAAGCCCCATGTAGGCCTATCAAAATGGAGCCTTCTAGAACTTCAGAGTGTGTTCTTATAGTTTGTAGCAAACTATTATTTATCTTGTAATCAGATGTATACAAACAAATTCATAGCATAGAACATACACACACACACACACACACACACACACACACACACAGACTGTATGTGTGTGTATAGCAAACTGTCTAAACTTTGAAAAATTACATTTTCTCCTCAAGGAATTCCAGAGATTTAAATCACTTGGGTGCTCTAGGGCTTTGGAAAAAATGAGAAGTGGGTGTTTAAATGTTTTAAGAGGTAATTTTCCAAGCAATTGAGCAGGTAGTTAAAAATACCTTGTTTTCATTTCCTTGCCTGAGGAAGCCCTAACATCTAAAGGTTTAAAAGAGGGTGGAAGAAACAACACTGCATAGGGCCTGAAGGGTATGTCCCAGAAAAGAAAATCCACAGGCTTCCTCTCCAGTCTGTAGAGTTTCCAGAATCTCACGGCCTCGAAGTTTGGAAGGTGAGTATGAGAACAGGGATTGCCTCCCTCTGCTTGGGCCATTCTGTTGACCTCACTGTGCAGCTGCTCGGTAATTGTGGCTATTGTACCTGTTGATTCTCATCTCTTATTAAATACTATAATTTGGGTGAGAAGACCTCGACTCTGTAGAGAGGGAAGACCACAGTAAAGATTAGAAAAGGTTTTCTCAACCTTAGCATTAATGACATTTTGGGCTGGATGATTCTCTGCCATGAGGGCCTCCCATGCACTCGGTAGGTTGTTCAGCCACATTCCTGACCCCTTACCTTCTAGATGCCAGCAGCACTGTTACGCCGGCTTGTGACAACCAAACATGTCTTCAGGCATTGAAATAAGTCCCCTGAATGGGGAGCAGCAGAATCATCCCCATTGAGAACCCTGTGTTACAGTGAGCGCCTGACAAGTGATTGTTGCTTCTCATTCATCTCTCTTTATTGTTTACAGTTTATCTCAATCGGTGTTTCTTTATTGGTGCATTGCAGTCATAATGAGTGTGTTTTATACATTTATTACAACCTATAAAATTCCATTGTATTACACATCATAGTAATCATCGATGTGATGCAAACACGTGCATACAGCTCTTGGCTATTTCCATCCACCTCCCTTCCTTGTTTCCCCTCATCCCTTCTTGTACATGCTACAAAAACTGGTATACCTTTAAATATTTCCAAAGCATTATTTGAAATACTTACTCCCTTAACCCTCCCTTTTCTTCTTCCTCTACATCCCTCAATCACTTTCCACTATTTTACTGCATGCTCTCCGCATTTATCCAAAGTCCTTTATTGTTTCCTATTTTCTTTCTAGCTCCCGCATATGAGAAAAATCATACAAACCTTGACTTTCTGAGATGAGCTTACATCATTTGGCATAATATTCTCTAGTTTCATCTGTTTTCCTACCAATGACAACATTTTGTTCTTCTTTATGGCTGAGGAGAATTCCTCCACATCTATATACATTCATTAACCATTCATCTGCCATTGGGCACCGGGTTTGTGTCCATAATTTGATTATTGTTCATTGTGCTGCTATAATCATGGGTCTGCATGTATTGCTATAGTATTGTAACTTTAATTCTGTTGGAAAAATACCCAAATGTGCCTAAATGAAAAAAGAAAATACCTAAATGAAAAAAAGACAGAAAAGACAGGTGTTTGTTTTTATTTCTCACTTTATGTGATATTTATTTCCCATGTTATTAGCAGAACATGCATAGAATAAAAAGGCTCAATGTTGCATTATGTATAAAGAGATAAAACTCAGAAAATATCAAATGCTAAGCAGTGTAAGCACGGTCAAGTTAATATGGTGTATTTCTTCTGTGGAATTACATTCTCATAAAACTGGTTCTCTATTGAATCCTTTAAATAATACTGTTTTTGTAAAAAAGTAGGATATAGACATATGTAATGATTTTTTTTCAGTACTGGGTATGGAACCCAAGAGCATTCTACCTCCAAGCTACACCTCTAGCCCTATTTTTTCTTTTATTCTTTATTTTGAAACAGAGTTTCACTGAGTTGCAAAGGGCCTCACTAAGTAGTAGCTGACGCTGTCTGTGAACAGCAGTCCTCCTGTCTCAGCCTCCCAAATGCTGGGATAATAAGCATGTGCCACCACGCCCGGCTATTTTGAGTACAGTTGTATGCATGTGTCATTTTAGATTGACCATAGAAGAAAAATATTAAATTATTAGTCATGGTTGTTTTTGGCAAATATGATTAGATTTTATCTGCAACTTCTGACTAACTACTCAGAAGATGACTTCTTTGTCTTTTGAAAAGCTCCATAGAATTACTAAAAAGCAGATAAATAGATTTTTATCATCATTTGAAATGGAGTGTGTGTGTGTGTGTGTGTGTGTGTGTGTGTGTGTGTGTGTGTGTGTTGAACTACACCCACAGTATTGTTTTTTTATTTGGAAACTGGGTCTCACTAAGTTTCAGAGGACCTCACTAAGTTGCTGAGGCTGGGCTTGAACCTACAATTCTCCTGTTTCAGACTCCCAAGTACTAAGAGTACAAGCATGTACCACCATGTTTGGCCTTATTTTTAATGGAAAGACTTAAATAAGTTACCCAAATTGGTCTATAGTCATTTTTTTTTGTTAAAATATTGTTAATTGGGAAGACCAAATGTATCCTTAAAATTGATTCAGTGTATCAAACACACCTGGAAGGAATACTCTGTGTATTTAATAAATATTAAATGGAAATTCCTTAAAATGTAGAAGAAATAAATACAAAGTTTATACACATTGCAAACATCCCGGGTAATGTGGACCATCTTTTTGCCATCATTCCTTGTCATCTCAGGGTAAAGTTTTCTTGTAGAACTATAATGGGGAGGGGTTAGAGATGTTTCAGGTATTTTAAAAGAATTATTGAGACAAAAGGCTGGAAAGTCCAAGGCCAGTCCAGACAACTTAGCAAGACCCCATTTCAAAATGACAGAAGCTGGGGGTACCGTGAAGTGACTGAGGAGCACTGAGTTCAATCCCCAGTACCACAAAATAAAAAAAGGAATTGCACATTTCCAATTTCAAGTCAGATTGGCTGTTATATACTCTGTGTATTGACTTGTAACTTGAAGTTAGGTCACATAGGAGCTATTTGTGAATCAACCCCAACTCTCTTGCACAAACTTAGGTCTGTACATACTTCCTCAGAAGGATCCACAGCTTAGAACATTATGAGTTCCTAGTCTGCTGCCGTGCCATCGTGCTGGGCCTCCAGGTCCATATGGTGATATGCATTCAGAAGGCCATATGTTTGAGTAAGAAGTCAAAGATCACTGGGTAGTGATGTCCCCCTTGCGTCCCTTGACTGGGCTGCATAGACCTATCTGGATCTAGAAATTGCTGTAATCTTACATTTAAAGCTTTCCAGGATTTTTGCTTAACTTGAACCTCTTTTTATACACCCCAATTCCTAAGCTACTTTAAGTTGAACAGCACTCCTATATCTTGGCATTCTGAGATGCCTTCTCTCTGTGGTACCTAGTAGTGCTTCTGACACATTGTGCTTTCTTTGGGGACCAGTTGGAGAGCCCTGCTTTGATGTCTTCTTCTCTCAGGGACCTGATAATTCTCTGAATGCAGAAATCAGGCATGTTCCATTCACCACATCTAACACAGTGTCCAGTATAGAGATAACATTTAATCAATGTTTGGTGAATGAATGCATGTCTGACTGATGAAAGGAATTATAGTTCCAACTACTTTGGGAGGAAAGAATAAAAAGTATCAGAGACAATCCTTAAATAATAGAGTAGTACAATATTTGTTGAACAATAATGGGAGCAAATGGCCAGTTTTCTTTCATCCATAACATACTGAATAGGAAATACAGAATTTTGGAAATGTGCATTTTAGTGGCATAATAAATATTATAGAATAGCAATTTTCCAAATGTTTAATGTTATAGGATGAGTGCTAATTACATCAATAATTCTAGCATTCACATCTGTATCAAACATTTTTTAGTTAAAAGAAATATTATTTTTGATCTTAAGAGTTCTGGACAGGTGGTTTTTTCATCTGGAAAGTAACAAACCATTGTTAATTTTTTTTTTGAGGTACTGGGGATGGAACCCAGGGGCATTCTACCTCTGAGCTGCATCCCTAGCCCTATTTTTTAATTCTTTATTTTGAAAACAGGTCTCCCTGAGTTGCAAAGGGCCTCACTAAGTAGCTGAGGCTATCCTCAAACCTCAGTCCTCTGATCTCAGCCTCCTAAATGCTGGGATTACAAGCATGCACCACCACACCTGGCTTCTTCGGCATATCTTAACTTGGTAAATATAATTAATTCTTTCTTGATGTGCATATTTACAATTTTAAAATATAATGGGTTATGACAAACCCTTTCAAGAAAACGTCATTGGGATTTAGAGATACATGCTTTTCATATTAAATATTTCCAGACCCTTTATTATGAATCTGAATTTAAAATATACTTTTGAAATTTTCTTTATTGGGATTATCTTCTTATTCTCACTCTTTCAAAAAAAAAAAACTACCTTCTGCAACAATTTCTTCCCATTCTTTAGACAGTTTCTTTTGGAAGGAGTCTCTTAAAGTTGTGAGTAATTCTTGAATGAATTTTTCTAAGATATCAGTATTAGCTCAATTGAAATTAAAATAATAGCCAATAGAATGTTTATAGTACATATCATTATAGAATTTTATTTTTCATGTAAATGTCACAACATTTTATAGAGACAGAGATTAGTCAGTTTTTCAGTCGTTTATTCATAATCAATATGCATATGAGGATAATTGAATGAAAAATGTATAATGAGATGTGTATCCCAAGATAAAAATGTATTTCCATAGGTAGATAATGATGTTGACGATATTGCTAACATAAGCCACACAAATAAAGGAGCCTAGAAGTAAATCTAATAAAAGACACAAAATATCTTCATCTACCAAAATTTACTCTACTCAAACTTCCTGTGAGAAGGCTTAAAGAAATGGAGATGGTACTCTGTTCATAAATTGGAGTAGTCAATATCAAAATTTGTTTTCTTAAATTAAGCAACACATTCAGTGATATTATCCTCAACATTATGATAGAATTTTTAACATTATGATGGAGTTTGACAAGCTAATTCTTAAGTTGATGTAGATGAATAAAGGGTTAACTAAAGGAAGAAAGGAAAAGATATTCTTGAAGGAAAAAAATAAAGTGGGAAAATGACATTATAAGATGCCTAGAATTTTATTATAAAGACACAGTACTGCATATTGTGGATAGCAAAATAGACAAGACTGAAGGGCTCAGAAGGGATGGATTTATATTTTGAACAGATATAAGACAGAAGTGGCACTTTTGATCATTGGGAAAGGGTTGTCAGTTAACAGAATGTTGCTAGGAAAAAAATTGAAATTGCACCCCTTCATCTGTTCTCAAAACAGCTGACAGAATAGTCCTTCTAAATATAAGTCATATGATATTCCTCTGTCCAGTGCCCATCAGTAGTTCTCTAATTATCTCCCAGGAACATCCAAAGCCTACAGTGGCCCCCAAGGCATTGTATGGTGTGGCGCCCGTCATCTGTCTCACCTCATCCCTTTCTTCTCCCCATTCCAATTACACGGTTGCATTAACTCGCATAGTTAGTTGAACTCACCTCAATTGGTCCTGTTAAAATATTTTGGAACTTGAGCTTTCCCCATCATTCCTCATGGCCAACTCCCTTGGGTGTCTGATTCCTACTTTTATTGGTGCACTGTAGTGTCACATCATAATGTGGTTCATGGTGATAGTGACGTTCATTCACACACCCTTTACAACTTCTTAGTGTTTCCCTAAAGGTCGGTCACCTTCTCACTTAGTCCTACCCTGGCCACACTGCTTAAGATTGCAAGCCTCCACTTCCATGCTTCATTTCTGTATATAGCACTCGCTATTTTCCAACGTATCTATCATTTGCCTCAGCTTCGTGCTCTGTGTTAGTCAGCTTTTCGTCATTGTGACCAAAATACCTGAGAAGCACAGCTTCGAGGAGAAAAGGTTCATTTTAGCTCACGGTTTCAGAGGGTTCATTCCATGGTTTACTGGCTCCAAAGCAAAAACATCATGGTGGTAAGATGTGTCAGAGAAATGCTACTCAGCTCCTGGCAGCCAGGAAGCACAGAGAGAGAACACAAAGAGCCGGGGATAAGATAAACCCTTCCAGGGCAGGCATGCCCCAAATGACCTACTTCCTCCTGCGAGGTTCACCTGCCAGCAGTCCATTCAGCTCTCTATGGATTAAGCCATTAAATTGATTAATCCACTATGGATTAATCCACTTGTGAGGTCAGAGCTCTCATGATCCAATCTTTTCACATCTGAACCTTACTGCATTGCCTGACATCTGAGCTTCTTAGGGGACATTCTCTATTCAAGCATAGCATGCACGTTCCATTTTGTCTGCCTTACATACTAAAATACAAGCCCAAGAGCAGTTAGGATTTTTGTCTCCTTTGTTCAGAAGTGTTTCCCTAACAACGTGAAGAGTACAGATGTAGTAGACTCTTAATATATACATGTCAAATAAACAAATGAATGAATATGTAGTTGTTGATTATGCTTTTTCTGTCTATGCAACAAGTTAAAGAAAGGAATCTAATTGGTAAGGAAATCATAGTCTACTGGTAGATACTAAAAATAGTTGTGTACCTAGTGGATATTTATAGAGGATTTCATGTCTATTTTTATATTAATGCTTGACTACACTTTTTACATTCATGAAACTAGAAATGGATTAAATGATTAGCCAGGTATGCGTGTGGAATGGGTAGCTCATAGCAACAGAGGATGAGGTACTCACCCAGGTGCAGGTGTGGGCTTCACACAATGTTTTTGTGACAATACATTTAAACTCTCAATGGGACCTTCACAATCTCAAAATTCTCTCACTAACTGCAGAAACACTTGAATTTCTTGGCTAATGCATTTGGCATGTGTCAGCTTCTTTATATTATTTTAACATGTCTTTCTGTAATTATTTTTTAAGTGTGGTGCTTGAGTTTTCAGGACTGTTCTGAGCAGTGATTGATCATTGTGCATGCATTTGAGTAGGGACATCTGTCTCTGCAGTATATTATGTCTCCTGAAATGCCATTGCTCAGTTTAACAGAGGGCATAGATTTAATAAAAGATAATTTGTGATTTTTTTTTTTTTTTGGTGGTACTTGGGATGGAACCCTTCTACCTCCAGGCTACACTCCCAGACCTATTTTACATTTTTTATTTGGAAACAGGGTCTCTTAAGCCAACAAGGCTGGCTTTGAACCTGCACAATCCTCATCCCAAGCGTGGGATTACAAGTATGTGTCACCACACCTGGCTGATTTTTTTTTTATTCTATAGAAAGTGAGTGGTGTTACATTTATAATGAAATAATGAATAGTCTTCTTTTATTAGATAATTAGAAATAATTATTATTAGAAATAATGCTGAGCCAGGTGTGATGGTGTGTGCTTTGTAATTCCAGCATTTGGGAGGCTGAGACAGGAGGATTTTGGTTTGTGGACAGCTTCAGCTACTGCTTATGATGCCCTTTGCAACTCAGTGAGACCCTATTTCAAAATAAAATATTAAAAATAGGTCTGGGAGCCGGGCCTGGTGGTGCACGCTTGTAATCCCAGCATTTGGGAGGCTGAGACAGAAGGATCGCGTTTCGCGGACAGCCTCAGCTACTTAGTGAGGCCCTCTGCAACTCAGTGAGACCCGGTTTCAAAATAAAGAATAAAAAACAATAGGGCAGGGGGTGTAGCCCAGAGGTCGAATGCTCCTGGGTTCCATCCCCAGACCCGCAAAAAAAAGAAAAAAAAAATAGGGCTGGGATATAGCTCAGAGGTAGAATGCTCCTGGGTTATCCCTAGTACCGCAAAAAAAAAAAAAAAAAAAAAAGAAAGAAAGAAAGAAAGAAAGAAATAATGCTTATTAATTATTAATTTAAGGCTTTCTAACATTTACTTCAAAAATATTTTCATTGGAAATTTTTTATTAAATAAGTTCATGTGTATTTGTAGTTGACAGTGTTGAAAATGGCTTCTTGTATTTTTTTCCTAAATTTTTTTCTGTATCTTTATTTCTCATACCCCAAGTTTCTCTGCCATCCTTTTATTTTGAAACACATTGTAGTGTTTCAAGTTTATTTGGATATTATTATTGCCACCCCTACAGTCAAGTCAATCATAACACAATGCGTAAAAAGAAGGAAAGAAAGAAAGAAAAGAGCCATGTGGCATATGTACTCTACCCTTTTGGAAGCCCCCTTTGGTGTGAGAAGTAGACAAAACACTTTCAGAATGACAAGATGTGTACTCAGGCAGAAGTAGAAATACCGGCAGCACTGGGGGAACAGTGACAGCTCCAGTTGGATGGGGGCACTGGGAAAGTCAGCAGAGAAGTCACTGATCCAAGTCTAAGAAAGGAATGCAAGTTGGTCAGTATGAGGGAATAACAGGGGGGGGGGGGCTAAAATGGACAAAACAGGCGAAGAAGCAATGCAAATGAATGAAGGAAGGAATCTGGCCAGGCACCGAGACACACCTCTGTAATCCCAGCATCAGCTGAGTCAGGTGGGTGGCAGGTTCGAGGCTAGCCTTAGCAGTTTAGGGAGACCCTTTTTCAAAATAAATTTTAAAAAAATGGCTGAGGGTATATCTCAGGGGCAGAATGTCCCTGGGTTCAATCCCCAGTATCCCCACCTCCCCCACACATTTGAAAAGTCTGCTCTGCTGAAAGAGGGGTCAGCATTACTGTGTCTAGAGTAATAGGTATGCATGTTGGGGATGTGGTGACGGATGAAGCTGGAAAAGTAGAACTTCCCTTCAGACATCATAGAGTTTGTTTGTTTGCTTATTTATTTATTTATTTATTTATTTATTTATTTATTTATTTATTTATTGTCTTTTTGGAACTGGGGATCGAACCCAGAGCGCCACACCTGCAAAGCAGGCGCTTTGCCACTGAGCTACATCCCGGCCCCCATGATAGAGTCTATAGTTCATTGCTTCTGTCGTGCAGCTTGTTAGCATTAGTCCTCTTCTGTGTCTGCGTTAGGCACGTTTTTCTTTAGAAAATGACTTTAGTGCCTTCAGTCCACTATCCACTTTCTACAACAGGAAGGAACAGGAAGACCATCTTGGGCTTTTGTAGAAGTGCCTTCCTTTTGGAACTATTTTAATCATTACTTAAGTAGCTGCTTCCCACTCCTGGATATTTCGGTAAGTTTCCAGAGCATTTTGAAATCACATGTAATACTCCTCCTTTCGGTTGCAGGAAACTGACTTTTCATTTCAGAACTCCATGACCTGTGAAATGGGTATTCAGTTACTTAAAACATTTCAGGAGATTAGCTTCAGGTTCAGAATCTTTGCCTTAAGAGTTCAAAGGTAAGTTTTATTTTTCACATTTAGCAGTGATCAGCCCCCCTCCCCAACCCAACCCCTCAAAACTCCTTTGAATGGATCACTTTATTAAAATAATGGAGCAACTTGGTAAAGGAAGAACTCCCTGCAAAGAGGTTAATATAAATAGCTCTGCTGAGAGTGCAACAGAGTTCTTTATTGTGCTGTTGCCACAGCAGCACCAATAATTCAAAACAAGGAAGTGGAGTCTCATGTTTAATATAATACAGACTTTTCCCTAGAATTTATGTGGTCTAGAGTTCTTCAGGGATCGGCAATGTTTATCTACATATCTCTAAATTTAGACATGCCTTTTATGTAACATGGTAAAAAAGAGGTATTTAAGATTCTATAAGATGCAGTTTTTCTTCAGCATTTTTTTTTTGTTGTTGTTCTAAATTGACTTTAAAATATCAGGAATTTTTCCCACTGAAATAAGTGCCCCGGGACATTATGAACAATTGTGAATATGTGCATATGAAGAGAGACATAATCTTTTATGCATTTCACATTGGATTTTAAAAGGTCACTTTGAAAGGTATGAAGAGATGTTTAGTAATTCAAGAAAGAAAAATGATTTTTTCTTTCCTATTGAACATTTAACCCTGTAACAAGAGCTGTTTCTTCTGTGAAAGTAGGTACTTTATTTTGAAAGTCAGGATCTGGAAACTCAAAAACATGAATGTGGAAGTTTAGGGGGATTTAAAGTCAACTATGTCATTTTAGAAAAAAAAAAATCTTGATTTTGAAATCCAATCTCAGGCATGCATAAAAATATAAAAATGCAATTCATCATTCAATAAATACAGCACTCCACCAAAAGGAATTCCAATACACAGTAAATACTTATTTACAAGTAAATGTTTAAGTGTAGCAAACTACTAAATATGCTGGATACAACACAGCCTAGAGACTTCCTTTAAGCTTTTAGGTGTTAGGTTTACTTATATTTTTTTCTCACATCTTACTTTCTTTATCTTGCCAATTGCCTACCTTTTACACCATTAAATTTACCTTTATTCTTACTAAAGAGTAAATGTGTTGGCAATTCTGGTTGTTGTGAAGTAAGAATAAATAAAAAGATTAGGGAAATTTTCACATTCTGATCTTTTCCCCAGTGACTTAATGATGAAGATGATATTAAAAATTGGTTAAACTGTATATCCAGTATGTATGTGGGATTGCATTTACCCATTTAATAAAGACAAACATTTCTTTAAGCTAGTTTTGAAAAAGCTTAATTATGTACTTGTGTGTGTATATATATTATTGGTTCATGAAAATTTTATTAAGAAATTGTGGCTTCATTTTTCACTTGTTCCCTCTGTCTGATGTTGAAAGGGGAATTTTTAGAGACTTAAGTAATAACTGAATTAACCTAAAAAATGTTTAAGAAGTTTAAAGTCAAATAAAAATGAAGTTAAAATGCATTTACCATTCAGCAAATATTTGCTAAGCACCTACATTTGTAGGTTGTGTTTTTAGGCTTTGTAAATAAAATATTTAAAAAGACAAAAGAAGTTTATATAACTTTTGCGTAATAAAATTTTAAAGGAAGAATTTGAACAAATAAAGGAAGAATTTGGGTAGTAAAATAATGATCGAGACCTTCTAATGTTGTTATGACTTCTCTTTCCCCTTGATCATTTATTCGGGCATTATTTACTCAGAGCAAATAAAAAAATTATTATGTTTTCTTAATCTTTATTTCTTTACCCAAAGTTATTTTTTTCTAATTTCTCAAAAGGAGTAAAAATTAAAAAATCAAATAGACCCTACGTGCCATTTGTAAAATGGATTATGTTTTGTTCCATAACAAAACATTCCAGGCCCATGTTGTATTCTGCTCTTCCCAGCTCTTGCTCCTTGGTACTTGGGGAAGGTGCTGGAGGACGACTAGGTATTGGACACCATGTGTAACAGCCCTTGGTCTGTGAGGCCAGTGCAGGGTCAGGCGACGGTATGTCTCCTGGGGGTGATACACTTTCTATAGGATGGCCTTGTCATATTTGGCATTACTGAGCATCAAATTCATTCTTTAACTTTCTCAAAGGGAGGCAAATATTGCATGGGCTTTGCAGCCAGTCTCCCTGTTCAGACCTACTATACTTTGTAGAGACTGCTTTCCTAGAGAAAGGCTGGCAAAGAATTCCATGGGTTAGTCTTCAAATTATCACAGCTGAGGACCTGTGAATAACTTCAGGAAACCACCTCATGAATTGATTCTCATTTCGAGTAAAATGTATTTCAAAGGATAATAGCCTGAGATTTGACTCCGAAGCTTCAGTGTAGATGAGGAATTCTTCTGGTTGAACTATAGAGCAGATGCTCAATTACCTTAGCTTCTATTGAACCATATTCTAAACACCTTCCTTTGTAACCATCACCTTGTGCAGAAGTCTATATTTTTAGCCTCTAAGCAGAGCTCAAGCACTGTATTTAGACATCTGACTTGAAGACTAAAATTTGCTCAGTGAGCAGAACAAATGTTCAGAAAATAACATTTCAAGGTTAGAGTTAGTGTCCTGAATAAAATCCCTTTTCTTCTTTCTCTCCCTATTGAATATATCATAAGTAGTGTACCCTGACTGGCTTTCAAGATTAAAAATTGGAGAATGACTGTGAGCTTGGAGAGGGAAAGGAGAGCAATTAAAAATGGAAGGGACTTCTGTGGAACAATTGCCTGAAACTAAGTACACGTTTTATATGTGATTCAATAGGATTATGGATCTTAAAGGGATTTTGAAACTATAAAGCAAGCTTTTGGAAAAAGCCAAAATGAGCTCACAGCTACTGTAAAAAAATATTGGAACAAGCACAGACATCTGTTTTTTAATTTATTAATTAATTATTTTTATAAGTAAATTTTAAAATTTATTATCTCCTTATTTTATAAAGAAACAAAAGCCTAAACATGTAGGTATGCCCCCAATCATGAAGGAACTTATCTTTCTTGTAGCCATCTTCTGATGCAAGTCCTATTTGTTTCTATGTATATACCTATATACTTTTCTCCCCTTAAATGTTTATATCTCAACCACAAAAATGGAACTACAAAGGTTTTATAAAGATAAATGATTTTAGCTGGGTGTGGTGGCGCATGCTTGTAATCCTTGTGCTTGGGAGGCAGAGACAGCTTGGGAGGTTCGAAGCCAGCTGTGCTGGCTTGAGACCCTGTTTCCAAATTAAAAAAAAATACACACACACACACACACACACACACATATATATATATATAGTAGGTTTGGGAGTGTAGCCCAGAGGGTTCCCAGGAACCCCAGTACCACCACCAAAAATAAATAAATAAATAAATAAATAAATAAATAAATAATCTTCTTAACCTCATAGTACAAACTTTTGAGGTTACTAAAGAAACACAAGAAAGACAGGGGAAAAAAATCACCTTATGAAGAAATGGAATGTCTGTTAACCTGTAACAAGGAGCTGTCGGAATTTGCTGTCCTGACACCTCCAGGACAGACTCTGTCTTTAAGATACAGGCACATGAGTCAGTGTGACACACCAGGGCCCGATGACTGCTTCTACTTGCTTCCAGAAGGCTCGTATCTCATGCACCCTTTCTTAGTAACTGAAGAAAAACTACATGAGAACCCAGTATTTAGATTTATTTTGTGTGTGATACTGAGGGTGGGACCCAGAGGCTTTTCTACCTCTGAGCTACACTCCCAGACCTATTTTATACTTTATTTGGAAACAGGGTCTCACTAAGTTGCTGAGAGCCTCACTAAGCAGCTGAGGCTGGCTTTGAACCTGGTGATCCTCCTGTCTCAGCCTCCTAAGCGCTTGGTTACAAGTGTGTGCCACCATGCCCAGCTCCAGTATTTAGATTTTTGCCCTCTCTGAGGTATTAATGTATAAAGGAAAAAAGATTAGTTATGTCCAAGTAGCATGCAATAAAAATGTTTTTAAACCAACATGGTTAAATGTTAAGTTTTCTTTAGAAATCAAAATACTTATTCACATCATGTGCATTAGAGAATTTCCCTCTTCCCCCTTCCATTTCCTCAGGTCACCTTATTTGCTCATCTATAGAATCTCCTTCATCTACAGTTTCTCCTATGACTTATTTCTCCCTAGCTTTTGCATATTAAGGACAACATCCAATTTCTTATTTTTTGTGACTGACTAATCTCACTTAGTCCATCCATTTCCAGTTCCATCCATTTCCCTGTAAATGATGTCATTATGTTTTTCTTTATGGCTGAGTAAATTTCCACTGTGTACATATCCCACAGTTTTGTAACCCCTTCATCTGTTGATAGACTGTGACAATTGTCCCCTTTAGAAAGGTGTACACTTTCCATTCCTATCAGCAGTGCTGTTCACATCATATGCTTGTTATCAGCATCTTTATCATCAATGTTAGATAAGGATGTTAATCTTTTATAATTTGCATTCATTTGATTACCAGTGAAATTGAATATTATGTGTTTTGTTTACTGGGGAATACACACAAATGCACATGTACGCACACATGAACACATGCACACAAGCAAGGGAACATTATTTCCTTCCAACAGCTAGTGGCATTGTAGTCCAATGGCGGTTTTTAAATTTGAACATATGTCAATTGGCAAACCCTTGGCTAAAAATAATCACCTCAGCAGTACATTCAGTCAAATATCTAAAGCTTTCTAAATAGACTTAATTCTGGATGCTTTCCTAAGAAAGATGTACAAGATGATGCTAAGGCCTATGCGATTTTCATATCTCCTGCTATGCAGGGCAATTGACAATTGTGTTGTTTACTCTGAGTCCCTCAACTGTGTTGAACTAGCAACTTTCAAACCTGCAAACATCTGCTTTTATAATCAAACTTGAAAGAAACAACTGAAAGGAAAGATTTAATTTACAAACTATATAATCTTTTGATTGTGTAAAATTGAAATGAGCAAACTTGAAAACATGTTTAAGGACTTGAGCTGTAATCAGCATATAACTCAAGACAGGAAAAGGGGTGAATTTCCTTTCAAAATAAGCACCGCACATAACCGTACTCTGTAAGAAAAGAAGAAATGGCAGTATCTGCAAACATTACATCATTTCCACACCAGTACTCATGACTCAAAAAGTTCCTTCTCTACAGTCGAGTGGTGGATGTTCTTAAATTGCAAAAAATCAATAGTAATTACAAAATTTGAAGTGTAGATAAATATATGTTTTAAACAGCTATATGTATGATTATGTACATATCCTTTTTCAAGATGTAAGCTTACTTTTCAGGATGTCATGTTTGATACCCGGGATAATCAGCTTTGAAAAATTAAATATTTCTAATTTGGGGGAAAAGATATTTTTGCAGGATTGAAATGTGATCCAAGATCCAGCAGAATGAAAAATAAGACTAGCTTATAAGAGAGGTTTTATAGAGTATTTTCTAAGTGTTACAGGAAGTAAATAAAATAGTTTTATTGAATTAAAACATGACTCAGGTTCTAATATTAATTTTGTAAATAGGAAAAATGTAATTAAATTACCAAAGCACCTTCATTTTAAAGGTTAATTTTATTATTACAATTATTATCATTTTAGCTCATGGGCAAATTTATTTTTTACCTTTTAAAAATAAAACCCAACTCTTTTAAAATCAATGCCCAACTCTGAGGCTTTCTATGATATACACTCAGATTTAGATCTGTGTGGGGTCTGGCTTACTGAGAAAGGAGATAAAATAGTGGCATATACTATAACGTAAGGTGATAAATCTTGAACCGGATCCCTCTTCTGATTTGCAGACACTTTAACTTTTACATGTGGTCTCTAGCCAGTTCTAGAGATGGAGCAAGCCCAACTGAATAGTCAAGAGGGATTTTGTCTGTTCATTTTAACTGGTCCTTTCTGAGTGTGTTCAAAGAGCTTTCTGTAGATACCTTCCCTTCATTTTACAAATATATTTTTGTCACTTACTCATTATTGTAAAACCTTATACATTCATTTAAAAAATTAATGTATCCAGGGACATTAAAAAAGGTGAAGAAATGATATATTAGTAAATATTCCCTGTAAATACACTGGTGTAAACACTCCACGGTCCATTTTATTTATATTCATATATTATTGTGTTTTTAAAATGAAATCAAAGTGCTTGGCCGCCTGCTTGTTATCCTGAATGCCATATCTTTGACATTACATATTTTATAAATGTCATTGAAATTTTTGATTGAGCCATCAATATCTAGGGCAGAGATCATGTCAGACTGAAATGAAATTTTATATGCTCTAAAGAGTGTTTGCTAATTTCTTAAAAAAAGATTTCACATAAAAATCTAAGTTTCCATTTGTTCTTGAAAGATAGGGAGTTCAGCAATGCTGAGGCTCGTGATTCTGCCTGGCCGTCTTTGGGGGGAGTTCATGGTAGCTGCTTGCTTGGTTGAGGAATTCAGTGCAACCCTTCCCCAGTCTCCTCCACTTTGGATGTCCCTGACTAACTCTCCAAACCGGCTGAATTTGCAGAGATGGTGCTTTGGCCAGAGTGGACCTTGTCCACTGGCCCCCCCTGGTTCCTATGGGAAGGTTTGGCATTTCTGGGTGCCATCATGCTTAGAGGCTGTCCTTGGCATTTAGTAAGCTTCGGTCAGGGATGGCAGAAGGCCTGCAATGTAAGGGGCAGTTATGATCTAGAATTTTTCTTGTGTCCTGCATTTTCGGATAGCCTTTGAGACACTCACATAAGTAAAAAACCTGTTTATAATTATTTGAGCCAAAAAATAAAATATATCATGTATATAAAAACTGTTTTAAGCCAGGCATGGTGGCGCACGCTTGTAATCCCTGCACTTGGAAGGAGGAGACAGGAGGATAGCGCAGGTTCGAAGCCAGCCGTGCTGGCTAAAGAGAGCCTGTTCCCCCCCAAAAAAAATATATATATGATATATATACATATATATGACATATATACATATACATGGCATATATACATATATATGACATATATACATATATATGACATATATACATATATATGACATATATATATATATATATATATATATATATATATATATATATATATAGGTCTAGGAGATTAGCCTGGAGGTAGAACGGTTTCCAGGAACCCCAGTATCACTAATTCAGAGTTAGTGTGCATTAAATTTCACAGAACTATAACTACTGTATAATATCAAGTAAGACTGTTCTTTGGGTATTATTTGAAAGTCTACTATGAATTTTTCAACCTTTGGACAACCTCACTGCTAATTCCAGTGTGGCTCACAGTACCTGGGGGACCCACACAGCATGGCTTTATCAGTGTGCATTAGCTCTTGTGCCCAGTACTGAAAAAAAGAAGTTGAGATGCTCTTAAAGTCTTTAATATATTAGGAATAATTTCCAAATTCTATGAGAGTATTAATTATTTTTCATGTTTTCTTTACTGTTATAGTCTATAATTTGCCTTGGCAAGTTATGGGTTTCAGTTAATCTTATGACCGTTTTATTTTATTACATGCCTGTAATTCCATTTTATTAATTTTATTCTAATCCTAGATTTAATCCTAATGCTCACTCAACCATTTACCCTCTGGCCTTGCACTTTCCTACCCTTGCAAGGACTGGCTTCTTTTACTTCTCTTCAATTTCAATCTACTCATTGGTAGGGAGAGCACCAGAGGACTTCTCTTATTGTTTTTTTATTTACTTTTATTGGTGCATTATATTCTTATATCATAATGTGAATCATAGTGATAATGACATACATGCACATAGCATTTGGTGGGTTTTCCCCTGGCTTCCTCTCCATTCTCCACCACCACCACCACCATACGGGGTATTGAGATTGACATTGGTATTCTCACATATGTCAATGGTAGTAATTCCTTCCCTGATCCTTACTATTCCTTCCCCGATCCTTACTATCTTCCCTCCTTTCCCCAGAGACCACCTTTCTGGCTTCCACTGGAGTTTTCCCGCCATTATCTGAAGTCTCTGGTATCCTGATTATTCTCTAGCTTCTGTATTTGAGAGAAAACATATGACCCTTCCCTTTCTGTAAGTGCTAAACTCACTTAACATAATATTCTCCAGGTCCACCCACTTTTCTGCAAATGACGTCATTTTTTTTTCTTTGTTGCTGAGTAGAATTTCATTGTGTGTATATTTCAGGGTTACATAATCCATTCGTCTGTTGATGAACACCTAGGCTGGTTCCATAGTTTGGCTATTGTGAATTGTGCTGCTGTGAACATGGATAAGCATATATCACTGAGTCTCTGATTTTAGTCTCTTTGGAAAGATACCCAGGAGTGGTATGGCTGGATTATTTGGTATACCAATTCCAAACTTTCTTAGGAATCTTCACACTGATCTCCATAGTGGCTGTACTAATTTGCAATCCCACCACCAGTATAGAAAAGTTCCAATTTTCCCACATTTTCAGCAACATTTATTGTTTTTGACTTCTTGATGATTGCCATTTTGATTGGGCTTAGATGGAATCTCAGAGTAGTTTTGATTTGCATCTCCCTTATTGCTAATTATGTTGAAAATTTTTTCATGTATGTATTTTGCCATTTTTATCTCTTCTTTTGTGAAGTGTCTATTCAATTCAGTTGCCCATTTTTAATGTGAAGTCTTTTAAGTTATTTGTATATTCTAGATATTAGTCTATCAGAGGGATAGCTGGCAAAGATCTTCTCCCATTCTATAGGCTTTACTTTAAGACTATTGATGGTTTCCTTTAATGAGCAATAAATTTTAAGTTTAATTCAATCTCATTTATTAATTTTTGTTTTAATTTCCTGAGCTACGGAGATCTTGTTGAAGAAGTTTCTACCTGTGCCTATATGTTGACATGTTGGACCTATGCCCTCCTCTAGTGGCTTCAAAGTCTCTGGTCTAATTTCCAGGTCTTTGTTCCATCTTGAGTTGACTCCCATGCAGGGTGAGAGGTAACTATTTAGTTCCATTTTTCTACAACTGGATAAACCAGTTTTTCAAACACCATTTGTTGAAAAGCCTGTCTTTTCTCCAATGTATGTGTCTGGCACTTTTGTTGAAAATCAATTGGCTATAAGTGTGTGGATTTGTTTCTGTATTTTTTGTTCCATTGCTCTTTGTGTCTGTTTTTGTGCCAATACTATACTGTTTTATTACTGTAGCTCACCAGAAGATTTCTTACATGTGTATATCCTCATGCCTGGGAGTACTTTATTGATATAACAAAAATAGCAGTTGGTTTTATAATCTGAGTTTCAGTTTTGAAAGGTAAGTGAAAAAGGCCTCACAAAATACTTGTTTCAAAAGAGGGCTCTGAGATTGAGAAGCTTAATGTTGTAGATGAGCATCAAGGGCAGGTATAAGTCCTAAAGAGGCTTTTGGTCTTTGAGAAAGGAACCACATAGCAGTAACTTATGGCTGGCCCATTAAGGTGGCACACGCTTGGAGTCTCAGTACTTGGGAGGCTGAGATAGAAGGTTCACAGGTTTTAGGCCAATTTAACAAGATCTTGTTTCAAAATTAAAGAAATTAAAATGGCTAGGGGTGTAGCTCAGAGGAAGAATACCCCATGGTTCAATCTCCAGTATCAAAAACCAACCAAAACAAAACCAAGAAAGCAAAAAAAAAAAAAAAAAAAAGCAAAACAAAAGAAATAAATCATGTCTGGATTGTGAATATGGATGGCAAAGTATACTCTACGGTTTCACACAGAGTTAAGCAGGCCCCTTTGAATGCTGGAGGAAGCCAGGTATGGCCGCACACACCTGTAACCTTAGTACTTAGGAGATTGAGATAGGAGAATCACAGGTTTATAGCCAGCCTTAGCAATTTAGTGAGCCTGTTTCTAAATTAATTAATTAATTAATTAAATAGGGCTGGAGGTGTAGCTCAGAGGAACAATGCCCCTGGGTTTAATCTCCACTACCACAAAGGAAAAAAAAAAGTAGAGGAAAGTCTGAGGGGGTGCTCCAAGCTTAGCAGCTCAGGGAGTCTTTAAATAATTTGAGACAAGGGGCCTGTGATAGCAATTTTTTCCTCTTCTTCCTCTTCCTCTCCCCTCTCCTCCTCCTTTTTCTCCTTCTCCTTCTCTTGCTCCTCCTCCTCCTTGTACTGGGACTTGAACCTAGGGGCATTCTATCTCCAAGCTACAACCTCAGCCTTATTTATTTATTTGGTTGTTTGTTTTATTTTAAAGCAGGGTCTTTCTGAGTTTTTGAGAGTCTGGTTTGGTTGCTGAAGCTGTTCTTGAACTTGGGATCCTCATATCTCAGCCTCCCCCAAGTGCTGCAATTATAGGTGTGCACCACCACACCTGGCTATTTGTTCTTTTCTTGAGGTCCTTCTCGTTTTTCCTCTCTTTCTTTATTTGCTAGAACTTGGAGTTGTTCCTGGTCCTTTCCTGAGGATACACAAGCTACTGATATAAAGGAGAGGAGCTGAAGTCACCAGGCTAGGATTGGGAAGTGCTGCTGTTAGGATTTGCTCTGACCTTGAGTTCAGGCAAATGTGAAGATCTTGGGGGCTTAGAATCTGCACCTGTTGCTCTTCAGGAGAAATAAGAGGCGGGATCTCAGAGGAAAACATTGCTTGTCTTTTAGTTTAGTAAGTACATTTTCTTAGATCTAATTAGAGGACAGACTACAAAGGTGGGAAATAAATGTGAGACCCTTTCTATATTTCTTTCCTTGTTTCATTACGTAGGTTACATTGAGTGGGGAGGATACTAAAGAAGGAGGAGAGATGGTATGGAGTTGTTGGTTTCCTTGGCCTGCCTCAACTTACTACACTTAACTCCTTCTGTGAAACCATCACCGATGTGAATATAATTAAACTGTCAGAATTTTTCAGAAGGGTAATTTCTTCAGCCAATCATAAGCAAGGGTTAATGAGCCTTCAAGATGATTTGGTTCTCAGACATTCTTTTTTCTAATTCCATAATCCTTAGATATGGTGGGAAATACACTTCAAAGTGAATACTCTATATTTACTTCAAATACCACCCATTGAAGTAGCTCAGAATATTGCCTGATCTGGGGTTTTGAGGTGATGATGTTTTATAATACGTTGCAATCTTTCAGAGTTGGATAAAAACATCAAAAGCATTTGTTTTATTCAAGTCTGTCTCTGGCTCTGCATTTTCTTCTCTTTACATCTAGGACACAGTTCATAGCTTCTTCTTTAGAGTGTCTGATTTTCCTTCATTCAGAGGCATGTATTTGCTATTTTGTCCTGTGTTTTAATTATTAAGTTCCAAAGGAAGAGAGTGGCCTGAACCGGGGCCCCAAGTTGTGGAAGTTTCTGTATCCGGTGAACTGGCTCCATTCCAGGCAGAATAATTTATCAACAAACGAAACACCAGCCGCTTCCCACACGTCCTCTGATTGCCTTAAAATCCCTCCCTTTCTCACCCAAACGCACTGAGTTTGCTTTGACTATGAGGCCGACAGGCATTCCCTCTCCTCCTCCTCCTCCTCCTCCTCCTCATTTTGTGGAGTTGCTGGTTTCTGTAGTCTATTAGGCTTCTTATTAATAGTAATAAGATGTTCATTCATTAACTATCTCGTGCCTAACAGCCAAATACAGTCGCCCTTTTCCTCTAGTTGTGCCGTACTTACACAGTCGCTCTGTGGCAGGGAAATGAGCTGGAAAACTGATTTCACCTCTGTAGCATCAGGTACTATTTAACCAGTGGGAGGGACTGATAAAATTAGCAAGTTGACTAACCACTTCTCTTCCTTGTGGCTCTTCAATATTATAACGGATACAGAAAAGTTCAGAAGGACTGGGCTAGTTTTCGAAACCACAGCACACTTTGGCCAAGAGGGAATGCACAACCGAACGGGTAAGTTTCTTTCTTTTAAGCTTTTAAGAGACCTGTGAAAAAGACATTGGGGTGGGCGGCTTTTAAGTTTGACTTTGCAAATAGTCTTTAGTAATCTGTAGGCTGTGGAAAGATAAACCTGAAATAGGGAGGGGAACAAAAGGTTTTCCAATCAGCAGCAGGAGCAGCAACAACAAACACTAGCACGAGCAAGAATTCAGCTCTGGAAATAGCTTTACTGTCCCAGGTAGAGAAGATGAAAATATATTGGGGAGAAGATTTTAAAATAAGTAATTTTTTTTTTTGGTGGTACTGGGGTTCCTTGAAACCCTTCTATCTCCAGACTACACTCCCAGTACCTGTTTTTATACTTTTTTATTTGGAAACGGGGTCTCTTGAGCCAGCACAGCTGGCTTTGAACCGGTGCAATCCTCCTGTCTCTGCCTCCCAAGCACAGGGATTACAAGCGTGTGCCACCACGCCCAGCAGTAAAGTTTTAAATTTATGACTCCTGTACTCTCAGTTCTTGAAATTCAGTCTTGTCATCAGAGGCATTGTCTAAGGAGCTTTATAATGACCCTCTCTGTGGATCATCTGGATCCTGGTCACTAGATGACTATATATATATATATTTTCATATATATCATATATATCAATATATATAATATATCAATATATATCAAATATATATTTTATATATAAATATATTGATGCATATTTTAATACATCAGATCTATATATTTGGTCCTGGAGATTGAACCTAGGGATATTCGACCTCTGAGCTAAGTCCTTAACCCCCATCCCCATTTTTTGTGGTACTGAACTACTGAACCCAGGGGCTTTCTACCGCTGAGTTACACCTCCAGCCCTATTTTATTTTTATTCTGAAGCAGAATCTTACTAAGTTGTGGAGTGCCTGGCTAAGTTGCTGAGGCTGTCCTCAAACCTGAGATCTTTCTGTCTCAGACTCCCAAGTACTGGGGTTGCAGGCATGGGCCAACATATCCAGCTTTCATTTATCTATGGGTGAAATTTTTATTTCTTTTAAGTTGTTTTATAAAGTAGAATTTCAAAAACAAATGAGAATAGAATATGTAGTGAATGGATTTCTGAGGCACCTGTCATACAGCTATCTCCGGTGAGGAGCTCAGGACCCAGGGTGTTTCATCTACACCTCTGTGTTGTGTACCCACCTCAGACTCTGCACTGTGACATTTTGGAATGCACCCACTGTGAGTTTTCAATGATAGAAGCCTAACATTCCCTGAAGGATCATACCAACTCAGTAATTTAAATTTTAGAGAAATATTATTGCAGAAAACTGATTCATGAATCTTAAAAAGCAGCACTGAGATGCCAGTGGTCATTTTCCCAGGGGGAGCAGGAGGCAGGGACAGGAGTTACAGTCACGGATTCTGGAGCCAGACTCTTTGGGGGTTCCTTTTTGTTTCTATGGAGATACAGTATCTTTGAGGAAGTTTCTTAACCTTTTTTTATGCCTCAGTGTCCACCATAAAAATGAACATAATAATACTGACTTCGGGTGTGAACTAGTATCCATAAAAGCCCCCCAAATGCTAGGAAGAGCCGGGCATGGTGGCACATGCTTGTAATCCCAGCATTTGGGAGGCTGAGACCGGAGGATCGCGGCTCGCGGACAGCCGCGGCTATAGTAAGGCTCTCCATAACTTAGTGAGACCCTGTTTCAAAATAAAGAATAAAAAACAGGGCAGGGGGTATAGTTTGGAGGTCAAATGACCCTGGGTTCCATCCCCAGACTCCCCCCACAAAAAAAAAAAAATGCTAGGAAGATAGACGGGTTGCACAGTCTCCACTGTGGCCATAACTGTTGGCTGGCACTATTAGAGTGACAGAATGATTGAAATTTGTTCAAACTGAAAGCCAAACATTGTATCCAAGCACATTTTGAGGGTTTTGTTTTGTTTTAGTAGTATTGGGGTTTGAACCCAAGGGCATTCTACCTTGGAGCTACACTTCCAGCCCCTCTGGCCCTTTATTTATTTATTGGAAATAGGATCTTGCCAAGTTGCTGAGGGTCTATATAAGTTGCTGAGGTTGGTATTGAACCCATGGTCTTCCTGTCGAGGCTTCCAACTTGGGGGTCTTCTGACCATTGCTTTTCTACTGGTGATGAGGATGAGTACTGGGTGATGAGAGCTGGGAAAGCCCTCCCTGAGATCTCTTGCTTGTCCCAGGCCCTTGAGAACCCCCCACTTTGTTCTTCACTCCAGCTCTGAATGAGTTCTCTCCGAAAATGAACAGCTGCAGAGCTTGCCCAGTCGACCCTGTCTCCTGTAGAGGAGTGGAGGGGTGGAGATTTGTCCAAGGTCACAGAGGGAGGAGCAGGAGCAGGAAGCACATCGGTGGGAAGCATCCTTCCATTATGGGCGCCTTTGCTCCCAGGAGTGGCTGCACATGGTCGATTCTGCTGGCTCTGGAGGCTGCCTCCCAACCCAGCTCCTGTCCTTCCTCCTCTGAGGCATGAGTCTCCAGCCTGCCTTTCTTTATTGTGGTGTGTGTGTGTGTGTGTGTGTGTGTGTGTGTGTGTGTGTGTGTGTGTAGTGCTGAGGATTGATCTCAGGGATGTTCTACCAATGAACTGCACCTCCAGCTATTTTTATTTTTATTTTTATTTTTATTTTTTTTGGTGGTACTGGGGTTCCTGGAAGCCCTTCTACCTCCGGGCTACACTCCCACGGGCTACACTCCCAGACCTAGTTTTTAACTTTATGTGGAAACAGGGTCTCTTAAACCAGCGAGGCTGGCTCCGAACCAGCGCGATCCTCCTGTCTCTGCCTCCCAAGCGCGGGGATTACAAGCGTGCGCCACCACGCCCGGCTTATTTTTATTTTTTTATTTTGAAAAAGGATCTCGCTAAGTTGTGAGGCTGGCCTGGTACCTGGGGTCCTGTCTCAGCCTCCCAAGTACTGGGGCTACAGGTGTGCACCACTGCGCCCAGCTGCTTCTTGACATTCTTAGAGAAACACATGCTGCCAGGTAATTTCCTTCATTAGTAATGGGAATGACGAAATCCTGAGGTTGGCATAAAATTGGGGGAGTGAGGGTCTCCTCTAGTCTATTCCTTCCCTACGTCATTAATCAAATGGTAATGGCTGCTGGATATTGAGCATCGTACGTGCCCAACAACACACGGGGCGGTTTTCTTGTTTAAGCATCCCAATATCTGAATGTAACAGCGACTTCAATATCTTCATTTTATAGATAGGAAAGCAGAGGCGCAAAGAGATTGAGTAACTTTCCTTTGATTACCCAGCAGATGAGAGCAAGCCGGAATTTTGTTCCAGGTGTGTCCGACTTCTTAGAGCATTTGCTATTAGAGACAGGTTTACTCAGACACGTAAAGTCAAAATGCTTTCATGGTCTCCTGCTTTGTTTTTCCGAAGGTGAGAATTATCAGTATCCCTTTAAAGCAAATTGTATGGAAACGCTTTTCATCTAGCATTTTTTCCGCAGTGAATTTTCATAATGCTTAATTACAAGCTAGAAATTTGTCATAGATCTTGACAAATGCAGAGATGGGTGGGGGTGGAGTTACCACTGTAATGAAGTAAATAGTGAGCTGAGAGGTTAAAAAAAAAAAAAAAGTGCTCTTTCAGTAAATTAACCATGCCTCAGTGGTGGATTTTGTTCTTAAGGCCATTTGTCTCTCTTGAGTTTTGGTAGCGGATGGGTGAAATTCATCTAAGTCAATTTTTGAGAATACACAGTGCTGTTGTAAAACAAATGATAAACACTGATGCACTCAGAAATAAAAATTGGCTGACTCTTCTGGGAGGAGCCGAAGGGAACTGGGATGTGTGCAGTCAGACATTTTAGAAACCTGAAATTGACTTTCAATGCTTTTTCTTGTAGATTACTGGTATGACTGCAAAAATAGAATCAAATGTGTGAATGAAAGGAGAGGTTAATTTCACAACTTTGGAGACATTTCTCCCCTCCAACAGAGTAATGTTGCTTTACTGAAGGGATACTGTCTGGATTTTGAAGCTGAAAATGCAAACAGATATAAAAGGATTGACATGTCTTTTATCAAGCAATATGATACAGTCTCTAGTCTTCCACTTTTACTTTTTCTTTATTGTCTATAGCACTTTTGCCATGTTGGTAGCATCAGCCAAGCTTTCTTTACTTATAAAAACAATGGAAGATATTTGCAACTATGTTTTATTCTTTGCAAAGAAGAAAAAGGATAGAGAGATTTAGATCTGCTCCTGGAAAAGGGAGTGAACTAGGGCCATTGTTATAGTGTGGGCATTTTATATTGCTTTTTGCTTATTTTTATTTAAAAGTTCTGCATCAGTTTACTTTTATTTACACGCTTCTTCTGCTTGCCTTTACAGTAGACATCATGTTAGTGATTTAACATTCTAAACTAGGGTAGATTTTTCTGACAATAAATATAATATGGTTTAATCTGTACATTTTTATATTTTATTATTATTATTTTTTGCTTTGAAACAGGGTCTCACTTTTATGCCCAGGGCCTTATTAAGTTGCTGAAGGCCGGGCATGGTGATGCACACTTATAATCCCCGTGCTTGAGAGGCAGAGACAGGAGGATCGCGCAGGTTCGAAGCCAGCTGCATGCGCTGGCTTAGGAGACCCTGTTTCCAAATGAAAATGTAAAAATAGGTCTGGGAGTGTAGCCCGGAGGTAGAAGGGCTTCCAGGAACCCCAGTACCACTAAAAAAAAAAAAAAAAAAAAGTTGCTGAAGCTAGCTTTGAAAATGGGATCCTTCTGTCTCAGCCCCCCAAGTACTGGATTATAGGCGTGCATCACCATACCTGGCTTGATTTGGAATTTTTATAAGACTTGGAACAAGTTTTTAGAAGTTAATTATCAAAAGACCTAAGTGGCATCAATGTTAGGTAAAAATGTGACATAAGCAAACTTTGTTTCTGAGACTGGAATTCTCCTTTTTGTTAGTTTCTTGAGTCCTAACTTTTCTAATCTTCAACATATAAGTAGTTGGTCTAGATAACACATAAAGTTATTCAAAGAACTTTTCCTTTGGGGCAGCCTTCTCTCCATAAGCCTCCTTCCTACCTGTGGGAATCTATGGTTAAAGGACTTTTTCCTCTTTCTTCTTTCCTACCGCATGTAAAAGTTATAGTACTATGATATGTTTTTATGAGTCCTGCTAGTTATTAGCAAGAATTCACAGTCCTCTATTATTATTTTTTGGGGTGGTGGTGGTACTGGGGTTCTTGGAAACCCTTCTACTTCCGGGCTACACTCCCAGACCTATTTTATAGTTTTTATTTGGAAACGGGGTCTCTTAAGCCAGCGAGGGTGGCTTCGAACCGCGCGATCCTCCTGTCTCTGCCTCCCAAGCGCGGGGATTACTAGTGTGTGCCACCACACCCAGCCCCACAGTCCTCTCTTATTGGCCTAATGTATCTACTCCCAGATGGTGTCTTGATCCTAAAGCAGTGGTGGGCTATTTAGGTGCCCTGGCAGATGCAAATGTAACCAGGTGATACTGTTACTATTTTCACAAATTCTTTTATGATCCATATTTGTCTCACTTTTACAAACATCATATTAGAGTTTTACATTTTTCCTGTTTGAGGTGATTTTCACAAAGTAGGTTTTTACTTTCAAAGTAATTATTTACTACATACTTACATTGAGTATGTCCTTAAGTCAATATTTATGTGCTCATGTTGCTACCTAAGACACTCGTGGGTGTCTACTACAACTGCTAGTTGTTTTAAATATCCCATATGAAAAATCATATTAAAGCTGTTCTTATAAATGTGCATATAATAAAACTGAAACTTTATTTAAAACATTATATCAGAATTTTGTAATAATACCACGAATGAAAACTCAGGATGTAGGAGGAAAGTATTTTATATTTACAATTAAGATTGAATCTGTTTGGCTCAAAATAAGAGTTAGATCTCAAACTCTTTTTTAGTGCAACTTTTCTAGGGTTTCTAATTGAATAAAGATATTTATATAATTAGAATTCAGTTTCTTGCTAAACTGAGTGAAGTTGCCAGTGAGAGCAGCCTCAGGTGTGCGACTCTGCATTTTAAAGTGGTGCGCTTAATGTTTATGCAAGAGGAAGATTTTAAAAAATTTATTTTAAAAAGTGATTAGCACCTTGGCTGTACAGCTCCTAAGATTTTTTTTTTTTTGTAGCACTGCATAAGATTTTAAGCCCTTTTTTTTTTCTTCTTTTGCTTGAAAATTTGACCTACTTAGAAGAATTCTGACAATTCCAATGCAATATATTCCCCTCGTTTTGTAAAAGCCTCTGGGTAATGTATTGGAGAGGCAGCAATCTCATCAGGAAGCCTAATGGACCCGATCACATTTGAAGATGTATTTTTCCCACTTCTTCTGCTTCAAACTTCGTTCTGTGTTTAATGATACCACACTCTACTGGTGAGGGTAGTTTTCCAGTAGTTTAACTCTGTTTGCATACAAATGCTGTTTGGGGTTTGGTTGCTTTGGCAGAACTTTTCCTTGAAATGAAGTGACATAATTTGACTTTTTTACAATTAGGAAAAAAAAAAGAGTTTCCATTCATCTTGTGAGGTTAGAGAAAGAAAGGTTGTCACTGACAAAAGACAGGTTGATTCAATAAGAAAAACTGGCTGGTGCCAGCTCAAGAAGGCACGAACCAGCTCCTGCTTGGTTGAAAAGTATAATTGGCCAGATAGTAAAGGAGAATTCCCAGGACCTGTCATTCTGGGGTTCTGCCGTGGGAATCCCTGCTGCAAGTGGAGAGGCTGCAATTCACCTTCACATTAGCAAATAAGCTCCTTCCTGGTAACTGTGAACTGCATATTTTAGTCGTAGATGTTAAATTTTGATTGCTTCTCAACAGACTCTCTTGACAAGTAAGATATTCTTTATTATCTCTACTCCCACCAACACTTGATATCTCACAAAATGTTAAGTTACTTTCCCTGGAAGTCAGATATCACCACCCTAAAACTTAGGTCTTCCTCCTTAACATTGCTTCTCTCTAGAGAATCAGTGTTATACTGATTTTTCCGAACAACATTAACAATAGAATCTGATCTTAACTGGTTTCACTCCTGGTGGAAGCCTTCCTGTTATAAATATCAGTTTTCTTTCACTTAATATTTTAATGAAGAATAACAATAAACTGAAGGACATTTTAAAAATAGGTTGTAGCTAGATATAATGGTACATGCCTATATGCCCAGAACTTGGGAGGCTGAAGCAGGAGGATCATAGGTTTGAGATTAACTCTCAGCAACATAACAAGACTCCCAGTAATCTAATGAAATACTGTTTCGAAACAAAGAATTAAAAACAGGGCCAGGTGTGGTGGCGCACCCTTGTAATCCCCGCGCTTGGGAGGCGGAGAGAGGAGGATCGCGCAGGTTCAAAGCCAGCCATGCTGGATTAAGAGCCCCTGTTTCCAAATAAAAATATAAAAAATAGGTCTGGGAGTGTAGGCTGGAGGTAGAAGGGTTTCCAGGAACCCCAGTATCACACACACAAAAAAAATTAAAAACAGAAATTCTGGGGCTATAGTTCAGAGGCAGAATGCCCCGGTACCAAAAAAGTGGTGATAAGCCATTTGAAAATATTAAATACATAAAATATTCTTTATATATTGAGTGGAAAAAAGATAAAAAACAATATATTTATATGTAAAAGTTATTTTTATCAAAGTAAAAATAAGACATATTAAACCAACAAATTATTTCTTGCAGTGCTGGAGATTAAACCCAGGACCTTGTGCATGCTCAGTATATACTATACCACTGAGCTTACACCCTCAACCCCTAACAAACTGATTTAGTTTTTCACTTTTAAAAAATATTTTCCTAAGCCGGGCATGGTGGCGCATGCTTGTAATCCCCATGCTTGGGAGGCAGAGACAGGAGGATCGTGCCGGTTAGAAGCCAGCCTCACTGGCTTAAGAAACCCTGTTTCCAAATTAAAAAAAAAAAAAAAAAAAAAAATATATATATATATATATATATATCATAATGACATATATATATATATTTATATATATATATATATATATATATATATCTTCCTAATTTAATATAAGTAAATATCTTTTTTTAAATTTGTTATTGGAAATGGAATCCAGGGGTATTGTACCTATGAGCTACAACCCCACCCCTATTTTTTAGTCTTTTTTACTTTTGAAAAAGGGTCTCACTGAGTTGCGAAGGGCCTCACTAAGTAGCTGAGGCTGCTATCCTCCAGTCTCTGCCTCCCAAATGCTGGGACTCCAAGCGTGCGCCACCACACCTGGTATAAATATCTTAATAAATATGAAGTTAAAGTTCTTGAACTTTATACAATACAAACAGTTCTTATTAAAACTAGACAGAGCCTTATCTTGTCTATGCTTGATAGAATCTCATGCATATTTTGTAAAGACAAAGATAATGTAATTGGAAAAATGTACTTTGGTCAGAAATATGATTAATGGCTATGAAAAAGCATTTGAAAACCTTGAAATCATTGCCTCTAGTGAATAATAAAGAAGGGCTGACATGAACCTGGCTGAAAAAAATGCTGTCAAATAAAGAATTAAGTAGAGTTAAATTTTTGTTTGAAACTAAAGTTAAGAAATATATTTTTGTCCTCTAGCTGAAAACACTTTTTTCTGCAATGCAGCTTTCTAAATAAAATGTTTATTGCACATACATTTTGAATACCTTATCATACTCATTTTTATGAAATTGCTGAAAACATTCCCTCAAGTTTGTTTGTTCAATTGGAACTTTGATTTTCAATATAAGTATCATAATGACAAATTAAAGGCATAAATGTCATGAGCTATTGTCTGATTTGAATATAGAATGTCTTTAATCAGGCAAAGCAAATTAAATATGATAGTCGAAGTTGCATTTTACTATAGCACATAAAGTTATTGTCTTGTTTTTTAAGCTTACACCCAAAATAATTATAGCAAAAAGTAATCTAGACACATTATATCTTTATCTTACATAGAGTAATTTAATCCTCTGATTTATTCCAGACTTACTTAGATTTTATTTACTATCCCACTGGGATTGCAAATAGCTTATTATTTTCTTTTGTATTACCATCTACATATTTAAATGCAGAAATGGAGACTGAAACTTTGGCTCCCACTTTATTTGAATGTATGAATTTATACATATAAAATGTACATCAATAAATGTGTTTATAGAACATATCGCCATATTATGTTTCTGTGACTTAGATACAGAGTCCAAGAGATCAAAACCAGTCTTCCCTCAAGTGAGAATTGTGGTTCCCTTCTCCCTTTCCTCAGCAGGCACCCATTTTTAATGAGTGTGAATGAATGAGCAATGGAAAAGGCCTTGTTAGGTGTTCTCAGATGACAAAGTCTTCATGCACCTGTATTTTCCTGTTCCCTCTCAACCACCACTGAATGCAATGTTTAAGAAAATGGATCTTAGCCAACTGTGGTGGCACATACCTGTAATCACAGTACTTGGGAGGCTGAGACAGGAGAATTGCAGATTTGAGGGCAGCCTCAGCAACCTAGCAAGACTCTCTCTCAAAAAATAAGGCTGAGGGTGCAGCTTGAAGGTAGAATGCCTCAGTGTTCAATCCCCAGTACCCGCCTATCCCCATCCCCGCAGAAAAAAGAAGAAAGGAAAAAAAGGAAAAAGATAAAAAATGATAACAGATCTGGTATAAGTCCTTGGTCATTTTGTGCATATGCATTTGACAGAGTCATTTAAATGATTTGCAAGCTCAGAGACTACTGCTTTTGAAGTTATATACATAGTTTTCTAAAATCTAAAATATTTAGGTGTTAAGAACAGTACTTGGTGATTTTCTTAAGTGGAAATTTAAGAGTTTTAGAGTCAAAGTTGTATAACAATTAAAGAAAATATGCATGTCATTAATAATACTCCCAGTCTACTTGTTTGTCTGTACTCCTGGGTCAGTGCTGCTGGGTCATACACGTAAATACCATTTGTGACTTAGGTCCAGAAGCATAGTTCCTAATTGTGGTTCTGATGGGGACACACTTGCCAAGGTGGCTTTTCTGCATGAGAAAGGAACCAGATGATGGTGTTAGGTCTACGCTCTATTCCTTTTTGGTTAAGGGACTGTTCATTTGCATAGTGTGGTTGGATCTGACCCTCCAGTATTACGGAAAGGGCCTTGGTCTTGGAGCCAGGAAGAACTGGCTTTTTATATAGCATTAGCTGGTTGAGTAACATTTGCAAACTGACTTTACTTTGCAGAGTCTCAGCTTTCTCAACTCTAAGGTCTTTTTTTTTTTTTTTTTTTGCGGGTCTGGGGATGGAACCCAGCTAGGGGCATTCAACCTCCGAGCTACACCTCCTGCCCTATTTTTTATTCTTTATTTTGAAACCAGGTCTCACTGAGTTGCAAAGAGCCTCACTAAGTAGCTGAGGCTGTCAGCAAACCGCGATCCTCTGGTCTCAGCCTCCCAAATGCTGGGATTACAAGCGTGTGCCACCATGCCCGGCTTATAAGGTCTATTTTGTAAGGTAGTAGTGAGTTAAAACAAAACAAAACAAAACAAAACAAGTTTTAAAGTGCTGGGGATAAAACCCAGGGCTTCACGCATGACAGCAAAGTGTTTTAGCACTGAGTAACATCTCTAGCCCATGAAAACATTTGTGTAAAGTCTGAACCTAGCCTCAAAGAAAATATTTGAGGCCTACAAAGATATGTATATATGATAACATTGCAAGTATACAAACATAAGCTTTATAATTTATATATAACTTGAAGTACTTTGCTTTAGGGGTGTGTGTGTGTGTGTGTGTGTGTGTGTGTGAGAGAGAGAGAGAGAGAGAGAGAGAGAGAGAGAGAGAGAGAGAGAGAGAGAATGAATATGAATAAGAATAGGGATTAGAGAGAACTCAGGGCCATTCTACCTCTGAGCTACAATCCCACCCCTACTTATTTTTTTTGTTTTGTTTTAAGAGAGTCTCACTAAGTTACTGAGTAAGGGCCTCACTAAATTTCTGAGGCTGTCTTCAATCCACCATTACACATATTGGGATTAAGGACATGTATTAATGCACCTGGTTATTTTGCTTTTAGTTTTATGTTTCAGTTGCCAACTACTTTAAACATTTTAACAGTGTCACTTATATTAGAGACTTCTTTATCCAATTAGTAAACTGCATTCTAGCATCTGTTTTGAAATAAGTGCCTGGTATGGTGATGCACACTTGAAATCCCAGCATTCGGGAGGCTGAGCCTGGACAGCAAATGGCCTCAGCTACTTAGAAAGGTCTTTTGCCACTCAGTGAGGCCCTGTTTCCAAAAAAAAAAAAAAACCAAAAACTATATATAATACACACACACACACACACACACACATATATATGGCTGAAGGTGTAGCATGGAGGTGCTGTGTCCCTGGGTTCCATCTCCAGTACCACAAAAAAAAAGTGCAAAATTTGGAAAACCAAGCTTATAATAGAACATTTTTAAGCATCAATGAGGAAAAAATCATCACCATTTTAATCCTTTTTCTGTCATAATTTTTTAGATTTGTTCAACCATAAACAAGAAAAGAACTTTTACTGTGGGAATAAAAAAACAAAAAACAAAACATGAACACAGATTTGTATTTACTTAAGCTTTGGAGAGTTTATAGCCTAATCATTGTTTGTTCTAAGTAGACCATACTCCCTCCAAAAGTGACAGGTTAGCTGAATTCAGCACGTGGTATTGGATTGCAAGCATTTTAAAAGTAAATGAAAGTTTTAGCATCCTCTCTAGGTGGTTGAGGAGAAAGAAAATGTTAGGTATGCCTGACCTGGAGAGAATGTTTTGCTAATCTTTTACTTAGTCCAGACTAAGTGAACTTTTCATTCTGCGGATATGAAAGGTGGCTGGCCATTTTCCCTCTTCTTCATGAAGTCTCTTAATTTTACCTCAAATTCTGGAGTTTTCATGTATGAAGATGAAGGCAGAAAAATATTCATTGACTGTCTGCTTCTCACCCTACCTTCAGGTCCACTTTCTACCCCACCGGTTGTATAGATCACCTGCTCCTTGTGTGTGGATGTTGTGGTTTCTACACAAAGTGACATGGTTGGGGGTTGGTGAGGAGAGGATTCCTGTTAACTCCAAATCCCAAGCGCCTGAATGGGCTCGCTCGGCTTTCTCCATGAAGTCTGCGTTGCTCAAATTACACGGCACAATTACAGGTTGTACTGAGTCTTTGACCAGAATTATTGTAAATCTGGGCTTCGGTGGCATTTGGGAAGAATTGAAGCATCTCATTTCAAGAACAATGAAATGCTCAGCCTTGTACACAGTACTTATTTTCCTTTGATCTATGACCACTGATCCTTGGTTTAACACCCATTTCCTTCAGGGTCTTTTTAATGACACCGTGCAGGTTTTCCGAAAAAATCTACCCTTGTCAGTCAGTGACAGTGTATTCACCTGACTTACATAGTTCGAGGAACTGCTTGTTTAAATTTAGATACTGTCTCTGATGAAGTGTTTTGACAAAGTAATACCAGCTTGATACTATTTAAAATATTTTGACAGATGGGAAAATTGTTTCAGTCTGAGTTGAGCAATACTTTATTGCAGTATTTTGCAATGTAGGAAAAAATGGTAAAGGTAGCCTCACTGTTCCCCAAAATAGCACCCTTCCATTCTCCTTGAGGAGAGAAAGGCCCCATTCAGTTGTAGATTACAATATGTGTGCCGCGTCTGTTAAGAATTCATGCAATTTAAACAAGAGGGAACATTTGGGGACTATTTCCAAACAGGGAACATTTATTGTTCTGTAAGCAAACAGAACCTAAGGAACTTTGAGAAACATTTACTGTGACAATCCTTTATCAGAGCCGTCTCATGCCCTGGCGAGATTGCTCTCAATTAATGAAAGAAAATCACTAGAATTTAAAACTAGCTTGGTTGAAAAAAAAATCCTCAAATCCAATTAGTGTCCAATTCAGTGTCTAGATTTTTTAGAATGGTATTGCAATTAAAAATAATCTTTTCTTTCAAATTGGCTGTAAATGAATGAAATGCAGGTATTTCCTGTTGCTGTATTTAGCATCTTTGTTGGAGAGATGTGACAGGGCAGCACTTCTCAGAGTCTTGTCCTTAGACCAGCGATATTGCTGGACCTTCCAGAGCAGACTCTGGTGGAATCCAGCCACATGGGCCGGTTCCTGAAGGTTCTGATGCCGTGAGAGTTTGGCAAGTACCTAAGCAGAGTAGAGACTTGCAAACTGTCCCACTGACCTTCAATTTCTGCCATATAGAAGGAGGGGGGAGTTAAACAAGAGTGAACAGGATTGGTCTTCAGGTTCTCCTATGCTTGTTTCAGCTGGAGAACCTTGATTTTCTCTTCTACATATGACAAAGTTTTACACTGGGTTCTGTGACTAAACACAGTTTTGAAAACCATTGGGTGATGTAGAAAAAGATTTTTATTTTGGAGGAGGATATGTGGTGGCCCAGAAAGTCTTTAGAGGGTAATTAGCATTTCTCATTCTGTCTTGCCTGGTCAGTAGCTTCAGAGTATAGTACTATGGAAGAGGGACATAAGCAAATGGGAAATATTTCCTCCCCAATTCTGGACAATGTAGTAGCAATCTCAGAATTTCTAAATAGAATAGAAGGATCTAGAGATGAAGGAGGGATTGGCTGGAGACTGGCTGGAGAGCTGCCTTTCCATTGCAGGCAGTTTTTTTTTTTTTTTAAGTTAAAATGTGTGTTCAGGGAAGTTTTTGTAAATAGGCTGATAGGGAGAAATATGGAGGAGAAATGACTATTACTACCAAACTACCCCTTTAGCACGACCATGAGAAATTTAAACATCCCAGGGAAGATGCGTACCCAAACCTAAGACTCCATCTTTGTTAAGTGCAGCTTCCTGGTGACTGAAAAGAGTTTACAGTGATATTGTCAGCATTGCTGTTCTGGATCATACCTTAGAGCTGAAGCACTGCTAACACAGCTCAATATTTTTTTTAACACAGGCATTTTTCTTTCTCTAATATTATTAATTGCTTTTTAGAATTTTTTATTGGTGCATTGTACTCATACATCTTAATGGAGTATGAAATGGTAGAGGCATACATGCACACATCACTCATCTAGCCCTTCCCCAGTTCCCCCTTCCTTCCTTCTCATGTTTGGCTTAGTATTGACTTTGATACGTTTGTGAATGTATTAATTGCTTTTAAAATATGCATCGGACGTACGGATACAAAATTCAAAGGTAGAAGAATAATGGAGTAAAAGTCTGTATTTCTCCCATGTCCTTGACTATCTCTCCCCTCTCTCCAAAACAATCACTGTTTCTTCTTGTGCGCACTTCTATAATGTTGTGTTATATGTGTCTGTGCGTAGTAAATATTGACATTATAACACCTTTTATGTATTTTGTTTTAATCTTCTTGTAGTACTTCTCAGAGTTTATTCCATATATATATATTCTTCCTTCTTTGCAGCTATATAATAATTCATTGTATGAATTTTCTAAAATTAATTTCATAGGCTCTCTTCTAGCTGGCATTAGGCAATTCCTATTCATTATGAAGCCTGAATATTTTAAATGTGAACTGCCTTTATGGTTCTGAGTCTTCTGTGTGGTCTCTTCTTCTTAGCAGAAGCCCAGTACCACCACCACCAAAAAAAAAAAAAAAAAAAAAAGGAGCTTCCCTACCCTGTCTTCAGCGGGAACTGAGATCAAGTTGTTGAATTATGTTGGGTGTGTGTCAGGAAGCTGCTTGATCTGAATTTTCTTGGATGACTATTTTTAGCTTCTGAGTAGTTATCATGGTATGAAATCTTTGTATGCTATCTTAGATCATCTTCTCTTGGAAAATTAAAGTGGTTTTCTTTAAGGTTCAATAAGTACAATTTGCTAAGAGTTTAATGGGTTGACTAGGGACTTTGAGTATTTTTGTCTAGAAGGAGAAAAGTTGTCTTGTGCTCTAAAAGGTCTAGCTGCTTTATTCTTAAAAATTTTTTTAAACCCTTCCGAATTTTTCTACAATTTATGGAGATTTGGAATATTAGATATGAGGCACATGTTTTCTTAAATGCATACTTACCTAGTCCCTTGTTCTAGTTTTTGAGGACAGCTCTGGGGACTATTAGTTCAGTTTTACTAGGAAAACAGTTCTTCACCATCTGAGAGGTCGGTCTGTCATCCATATCTCTAAGTCTGTTTTAGCTGGTTTGAGGAAAAACACATTCAGTATTGGTGAGTGATCATTAGTGAGTGGGAAATAGACCAGCAAGACAGTCAGACAGAGAGCTGGTAGAAATGCCTGGATGAGTGATTTGGTCCTCTCTGTCTTCAGACTCAATTTTATCCACATGGATGCAGAAATAACATAATTGGTGCTGTGTAGCAAATCATCAGAAGAAAATAATGCAGCAGATTCTTTGAGAAGTGATTTTAGAATCTAGTATTTCCCTGCCAGAGGATTTATGACTGGACACAGAATTACTCGGGCCCAGATACAAGTACTTGGTTCATTTCCTCTGACTCAGCATTTGGTACCGACATGGAACACGCTGGCTAGGTACTAGTTACTCAAGCTTGGGATCCCGGATTTGATATCCCTGTTACCATGAGTGAACTTTGGAATGTTTGGATTTTAATATACGCAAATGCCTTTATAATATATGATGTGTTAGGTGAAAAATTATTACACATGCCAACAATTTAATTTAAAATGCTAGTCTTGAATTTTTTTTATAAACCACTAGAAGAGTGTACCCTTCATGAAAATGAGGATGGCTTTGCTTTCTTTGTTTGCAGGAATGAGTCGCCTGCATTTTATTTAATACACCGCCTTAATTTATCCATTTGTGCTAGAGAGTGTGTGTTTGAATAGGAAATAAGAAACAAATCCAGTCAGAATGCAATCACATTCACTTGGGAAATTTTACTTAGAATAATTTGATACATTTTTGGAGGGCTTTCAGGGATCCACATTGGTTAATTTGAATCTGAAATTCAATTATATATGAAATTAAAGTTAATCTAAGTGGACAGAATCAATACTTTTCTGAGTGTAATTAGATGGCCAGCATCCAAGCAAGAGATTTTTTTTTTTCTTTCACTTTCCTCCTATTCTCCTCCTCACAGGCTGGAATAATTCCTTTGCCAATGTATGTTGGACAGTTCCTGGGTACCAGGATCTATGGACATTCCTAGTTGTTCTCTTCAAGTGTGAGGGGAGGGGAGAGAGAGGACCTGTGGGGAGGAGACTCTGTACTCTGGAGATGATGACATGGTCACCCCATCTCCACAACCCACCTACAGGGACAGTTTCTCATTTAAAGTGCATTTGAGGGACTGTTCCTCAACCAGAAGGATCAACCAGGATGGCACTTCTCTCAGAGTGAAAAATTGCAAGGCAGAAAGACAGGAAAAATTAGTGGATGAATTAAGAATTAGACTGGCCTTGCAGTTTGAGGACCCTTCTATTTATAGTTATTTTGAGTGGAAGGCCTGGAAGTGTGGCAATAAATTGAAGCTGAGGTTTGGTTTCAGGTAATATCCTTTTTGGACCATTGCTAAGACCACCTAAAGGTGTTTTAGAAGGCCAGATGGCATACTCTTCATTGCTCTTCATGTCCAGGGCCATAAACAGATTCTAGTTATTGAGGGGCAGATTGATTACAGAGTTTGAAGGTGATTTGACTCTAGGTCTCTTAAACAACCGAGTTGTTATGGTCGCTATTATAGAAATTACTTGATTGACAGATGCTTGTTCATAATAAACTTAAAATAAGTTTAGTAATATTTAAGCTACATAAATGTATTTCTAGTTTTGGGGGTTTTTAGTTAAATGAATACCAAAGTTTTGTTTTATACTTCAGATTTTTATTATTTCTATTGTACATCATGGATAAATATGTTAGCAGCAATGATGAGACAGGAGTAACCGGGGTGTGAGAAAGCACAGGAAAGGTCCCATCCTCTTGCTTCTCAACAATCTATCTGGAAAAACCTGGCAAAATCATGTGGAATAGTTAAGTAATGACAGCAACCCAGACTGTGATTTTGTTGTAGGTGTCTTGCAGAGAGCATCAAAACAGAAGGCTCTTGTGTATACTCCATGTGGAAAGAAATTGATTGTTTTTTATAAGACTGAAGAAGAATGAAGGAATCATTTACTGGGTTCTGTTTTATATACCACCTTTAAAAATGAATGTATGGAGCATTTACTAGGAATCAGGCACTGTTTTCTGTATTCTCTGTGTCTGAATTCCTTTGATGTTTAATATCCTAGGAGATGAGTCCTTTTATGATTATCCCATTGAAATTCAAAGGAAATGAGGTGCAGCCTGGCTCCAGTGGCCACAGCATTTGTATCCTGTAAACCCAGAGTGGAAAACAGGCAGTGGAACTTTGGAATCAACATTCTTAATCTCTCTGCTTCATACTCTCCCTTATTTTGCCTTATTCATTAGCATTGTTTGCTTTAATGAAGAGATGTCAAACCTGCCCTGACATTTGAAATTTACTTCTACAGAAAATGTTATTTTTAAGTTTTTAATATTTTTTATTGGTGCACTGTAGTCAGACATCTTAATGGAGTACAAGATGGTGGAGGCATACATGCACACATCGCTCAATCAGCCCTTATCCAATTCTCTCCCTTTCCCTCCTTCTCATGTTTGGCTTAGTGACTGACTTTGATATGTTCGTTAATGTACATCATGAACATTAGAGAATTTGCCTCTTCCTCCTTCCCATCCCGTCAGTTAGGTCGCCTTATTTGCTCATCTATAGTATCCACTTCTTCATTTAGAGTTTCTTCTATGACCCACTTTCTCTCTAGCTTCTGCATATTAGGGAGAGCATCTGATTTCTAATCTTTTGTGACTGACTAATCTCACTTAGCATAATGTTCTCCAGTTCCATCCATTTCCCTGTAAATGACATAATTGTGTTTTTTATGGCTGAATAAAATTCCATTGTATTCATATCCCATAGTTTGTGATCCATTCATCTGTTGATGGACATCTTGGCTGGTTCCATAGTTTGGCAATGGTGAATTGTGCAGCTATAAACATAGATACACATGCATTTATTTGGTAGTTTGGTTTTCATTCTTTTGGGTAGATACCCAGAGGTGGTATTGCTGGATCATATTTAAGTTTGTTCCCATTCTTCTGAGGATCCTCCATACAGTTTTCCAAAGATGTACTTTTTTTTTTTTTTTTTACTGCATTGTAGTCTCACATCATAATGAAGTTCAGAATGATAGGGACAATACATGCACACGGCACTTGATGAGCTTTCCTCCCTCCCCTTCCTAGTACATGACATGGAGAATGGCATCGATAGTTTCACATATGTGTGTAGCCTCAGTGGAAGTATTTGTTAATGCAGGTGTTCATAGCACTACTTAATTTCAGTGATTAAATTAGTCCTCTTGGATTGACGCCGAGGATTCAAGAGGATTGCACCCTAACTTTTGGAGTTGGCAGTACCTCTGTCTCCTTAGTGTAAATTGACTTTCTTCCTGACAGATCCTTGTCAGGATGACATCTTTTAGAGATCACAAGGGATATAATCATAGCCCAGGTATCTGCACTGAAAAGGGACCTCTAGAGACCAGGTAGAAGTGTATTAGTTTCTAGAGTTGGTCATAGATCTAAAGATTCTTTTCAGTTTTTTATAATGGATCTCAAACTCCAGCATGTATCAGAATCAGCTGGAGGACTTGGAAGATAACAAGGATTGCCAGTTCTACCCGCAGAGTTCTTGGTTTAGTAGGTGTGGGGAGGTACTTGAGGGGTGACTTTTCTAACAAGAGAAAAGATGCTGCTGGTCTGGAGATTCATACTTTGAGAACCACTAAATCACTCTAAAAATGTAGAGGAGTTTAGGTGGCACAAACCCTCTCTCTCCTTTGCTTTTGGACCAGTACCTCATTCTTTAAATGCCTATAATTTGATTAATAAAAATTAAAAAATGGATGAGTTGCTATGTTGGGCCTTGGAAAGACTTCAGTAAGTCTCACATAATAATATAATATTCACTGGTAAGCTACAGTGATTTTGATAATACTTGATTATACTGAGTACTTAGTATAGTGAAAGGCATTTCATAAATTATCTTAATAGAGTAACAAACATATATATTGGTTCAATTTTTATCTTCATTCTGTGTTGGGAAACTACAGTTTGGAAAACCAGAAACCAGAATTAGATTGGATTCTCATAGCTATGTTCTTGCCTACCATGTTTTTAAATCTATAGCTATGAGTTGAATTTCATTTGGACCTAGAGTTTTAACATAGTGTTCTTCATTTGTAATTCTTCTTTTCTTCATAATTTTAAACATCCTAAATCATCAAGAGAAAAAAATGGATGGCCACAGATTTTTAAGAGAAAAAAAATATATATGTGTATATATATAATATATAATATATATATATACATACATATATATATATATATTTGCTTAGAATGTAACTTCCTGTGTAGTTTTTCTTCTTTATATTTTAGGGGTTAATGTATTAATGTTAAAAAGCTTTTGGGGATTATATTCTCTAAGATTTTAAATAATTTCTTTTCACCAACACATAGATAAAAAGATGATAAGCAATGATAGTTAAATTTTGAGTGGTCACAACATCTTTTGAAAGAAAACTCTGAACTTTTCATGTGAAAAGTGTGCTAACTTTGCATATTGACCAACACATGCCTGTGGGCTCTGAATGAAGACATTATGATATCTAGCTCATAGTGTTGTTGTGAGAACTAAATTTTAAAACATTTATAAAATACCTACCTCCATAATTGCTACACCAGTGTTTCTAAAAATTTTAAGTGCCTCTGACCCATCTAGGGATCTTGTTAAAATGCAGAATGATCCAGTGAGTCTGGGGTGAGACGTAGGAGTTTGCATTTCTCAAGTCCTACATAATATACATAAAGGACATGTTTCTATTAATAAGAGCACTTCAATGTCATATTAACAGAACATTTTCATGGATAACTTTATACTCAGTTTGGAGTTTTCTAAAATGTGGACATACAATATATGTATAAGAAATGAAAAGTGTGGTATTTAGACTCTTCTCCTCAGGAAGTAATACACTGTATTTCTGTTTTTATGTTATCTCCCACCCTAATAATACATGTAGAGTCCTCTTTAAAATAAGAGTCTATCAAAATTGCCCATATTAAAATATTCCTGTGTGTGTGTGCTACAGTGAATGAAAGATATGATTGAGTAGTTGTGTCATGTGTTCACTTCTAGCAGCTGGATTTTCTTGGCAAAAACAAGAATAGTTCATGGCTTCCTGATAATTATAAAAAGTAAATTGATGACCTTGAAAGCATTGCTCTTCATATATCTTGAATAAGGAATGCTGAAATTAAGTATGTTGGGCCTCTTTCTGATAAATATGGATTTTTTTTTTTTTTTTGGTGGTACTGAGATTCCTGGAAACCCTTCTACCTCCGGCTACATTCCCAGACCTATTTTTTTATACTTTGTATTTGGAAACAGGGTCTCTTAAGCCAGCGAGATCCTCCTGTCTCTGCCTCCCAAGCACAGGGATTATACAAGCGAGCGCCACCGCGCCCTGCGATTTTTTTTTTTTTTTCAGTACTGGGGATGGAACCCAAGGGCATTGTCCCTCCAAGCTACACACCCAGTCTTACTTTTTACAAAAAAAAAAAATTTTGAAACAAGGTCTCACTGAGTTGCAAAAGGCCTTGCTAAGTAGCTGAGGCTGTCCGTGAACCAAGATCCTCTGGTTTCTGCTACAAATGTGCCCCACCATGCCCAGCAGATATTTTAAAAATAAATATGGATTCAAATGTAGCCCTTTCTAAGCTACATGAGAAGAAAAGCGAAATGGGAATGCCTAGTCACTTCTAATATTGACAAACGGGGGAACTTAGGACTGTCCTGTATCTTCCCATAATTGGCTTGAGGAACTGGTATGGACCTGTCGCTGTTGGCCCGCTGGCTGTCCAGACATGGAAACTGTGTTTCCCTTTTACTACCGAGTCAACTGCTGCCTAAAGTCGTAGTGAGACAGGGGAGCAGCCTCTAGGCACCAAGAGGTGAAGTTGTCCTTTAGGCTGATACAACTTCTGCCTGGAGGAAAATTTATGTTGTAAGCTCCAGTCTGTTTCATTTCTTTCTGTTAGACTGCTTCTTGTACTGTCCAGATTCTTCCTAACTGTTAGTGCTCCACCCTGCACAAATGACTCAGGATAAAAGAACTTTAAATTGGTTGGTTCTACTTTAAAAATCGTCTGTGAGAGTGGAATAAAGGAAGTGAAGCTTGCACTACTTAAAACTCCAGAACACATGGGAATGGTCTTCTCTAGCAGTTCAAGCTAATCCTGCTTTTTTTCTGAGGACATGCACTGGCTTTGGAAACAGAATCAAAGGAGAGAAAAAAAAAAAAAAAACCCACCAGGGTTTGGCTTCCCAGAAAGAGTCCAGAATAAAATAGCTTTTCCTTGAAGCAGCAGGGTATGCCCAGGCCTCCTGGATCAGGGCCTTTTAAGACACAGGGAGAATTCCAAAAGGACTACAGATCAGGTCAGGTGATTATTGAAAGATTACACCTTGTGTTCTTTAGTCCAGTAGCAAATGCTAAACAAACTTTCACCTATTAAAAAAAGATGGTCTCTTCCCTCAAGCCCACTGGTTTGATCAGCTACACCTCCGCCTTGCCTTCTCAGTAACAAATGGAATGCAGACAGTATTCATTGCCTTGGCTTTTGTATTCAGACAGCATAACAACTCCAGTGACTCCCAGAGTCACCTATGGAGATGGTAGAAATGGGTAAAAATCTTAATTTCCACTGCATTCCTGCAAGAAGCACACTGGAGTCTAAGTATCTGAATTTAAAAAAAAAAAAAAACCCTTCTACTACTGATTTGAATATATTCATTATGGATTAGCAGATTGCCAATAAGTAGTATTAATTACTGATGATGATAGATCCTCAGAAATATTGTAGACAAGGCCTGGGCTTCAGCTTCAAAGGGGTCAAGGTTCACACTTTGATTCTATCACACGCCAGTTGTGTGAAATCTCTCTTTTCCTGTTTCCTTACTCTATAGGCGGGGATGATACACTCTGAAACTTAGAGTAGGAAAGTTAAATGTAAAAAAAAAACATGCCTAGGATTATGCTTAGTATCCTATAGACTTTTGCTACTTAAAGTCTGGCCCTCAGATTACAGTAGCATCGTCACCAAGGAGGCCTCAAAATGCAGAATCTCGGGCCTGTCTCCGTCTGCACATCACAGCCTGAATTTTCAAGGTATTCCACTGACCCTACAGTGTGACAAGTGCCACTGTGAACAAACATTACAAGTTAGTGGAGGAGAGTTTGTCATGATCAGTGATTGTTTCTCAGTTCTAAGCTGATAATCTTAAAAAACCCTGGATTGTTGGAACAAAAACATTTTATGGTACTTATTTGGGGGGATTTTCCTTACGTTGTTTGTTACTAAAGAGTGGTTTCTGTTACTGGTACAACTCAGTGTGGGGTTCAATAAAACTTTCAGAATTGTATCTTAGACCTTAAGTAGCTTTTAGTTATTTTTTTCTTCTTTATATGTTTATACATTTAAATGTAGACTGTAAGTCCAAAAAGCAGTTTAAAAGTAGGCATAATGTATCCACAAATAAAAGCTCATCTAGCAACCAATAAAATGGAAACTTGTGAATGTTTTAAGCAAATTCCCAGCCAAATAAAAAAAATCAGATAAAATAAAATATTTGGAAACTATGCTATTTGTTGATGCCTATAAGTTTAAAAATAAACCAAACAAATCTGCTTATTCTCGCAAAGCCTAAAATTTATGAGATTTCATCATTATTGGAGTGAGAAATCACCATTGTAAATGCTGTGTTAAATTTCATTTCTTTATTTGACTTTTAAAACTCACCAATATATTGCTTGTAAATTAGCTCTGGAAAAATATAGAAAAGAGAAAATTTAAATTAAAATTTCAATTTACTTGAAAGGATTTTCAGCCATTCGACTTTGAAAGAAAGTAAATATGTACCTGTCATTGAGAGCTAGGTTTAAATAATTTTCAAATTGTTCTTGGATGTGGTGGCAAATGCCTATAGGTTCTAGAACTTGGGCGGTTGAGATAGAGGGACCCCAGGTTTGAAGCCAGCCTCAGCAACTTAGCCAGACCTTCTGCAATGTAAAGAGACTTTGTTTAAAATAAAAATGATAGAGAGCTGGGCGTGGTGATGCACGCTTGTAACTCCAGCATTTGGTAGGCTGAGATAGGAGGATCACAGGTTGAGGACAGCCTCAGCTATTATTTAGTGAGGGAGAGCCTGTTTCAAAATACAGAATAAAAAATAGGGCTGGGGGTGTGGGTTGGAGGTAGAATGCCCCTGGTTTCCATCCGTAATACCACAAAAAAAAATAAATAAATAAATAAATAAATAAAGTAAAAATGGTAAAAATGGCTGGGGTGTAGCTCAGAGGTAGAATGCCCACAGGTTCAGTTCCCAGTGCTATAAAAAAAATGGAAGAAAGAAATTATTGAAGACTTTTGGAAAGTTTTTTTTTTGGCAATTATTTAAACTAATGGCATTGCCATTAACAGCAACTAATCAGAACATTTACCCACTATTTTTATTTTCCTTTCTTGATGTGCAATGTAATTTAGGAGTCTTTCTCCTAAATTATATAGCAGGCTTTTGTTGATCACTTTTCAGTTCCAAATCTTAACCATAAAAACTCATGGCACTCGGCATAAAGGATCTTTTCTCACCATAAAGCCCACATTTGCAAGCACCTGCTGCTCACCACAGCAGCCTGGATTTTAACAGGCACAGAAGCCATTCTATGGGAGACAAGTCTTCAGGACATTCAACACAATCAGGTGTCCACTGATCATTAAGAATGTTTACAGCAAAATCCAATTAAACTCCTTTTATCTAATTGAATGTGATGACACATGCCTATAATCCCACTACCTGGGAGACTGAGACAGGAGGATTGCAGGTCCAACGACAGCCTCAGCAACTTAGCAAGACCCTGTTTCATACTTACCTGGCAGGGGGGAACCCATGATCACAAAGGTGGTTTTCCCAGGGTGAGGCTTATCCATTGCACTCCGGATGTGCTGACCCCTGCAATTTCCCCAAATGTGGGAAACTCAACTGCATAATTTGTGATAGTGGGGGACTATGTTCATGCTATCCCCTAAATAATTAAAAAAGACCCTGTTTCAAAATAAAACATACAAAGCGCTAGGGGTAGAGCTTAGAGGTAGAATGCCCCTCAGCATACTCCCCCAAATCTTCTTATCTGCTTCTAAGATTATTTTGATCAGATACCGCACTACTTTTTTTTTTCTTTTATCTTCTCCCTGCGTTGTACCCCATGGTTGATCTGATCTACTAGAAACACCTCTGTAGACTTGAAAAATTTTCTTTAACTTCCAGCTAATGGGAGAGTGTTGCTGTACTGGAATGAGCTCTTATTTTTCAAGACAGTAATAAGGCCTGAGGGCCCATACTCCTTTTTGGTGCTTCCCTGTCTGACCCTGACAGATGTGTTGCTGCAGAAGTGGTGGTATTTAGGGGATCCCTTTTTGTCAATCAAGTTGACTAATTAGTAGTAGCGGACTCTTGAATTTGGCAAACTTGAGATTTACCCTAAAAAATGCCACTGACTCATGGAACTAGAAGGAACTGTCATTCTTTCTGCTGACTCATTTTTTTTTTTTTTTAATTCCTTTATTGTTCTCTGGTACCGGGGGAGGAAGAGGGCTCTATTTTGGTAGATAGACTTTTGTCTTTCAGTGCAATTGAGAATGTGAAGAAAACTCTGACACTAGCTCATTCTTACACTTTGTTCCTTTCCCCAGACACTCATCACTCCCCCAGTTGTCACAGGGTGATGTGGAATGGGCACTGGTCTGGGGGATCCCTGATTGCTGGCCTCTCTAAAACATGACGGGCCACACGCACTCAAACATCACCAGAGCTATCTTTGGGGGAACTTTCTGATTACTCCTTTCCCAGCGGTATTTGCTTAAGTCAGGGTTGGGAGGGAGAGGAGTGATAATTAAGGAGATAACAAGCATTTCAATGGAGATACTTATCTTAGGTTGAGCCAGATACAATCACCATTTTTTATAGGGCAGTCCATTTTGCATGATTTGACCAGATAGTTTTCTCTTTCTACCATCTCAAGGCCTAAAAGCTGATATAAATAAGGTGAGTTCTATAAATGTCTTATAGGTTTTCCTACCCAATTTGCAAGTGGCCTGAGTCTAAATAGAAGAGCAGAAGGAAATTGTTCTTAATATTTACAACTACCTTTTCTCTGTCTTCCTTTCCATAATATTCTCTCTCCTCTTTGGTTAACTTTAGACCTTCGCAGCCCTCATGCTCTCCGGCCCTTCCCACTCAACCTCAGTCCATTTGCCCTGTTCATCTGCCTCATAATGTGTTTTTAACGAGTATCATATTCCATGTACTATGCGAGAGAAAGCCCAAGAAAACGCCTGTAGATGAGCTGGAAAATGCTGATAAATTCAAGAACAGGCCACACTAAAGAGGTGATACACCTTGATGTTGCAAAAGATATTCCATTTTAACCACAGAATCATTTTGTAAGCTTCTAAAAACAATTTGTGTGATTGTAGAATTACAGGAATAAGATTTACTTCAGGAATAGAATATACTAGTGAGTTCTGGGGTAGGGGTGGAGATTATTCCTTTATGAAATGTGCCTTTTTAAAGGCTCAGATTTCTTTCTCACTTAGGTGGCACATGAATAATTGCCTTATTAACTTCTCTTTCCTGAGCAAGCCAAGTTCCAATTAAATTATATAGTGAGCCCCAAAGGAAATGTGTCCTTGTACCACAATAGAACCATATAAATTTTGGTATTCATTTCTTATAAATCAAAGAATGGTTTATATATCTTTGGATACTTTATTTAGAATTTTTATTTTATTTATTTATTTATTTATTTATTTATTTATTTATTTTTTGGTGGTGGTACTGGGGTTCCTGGAAGCCCTTCTACCTCCGGGCTACACTCCCAGACCTACTTTTACATTTTCATTTTTGGAAACAGGGTCTCCTAAGCCAGCGCGTGCGGCTGGCTTCGAACCTGCGCCTCCCAAGCGCGGGGATTACAAGCGTGCGCCACCACGCCCGGCTAGAATTTTTATAAAAGGTAAGGCAGAAATTGAAATGATTCTGTTTTCAAAGAGATATTATTTGACATTTAGAACTAGTTAAATTTATTTTACTCTTCTTTGAAGTGAGAATTTTTTTGAGATTTCTAGTAGAATAAATTGTTTAGCTCATAGACCACTCAGCTTCCCAAGGGATTTTTCTCTTTTATTTGAGCCATATTTTGACAATCACAAATAGAATAATATCACTTAAGAACAAAGTTAACATTAAGCTGGGCGGGGTGGCACACACTTGTAATCCCAGCGCTTGGGAGACTGAGACAGGAGGATCACACAGGTTCAAAGCCAGCCTCAGCTACTTAGTGAGACTCTTTCCAAATAAAGTATAAAATAGTTCTGTGAGTATAGCCTAGAGGTAGAAAAGCCGCTAGGTTCCACCCCCAGTACTACCACATACACACACACAAAAGAACAAAGCTATTAAAATCACCCCTTCTTCTCTCTAGATTTAGCAGCATTACATATTTCCTTCATAACATAGTAGTATAATTAGAGAATTATTTTTTGTCTAGTCCTTTAGGAATTAAATACAAGCATCACAATTTGGATTACTCAGCTTGTTTCTTCTTCATAATCACAGGTTTTGGGGATAGGAAAGAAGTGGTTTTAGATATGGAGGAAAGATTATTGAATGTGATTGTCATGATCATAAACTATCACAGAGAAGCTAATTTTTGTAGATTACCATACCAGATGCCACAGAGTCAAATTTCTTTCCAGGAGAATAGTTAAATGCGTCTTTGGTTTGTCTGTGAAAATAACTTTCAAGGCATACTTAATGGGAATATATTATTTTTGATACATTGCAGCTCTCATCTCCTACTTAGCAAGGGATTTTATTTTCATATTGGAAAAGTTTAATCTGAACAGCTTAGTTTTATAAATAGTGGCAGAGTTGGCTTTTGTTTGCTCTCACCCGGACAGAAGGCTGGTGGACTTATACTGATTGCTGAAGGGCAGGGGCGACCCAGGTATAGCACAGAGGAGATAGCCGAGAGACCTAGGTAAGAGCAGTTTCAAGGTGGGGGAAGAAACAAGAATACACCTCTGGTGAGCATAGGGAAAGCTCTAGAAGGGATTGTAAAGGGAAACAGGGGCTTTGGAAAGAGCTGGGAAGTTGGCCCAGGGAGGAAAGGTTTAGAGAAAGGCTGCAGGAAGAAGAAACTAAAACAGAGGAAAGAAGTGTCCTGCTACAGGGCAAGCTTCGTTAGAAAGAACAGTGACCTCAGGGGTGGATGGTTGGCCTGTTTTCAGAACAAATAGTGTTACCCATTTATAAAGTTATTTATTCCATTTAGTCTTCCTCATTTTAGCAAGTAGCAACCCTCAGCCGGGCATAGTGGCACACGCTTGTAATCCCAGATCGAGGCCAGCCTTAGTTACTTGGTGAGGCCCTCCACAATGTAGTGAGACCCTGTTTCAAGAATAAAGAATAAAATAGGTATGGTGATATAGCTGGGAGGTAAAATGCCATGGAGTTCAATTCCCAGTCATGCAAAAAAAAAAAAAAAAAAAAAAGGAAAAAATAGAAAAAGAAAAAGACCCTAGTTTTCTAGCGTCTCAGGCTAAGAACTTAGTTGTAATTCATTCATTTCTACCTTCCAGAACCCACTCCCATTTGTCCTTAATTCTATTGGCTCTACTGTGCCAAGTATGTCTAGGACCGTGACTGTTTTTCATGAGCCTGGTTCTGGCCACAGTTCACTCTAGGTCATGTTACTACAGTGGCCTCGGACTCCACTGCTTTGGCTTTGACTCTGTTCCCCTGAGGACTGTCCTCTACACATCAGTTAGAGGGACCATGTGGGTGCGCAAGTCCTCACTCACTATGTCTAGGGAGGCTCAGCATGAGGAACTTTCACCTGGAGGAGGGTATTACAAACATGCTGGTACCTAGACCAGACAGATTTAAATCTTTGTACTCGGTGCTTGGGAATTGTATCTTTTTAAAGTCTCCCATGTTTTTAGTATTGGGTATCAATGATGGATAAGAAGTTATTCAAACTCTCAATCTTTGGACCTCTGGCAAAGAGGACCAGAGGAGCTCCACCCAGACAACTGAGAATTCTCTGGCAAGTAATATCTAGAAGAAGCTGGTGTGTAGTGTCATGAGGCTGTGACAGCAGAAACACCACAGCCCCGGTGGTTTTAACAGCATACATCTACACCTCACACTTCTGGAGGCTAGGAAGCCTGAGAGAGAGGCTGGCAGATCCCTCTGTGTCTGATGAGAGCCTGGTTATTGGTTCACAGATGGCTGCCCTCTCACCGTGGCCTCTGTTAGGGAAGGGTGAGGGAATTCTCTGGAGCCTCTTTTATAAGGGCACTGATCTCCTTATTAAGGACTCACTCTCCGGAACCCCCAAAGGCCCGCTTAATGTCATCATATTTGGAAATGAGGCCTTGATATATGAAACATGGGCATTCATAAACATCCAGCCTATAGGAACTTAAATAGAGGGAAATAAAAAAAAAAAACACCAAAACAACAAAAAACACAGTATCCTGCAGGCTGTGAAGGAAGAGGAAGATTTTTCCCCAACAGAGGAGAGAAAGTACATCCAAGCTGAATCATTGTGGTGATGAGGCAGTAGGGGAAACATGGTTTGTTACGGGCAGAGGCTTTGGTGTCAGGCAAGCCTAAGTTACATTATTTTACCTCTTCATGTCTTAATTTCCCTACCTATGAAATAGAGATAATAATACTCTCCTCATAGGAATCTGAGAATTATAAACTGTGTTTGGCATAGCAACTCAAAAATTTGGCATTCTATAACAGCTAACTAGGCATTTCTCTCAATGGAAACTGAGATATCTTAAGTGGTGCCGGGCTTTAGTTGGGTGCTGTGTACTCCGGCTCCTCATAAGTGTGGTTCTCAGACCAGCAGCATCAGCAGAATCATGCAATTGGTCAAAATTGCAATGTGTTAGCCCTTATCCTAGAAGTACCGAACGTGCTAACAAGATCCCTAGGCGATTCTAGTACACATTAAATTTGAAGAACATTGCTGTAAAGCATGGAAAAGATGAATAAGAAATAGCTCCTGCCTTTGTACAGCTGAGAGGTCCCTAAAATGACTTTAGTATTTCAGAAGTAATTATGATGCAGTGTAATGTGGCAAATGATATTAGATATCCTCACCAAATTCTGAGATGTAATACTCAAGTTGAAAATAGTGTAATGTTCTTTTTCTGACTAGTAAAGCTCAAAATTCTTAAAGTTACAGTGAATGCTTTTCTGTTTGCCATCCTCAAATACTATAAAGCACAGAACTTATCATATATCTAAGGGAAACATTAAATTTGCTCATGCATAGTTGGAACAAATGACCCACAAGTACAAGTTAATTCCATTGCCTGAAAGAGAAGGAACAAGAAGTACCCAGGAGGTAATAAACATGACTCAGTAATTTTAAGTCTACAAGATGAGGTGAACTTTGCAGACAGAGGTCAAGGTTAAGACAGGCATGTGAGTGGAAATGTTATAATTACCTTAATTTTTGATGCTCCAAACCTTGAAAAGGAAAGTCCCACTTTAAAATACAAAAGTAAGCCAGGCATTATAATGCATGCCTCTAATCCCAGTACTTGGGATGCTGAGATAGGATTTTTGCTCATAGGACAGCTTCAGCGACATAGTGAGACTTCCTCAGAAGACCCTGTTTCAAAACAAAAAGTAAAAGGTCTTGGATTATAGCTCAGAGGTAGAATACCCCTGAGTTCAATGCCCAGTATGAAAAAAAAAGATCCCAAAGAAATAAAATAAAATACAAAAAATAATGAAAAACACATTCAAATGATCTATAATTTCCTGTTGATTTTATGAACAAAATGTTGATTTATTAATTATTCTCCTTTTGGTAGTAATAATTTCACCTTGTCAAATCTACCATTGCAAAGTATAACAGCCTGAAGTAAAGCAACTTAGGCAAAGAAGATGATAAATTTTCATATAATCACTACAGTATCCTGAGTGCTATTGAAATTCATTTCTTAAGTTAGCACATGAATTTATCAAATTTAGAATATTTCTCTTCAAGTTGTTGTTAAAAACCACAGACCCTAGTGTAACATAAGTAAAACTATAATTTGAAATAAGTGTTTTTTTACATTGGCTGAATTAATGATGTTTAATGAATGTAAATAAATTCAGCTTGGGTTTTGTTCTACATATCATAGTTGTAAGTAACACTTTTTAGGAGATAAATTGGACAGACCAATGTTTTTCTGCCATAGCACAGGTGAAATTATTTATGGTTAATTGTATTATGTAAGTACATGCATGTATATACACATATGCGTATATATTGGTAAATGTAAAGATCCATTATTGCTTTATTCCTAGTTGAATTGTTTTGCTAGCAGAAGTTTTGGGTTTTACTTTTGGAAATTAATTCAGATTGAAGTTTGCTACTCTTTTTCCAAATAATGTATATTTGAATAAAATTATGTGAAAGAGCATATTTGTCTTTAAAATGATAACATTTTTGAGAAGTTTTACAAATTTCTTGGGACAGTGAAACTAGAAGGAAGTATCAGTTGAATACAGATATTGGGAAGTATTTATATTATTTTCTGGGATATTTTGTGTTCATGAGATGGCTGTTTCGCTTTCTTTTTAGGAATTACCAGTTCTTAATTACTCTTGTCCACTTATGTATTTCTGATTTTGTCCCAAATAACAAAACATGTTGGCATGTTTTAAATGCCTAGAAATAAAGAGTAAGAGAAGCATTTTAGCAATGTACTACGTATTCCCTCTATAACCAAAATGAATGCATACTTTGGATTATTCATGATTTTAAAATTGTTTAGAGTTTTCATCAGTCTACAAGAAAGGCTGGTTAAGATTGTGTCCTGAGTAGGTTATGTTCTTTTGATTCAAGCACATCTTTGCAAACTGGATTTTGAAAAAGATGGAAATACAGTTGAAATCTGAAATCTACATACTTAGCATCCATGGGAGAGCTGATGTTAGACTTTTACTCCAAATGACTTATTTCCCATCATTTCAACATTTTCTTAGTTTTCGGATGTTTTGTGGTATTTTTAAAAGCAATTAAGAGTTGAAGGATTTTTTTTTCACATTTCCATCTGCCGATAACCCATTAAAATACAGATAATTATGTAAAAAATATCTATAAATGAATTATTTTTACTGATTTTTTTTTGCGTGTGTGTGTGTGTGTGGTCCTGGGAATTGATCTTGGGACCTGGCACATGCTAGGCAAATACTCTGCCACTGAGCTATATACCCCCAGCATTTATATTAAATTTTATATGAACTAGTTTTACATTCAACTTTGTTTATTGGGCTTATGTCATTTAGCAAACAAATATCTCTTTTATTTTTACTTAGTACATGTAGGGCTTATATGATTGCAAATACTTGTTTTTAGGGAAACAAACTTATTCCTTATGATAAGCAGTTATTTACTATAAATTATATTTAATGTGGTGATTAAATTATTCTTATTCTTAAAAGCTTATAAGATAGCAAATTTGCAGTAAAACTGCATTTTTCAGTAGGCATTAATTTGGGTCACAAGCAGCTGTTGATATTTGGCCATTTTTGATCTAAAGATATGGCAGTTACCTAGGATTCAACCTTTTGCTCAAAGCCAAAGATTGGAATGTTAAAACATTTAAAATAATTACAAAACAAAGCACAGAATGGGTGACATTTCATCTTGTGGCACAAATTTTTATGCTTAGAAAATATGTAAAATAAAAACACATATTTCTGAGGAACTTGTTTTTATATCATCACATAAATGTGAAAAGGCTAATTAAAACTATTAATAACCAGAAAATTGAAGGCAAAGTTGAAGAGCCTATACCAGCTCAAGTTGGAAAACAACAGAAAATAATATATGTGAGTCTCTTTGAAATAATTTTCTATTTCCTAACTAACATCAAACTCACCCAACTTCCTGATTTTAATTAGTGGGGAACAACTTCTTGGTTATTTTAATCTTTTTTGGGTGCTCATTTCCTTTTTTATTGTTGTAAGAGTATATGAAATAACATCAGTTTGCTCCTTTGTAAAAGAGGAGGTTGTGTTAGAAGTGCTCTAAGGTGATTTTCAGCAACAGACTGCCAATAAATAGGGAAAAAAATCTTAACATGGTTTAAAGACTATTTATTCAAGCGGTAATTATGACTGGAAAACATCACAGTGGAAATGAGGTATAGCTTAGAAATCTCTGCTTTGGTTCTTTTTTTGAGTTCACTAAAATAAAATGAAATTATTAAAACTGAAACCATGACTATTTTTCTCTTTGAACTTTAGTTCCTGTTGAAATTGGAGAGAAAACCACACAGCGACCTAAGCATGCTGGTAGGAGAAGTGGCTGCCCTCCAGGGGTTTCACAAGGTGGCATTGCCTTCACTACCGAGTTTATTAAAAAGTGCTGGGTAGTGAGGTGTTGGATTAGATTCACAGGTTCCAGCAGTGGAAATACAGCATGTTGGGAATACAGCTGCCATGTAGGCTTGCATTAACCAACTCACAAAGTATGAATACATAAACCAAAATGCAAATATATTAGTTTATAAAAAGACTTTAATCCAAATTATTTAGGATACACCCATAAATCAACACAGTGCTGATTTACTGAAAGCTACTCCATAGGGAATAAAATACTAGTTAGAAGGCTATTTGGTGAGACTATGACAGTGCTTCTTATCCCCCCACCCCCTTTCTCTCTCATACTGAGGATTGAATCCAGGGGCACTCTACCTCTGATTCAGACCCCCCCATCCTATTTTGTTTTTAATTTTAAAATGATCTCACTAGCATGGTGGCAAACACTTATAATCCCAGTACTTGGGAGGCTGACACAGGAATATGGCAGGTTTGAGGACAGCTTCAGCAAATAGTGAGACTCTCATTTTTCTAGTGATACCCTGTTTCAAAATGATAATACAAAATTAGGGCTGGGGGTGTAGTTCAGAGGTAGAATGCTTCTGGGCTTAATCCCTAGTACTATTATAATAAATAGAGTCTCACTAAGTTGTTGAAGGTCTTGCTAAATTATTGAGGCTGGTCTAAAACCTGAGATCCTCTAGAATGTCATAGCCTCTCAAGTACTGAGATTACAGGCATGTCACACAGTTGCCTTTAGTATCTTACAGAAGTTTACTAACCCAACTGTTTAGATGAGTCCGAGAAGTGCTCAAGAAATTTGGAATCAATCAATACTACTATCAAGCTAGCTACAGCATTCTTATTATTTCTGTGCTAGAAATACTGTAGGTTTTACCTCTAAGATGCTTTGATATATTTTATTGCTTAGTACTGTGTGTGTTTGTATGTATACACTTGTATAAGTATTTTCTCATGTACAATATGGGAATGCATGATAACTACCTTCCCATACCTCTCTGCTTTGAAAAAATTAAAAATTTCTGATTATTTTACAAAAGTTCTAGATATGCTTGTTAATCTTTTAGGCTTGCCAAGTAAAGATTTATATTTTGAAGATTCTTTCCAGAGATAAACCTTCAATAGTAAATCAAACCCAGAGCATTCCTAATTCCTCACATTTTAATGATGATCTTTGTGCTGTGTGTGAGCGTGTGTATATAGAGAGGAACAGCTTTTAAGTTAACTTAGTTAATTTACTTATTTTAGAGTACTGGGGTTTGGACCCAGGAGCATTCTACCTCTGAGCTACAACCCCAGTCCTATTTTATTTTTATTTTGAAACAAGTTCTTATTAGATAATGAGACTCTATTTGCCGAGGCTTTCCTCAAACCTGTGATCCTCCTGTCTCCATCTCCCAAGCAGTTGGATTCCAGGCATGCGCCCCCACACCCGGCTGGGACCTGCTTTTTAAACACATGAAAGTCATATTCCAGATGCTTCCATGCTTGCCAGGAATTTGAAACCTGTTGTTGGTCTCCAATGTAAACTAATTGGTTGAAAAAGGATATTCACTTCAAAAAAGCCAAAAAGAATTCATCTCTCAGAATGTTAGTAACCACTAACTTCTGTTTTTTATTTTATATTTCTATACCTCAAAGAAGGGGGGAACAAACGATTTCTCCTTTATGGCCTCCCCTTTTTCTAAAAATAATTCACTTTTGGGTTGTTACCCTCTAACACATGCCAAAATTCAACCCAGAGTGAATTTTTGTAGCTAACTTAGAACCCCAAAATAGAAACTGCTGACAGTTCCTTAAATACAGCAACACTGGCAGGTGCCTTGGTAATAAATTCACAAGCTTAGAATCCACAAAACAATAAAGTTATGCAAATTTGAGCATGTAGGAGAATAATCTGAAACAAATGGCAGGGCAGAAAGTTTAGTAGTGTGGCAATCTGGCTTTGCTAATGTAAGGCCAGTGACCCTGAGCAGAATCAGGGAGCTTCCAGATCAGGGCAGCTCCACAGACGTGCAACACAGGAGGGTAGCTTAACATGCTCCCTAGTCAGCAGTATCTGCTGTCATTGTTGCCACGACCACCCACAGACGTGAGAACCCATGAATAGGTTTTGTAGTTCAGGTACAGCTCAGCAAGGCAATGGAGAATTAGAGGTGGGCTACCTGGATTGAAGTTTGCAAAGTTGCTGTGTTTTAATTGGTCCTTCATCATCATTCCCAACAGTAATATTCAGATTAGTTGTTTGATTTTAGTAAAACAAGCCTGTCAGGCATTTCTGAATTTCATTTATGTTAAATATCCATACTTAATTATCTTTTACTTTGGTTACTATATCTCTAATATTATCAACATAGTAGAAAGTTGTGGGGTTTTATTTAGTAAAAATAAAAGGTTATATGTTTAGTTTAATTATTTCATAAACATAATTTCAATTAATATTTAAAATACCTTTAATGACCTTAGGGGAAAATAGAACTGAGGAACACAACATTACCTTTTATTAGATGTAGGTCAGTTATAGTTTTATTTTTTTTTATATTTATTTATTTATTTATTTATTTATTTATTTATTTATTTATTTTTTTGGTGGTACTGAGGTTCCTGGAAGCCCTTCTACCTCCGGGCTACACTCCCAGACCTATTTTTACATTTTTATTTGGAAACAGGGTCTCCTAAGCCAGCGTGCGTGATCCTCCTATCTCTGCCTCCCAAGCGCAGGGATTACAAGTGTACGCCACCACGCCTGGCCAGTTATAGTTTTTGATCCTATACTATTGATTGCATAATGTAACAGAAGTATTTGACATTTTTTCTTTTTTTTTCTTAATGTGTGGTGCTGAGTATTGAACAAAGGGCTACTCTACCTCCGAGCTACAGCCCTACCCAGCCCAATTTTTTATTTTTTATTTTGAAACAGGGTCTCACTAAGTTGTGGAGGACCTTACTAAGTAGCTGAGGCTATCTATCTGTGAACCACAATCCTCCTGTCTCAGCCTCCCAAGTAAAGGACTTACAAGTGTGCACCACCACGCCTGGCTTTCATTTTGTTTTTTAATAAAATTTAACTACCAAAGAATCACAAAGTGGCTGTTATGTGTATTCATAACCATTAGAACGATGACCTTTTTAAAGTGTTATAAATTAATCATCCTATTTGAGGTGAAGAAGTGGTGGATTCTTATAAGTTTATAAGGGGGAGGGACCATAACTCCCCTTTTTAATGACAAATGTCATTATTTAGCATTATTGTCTGTCAATTAATCTATTCTCAGTAGATATTACCTAAAATAAAAAACAGTCATCACTCAAAGACTCAGGTTCACAAAAAAATGGGTTTAAGGCTGAGCGTGGTGGCGCACGCTTGTATCCCAGCATTCGGGAGGCTGAGGCAGGAGGATTGTGGTTCACGGACAGCCTCAGCTACTTAGTGAGGCCCGGTTTCAAAATAAAAAATAAAAAATAGGGCAGGGGGTGTAGCTCAGAGGTTGAATGACCCTGGGTTCCATCCCCAGACACGCAAAAAAAAAAAAAAAAAAAAAAAAAAAAAGGTTTAATGGCATGGTGGCCATGACCCTGCAAAGCTGCTCAGGACAGAGGTCTGGGGAAGCAGCTGGCATTCAGTGTTCAGCTCACAGAGCCAGGACTGAGATATAGATACCAGACTTATGTCAAGTTCACCACACCTCCCATGAGCAGAGTTTCCAGTCATCCAAATGTTTTAATGCGTTTAACCCAGTGCCATCTATTCTTTAGAGTTCTACTTAAAATTCTTTCTGGAAGAGGTGTGAGAAATCTATATAGATACTTCAGTAATTTTCCTGATTACTTCCTCAATTAAACATTTCCAAACTAAGAACCAAAATATTCAGGTGGAAACAAGACTGACTGGTAAATATTATTAGGTGGACCATGTAGCCAGAGTTCTCCTAAGGGATTTCTATACCCACCTTCAAGACAGTTTTTTAAATTTTTCCAAGTGTCTGTAATTTGTAACTATGCTGCTGTGCTTAACTCTCAATCTCTCCTTCTCTCTGATTTTTCTAAACAAACAAACAAAACTCTACTCACCTAATCTTGACTCTTAATTCTTTTCTGGAATATGGGTTTCCTAGTACAAGTAATGACAAATCCTTAAAATTAATGGATATATTCAATAACTGGGCCAATGAAAGAAAGGAAACTCTAGCACCAGGATCCCAAAAGTTGTTCCACTCTCCTGGCAACTGAATTAGGTGTAGAATAGTAGGATTGACATAAGCCATTATGGATTTCAATTAATACATTGGTAAGCTACTTTAAGCAAAAGTTAAGATGATGTTTAATTAAAATGATTGAAAAAAATCTCAACTGGCATATCCTTTTATATTGAAGCCAAAAATTTTATTCTTTTTTTACACTGAATATGGTGTGTGTGTGTGTGTGTGTGTGTGTGTGTGTGTGTGTGTAGTAATAGGGGTAGAACCTCTCAGTCCTTTTTTAAATCTTTAAATTTTGTTTTAAGAGCCAGGCATGGTGGCACACACCTAGTACTTGAAAGGCTGAGACAGGAAGATTGCAGGTTCTAGGACAGGCTCAGCAATTTAGTAAGACTCTCAGCAACCTAGGAAGACCCTGTTTCCAAATAAGAAATAAAATTGGTCTGGAGGTGTAGCTCAGAGGTAGAATGCCTCTGGGTTCAATTTCCAGTAAAAAATACACACACACACACACACACACACACACACACACACACAATTTGTTTTGAGACAGGATCTCACTAGTTGCCCAGTCTTATCTTGAGTTCCTCTTGCCTTCACCTTCTAAGTACTTGTGATTACAGGTGTGTGTTACCATGTCTGTCTGGCCTTTTTTATATTCAGTAGATTTGTGAATAAATAGTTAAAGGCAGAGAAATCAACATTTATCTTATAACATTAGGATAAGTAAAAATTTGACTTAATTTCAGATGTGGAGGGCCCTCAACACATCCTATTGTGAAGAGATACTCAAAGATCTCAAAGTGTTTAGTGTGAAAAGTCTAAGTTTATGTTATCCTCAAATTTATGTTTATTTCATGCCATATTTGGTAGCTGATAATGTTATACATTAATGTATATGCCATTAATGTATATAATGTATATTTTGTTATTAATTTCTGGTCACAATAAAATGGGGTAAAAATTAATAACAAAAAGCCATAATACAAAATAAACAACAACCTAAAAGAAACAAGCCATTAAAAACTGTTAGATTAAAGGAAATCAAAACTGTGTTATGGATTATTTAAGGAATATTAACACTCTTCAAGGATAGAGATAAAGCTGTATACATTGCAAATATCCAGTATTAAATGTTTTTACTATAAGACTAACAAAAAACCTTGCAGATAATGGGCATATTTTAACATATATAAAATTTAAACATAAAATAATAGTAAAATGAATTGTGATAAACAATAAGATGTACAGAAGCAACAAAAAAGTGAGACCCATCTGTGCAAGAAGTATTTCTTAAAATTTTTTATTTAAGCTAGATGCAATGGTGTACACCTAAAACCCCAGCTACTCGGAAGGCTGAGCAGGAGGAACACATGTCAGGCCAGTCTATGCAATTTAGTCAAGAACTTGTCTGCAAATAAAAAGTAAAAAGGATTGGGATGTAACTCAATGGTAAAGCATCTCTGGGTTGTTCAATCTCCATTATTTGAAAATGTCTATTTACACTTATAAAATGTATACATTATATATAATTTTAAATTCTGAACACAGTTTCCAGAAAAAATTATAAATCACAGCTATTTTAAAAATGAGTAAAGAAGCTGGGCATGTTGGCTCAAGATTGTAATCTCAGCATTTGGGAGGCTGAGAATGGAGGATTGCAGTTCGCGGACACCCTCAGCTACTTAGTGAGCCCTTTGCAACTCAGTAAGACTCTGTTTCAAAATAAAGAATAAAACATAGGTCTTGTGATGTAGCTTGGAGGTAGAATGCCCCTGGGTTTCATCCCAGAACCACACACACAAAAAAAGTGAGTAAAGAAGTTGACATGAAATATAAATTTAAAAAATTAAAAAAATTATAAGCTAATGTATGAACCTACATAGAAAAAAATCAGTAGCTAACTGTCATTAATTTTAAGGTATAAAACTGCAATATTTAAAATTAAAGAAATTACAAATGGATATTTAAAAATCTGACAGAAAGTTCACATCATCAAAAATATATTTACAGACCAATCCCTTTTTAGCCATATAGACAAAAAGTCTAAGTATAAAATGGAAAATTAAATTTAGTAATATCTTAAAGGAATAGTTCAAACTAGGGATGGTTGAGTCAGGAAATCATCAATAGGTAATCACAATAATAGATCAAAGGGGAAAAAGTCTCACTAGAAGTGGATTAAAAAGTATGAAAAGAAGCCATCTCTTCCTGGGGGGAAATATTACTAAGCTAGAAATAATATAACTCTTCACTATATAGGAAAATGTGTCTCAGTGATTGTCTTAACTGTGAAATGCCCAGAAAATTCTTATTTCTAGTAGTGTATGTCTTATATTTAATCACATATTAAAGATTATTGAGGTTATTCACTTCTCCAAAACATCAAATAATTTTCTAGTGTATTAATAAAAACATCTCTTTCTCCATTCTTGCAGAAACACCATTAAAATGACAATAATGATTTAAAGCATAAGCCCATAGCAGAATGGGAATAGGAGAGGAGATATTTACAGGCAAGTGTCAACAAAGTTTTGGAAGATGTGAGGAGGGCAGAGGAATTTCACATGCAGTGTCTAGAGGGAAAAAGATTGAGGAGCAAGATATTTTGTTTGCTCAAACTCCAAGGAGTCCAGGGTGTATGGCTGGCGGTGAGGTGAAGGGCTGAATATAGTAGTTGGTTATATGTTTAAATAGCTGTTAGATCACCAGATCAAATCTCCTTCATTTTCTCTCCACCCTATATGATAGGAAAATACCCTTCTTGTCTAGCCAAGTTTCAGAAGCTGATTCTTTGAAGAAATTAGACCATAGGATTTTGACACTTTGGGACGCCAGAGATATGGGAAGCTGGGAGTGAGGAAGATAGAGATTAAATGAAGGTCTACATCTAGTATATGAGAATTGTCAGCCCACTTGCTTACCTGCCAACAGTCTTTCAGAGGAACATCCAACACTGAGGAGATAAATAAAACCTTGAAAATGGGAGGAAAGAAACAGAAACTCAGAAAAAAATGCATTTAATACAAGAACAGAAGGGAACCTTAAGAACAAATCCAGCAAAAGCTTTAGAAAGACAGGACATATGTCAAACAAGAAGATACTGTTTTGTTCTCCTATGGATCCTTTTTCTCTGCTTTAGGTTTGGTTACAGTGAGCCTCTCACATTCTTTCCTTCTTTGGCTCTGCTGTTCCCTTCATTTCTCAGTCCTGCACATTCTTTATGCCACCAACAACCCTAGGTTCCAGTTTTGAGGCCTTCTTAACAGATAGGTCTGTGACTGGGAGGTCCCATCTTCTGGCTTCTCCTGGGTTGCATAATTCCATGTTTCAAGGTTAGACCTGGCTCCTAAGGTCCTACTGGAGCCTGGGAGAAGAAGGAGCGAGAATGAGGCTTTTTCATTTCAAAAATGTAGAAAGAACACTAGAAGAGGTTAATGAGGAAAGAAGACTTGTTTTCAAAAAAGGGGCAGGGATAAATTCTAGCATGGTTTATCTTTCTAAGAATGCTTAGAATGTCTTCTGTGAAGGAAGTAGAGAAGAAAAAGGCAGCACTATTAAGAATGCTGTACATAGGATTGTCACAAATCACCACTGATAGGTGGGGAAAGGATCATGTCAGGTATGATGGTAAAAAGTGAATTTTATATTTTGGAGAGTAATCTATACATAAGGGACAAGCATCATTAACACACAGATTAGTATAATTCAAAACACATTTCAGCTGCACAAACTTTTGCAGTTTGCAACATTTTCACTTGTTTGTCTTACTGTTCATGATTTTCTGCCGATAAATATATGATATAATTATAAAAGTACTTCAAAACAATTTAAAGCTTTTATTAAGAAAATTAAGAATTCACCTTCTTTGGTTAACATTCCTAGAATCAAGTTTTCACTCTACTGTTTGCTAGATAGGATACAGTACTTGACCAAGTACTGTAGCCTTTAGTGTTCCAGTTTTCCCATTTGTAAAATGAAAAGACTATTAGCTTATAAGAAATGTTCCATCAGGTCTAATAACTTTGTCTTTTGTCATATTATTATTAATTATTATTATTATTATTATTATTATTACTATTACTATTAGCATTCGGTCTAGCCTCATTTTTAACTTCTTAAGATATTGCCTAGCTTTTGATTATCTAACTTTTTTTTTTTTCCGGTACTGGGAATGGAACCCATGGGCATTCTACCTTTGATTTACACCCCTGGCCTTATTTCTTATTGTTTATTTTGAAACATGGTCTCACTAAGTTGCAGAGGGCCTCACTAAGCAGCTGAGGCTGGCTGCGAACCTGTGATCACTATCTCAGCCTCCCAAGTAATGGGATTACAAACATGTGCCACCATGCCTGGCTTGATTATCTACTTTTATATTTTAATTTTTCTTTTCACTTTATATTCAAACATTTATTCTGATGAAGTGTACATGTTTAGTGCAAACATGACCCTGCATGATGAATTCTGTAAACAGAAACCTCTTAATATATTGTCCTTTATATTATAAATGATATATTCCCTGTAACAGAGGTACTTTTCAGTATGAATATATGCAAATTTCTCTATATTTTAATGAATAAAACTGATAAAAATTTGGTTGCATTTCTATTTGTTTAGGAGAACTTTTATTATTATTGCTACTTGAATTTCAAATTAAATATTCCTAGTATCAGCCTCTTTAACTTGGAGATATTTTATTTATGTTCATTTTATATTTTAAAAGATGGTAAAGTAGTGTCACTATATTTTCCTTATCTATTTTATTTTGAAGAAGCCAACAAAATGTTAAGTTCTTATGGAGACATTTCTTTAAAAAGCTATGGTGTCATACCAGGAACAGTCATTATTTAAAAAGTGTGACATTCTGACAGTGTCAGAAAAAAAAAAACAAACGGTGACTATGTGAAATTTACATGCCTAAGTTTGTAACTAAAACTAATTTTGTCAGAGAATATTTTATAATTACCAAATTAAAGAACTGTATAATTGAAGTAAAATGAGCTCTGCATGTGTCTTGAAGCATAATCTCTTAGTACTTTGGTTATTTTTCTCCAAATGCATTGTTTTGTAATATAGATAATTTATTTTAGAAATAATCACAGAGTAGATTATTTTTCAAGGACTTCTGGTTGGGGAAATTCAGGAGCAATTTACTATATGAATTATTATCACATTAATTTAGTGACTTTTAAAAGAGGAACAGCAAGTAAACCAACTTCCAAATGTACCCCTGCTCATGCTTCTGTATTTTATTTATAGCAGAGGAAAACCTTTCTTCATTTCTTCCTGTCAGCTGTGCAGAGGCAGTTCTACTAAAATTGGGTGAAAGAATCTCGAAAATATACTTTTAGTGCTTTGAGTTAGTCTCTGTTAAATAATTTGAGTAAGGTAATTATTTTTCTAGCTAAATTGACAGTACAGTTCCATGCTATAGGTCTAAAGAACAGCCTTTAATTTTTTAAAGCATTTCTGTATGACAAACATGTTAAAACTCACTCAGTATGGAGAATTTATTTTTACAGAGTAACTTTTTAGAAGTATAAGGAGTATTTCTATATTTTTTCACATGTTATAAAGTACGAATCCATAGTTCTCCAAGCTAACTGCTCAAAAGGGCATTTTATCACTTTTTGGCCAGTTTGGTCCTCTTCTAGTAAGACTGGCAAGATATTTAAATGATTTGGCATGTGCCACTACATTTAAGAGAGAGGATGGATATATATGAAACTATTTAAAACTTGAAAGATATGGAAAAATACCATCTTCGAGTTGAAATTAAATAGCTGTGAATGATGTATAATTTAACCTCGTGTCTATAAAATAAAGATATTATCATTCTAATGAACTGAGAATTGTTAAAATGAAATAATCAATGTAAAATGCTTTGAAAAGTATAAAATACTATGAACAATAAGGTGTTATGTTTTCTTTCCTTCCTTCTTTCCTTCCTTCCTTCCTTCCTTTCTTGAAACAGAGTCTTACTGAGTTGCAAAGAGCCTCGCTAAGTAGCTGAGGCTATATGTGAACCATGATCCTCCAGTCTCTGCCTCCTAAATGCTGGATTACAAGCGTGGGTGACCAGGCTATGCCTAAGGTGTTATTTTTTGACTATGGTTTTGTGATCTAGAACTATATTAGAGTTAAGCACATTTATTCTAAGTAAGAAGGGAAATTGAGAATTATTGTTGAATCAGCCAACATTCTTGTTGCTATCATCTAAAATGACTGAACACACAACCCAAAGGAAGGAAGATTTATGTGCTCACAGTTTTTTGGAGATTTGGGGTTCAGTCCATATGAGGCCAGAGTTTGAAGCTCAAGGCGTGGCAGTTAGAAGCCATCATGGAGGTGGGACGCAAGAGGAGCAAGCAAGCAAGGGCCGTCAAGGATACAGGCATAGTCTCTAAGGCTGGTTTTTTGTCCAGCCACGTCCCATAGACCTAGGTTACCACCCTCTTGACTTAACCAACCCTGAACTCTTCAGGGAACATTCTACATTTGACAATAACAAATGTATTTAAAGTATTTCAAGTATTTTAAGTAATTCAGATTTAATAAGTAGAAATAGAATATGCCTGCAATGGCAAGAAGATAAAGTTATATAATTTATTGGATGTGCAGGACCAACTCACTTTGTTGGCAAAGTTGAAGTTGGGTAGAATGGTATTGTTATTTAAATAATCTGACCAGGGGAAGAAGAAAAGATGATATTGCAGTGGCAATAACAACAATTACAAGGATATAATCTCTACCAGGACAAAAATTTTTGTCTCAATTTTCTTATTTGTTTTCTTTTAATTTTACATCACAGTGAGATTCAGAGCGATATCAACATACATGCACACAGCATTTGTTGTATTTCTCTCTGGTTCCCACCCTGTTCCCCTCTCCTCATAGATACTCTTACATGGATACAATGGATACAAATAACTTCCTGTATGAATAAAGTATTATTTCAATATTTTTCCATCTGGAATCTTCCCTTTCTCCTTCCCATTTCCCTCTCTTGATTTGCCTACCTCATTCCACTCGTGTCTCCTTCATTTATCTGAGGTCCTCTTTGTTTCCCAGTTTCTCTCTACCTTCTACATATGAGTTAAAACTTATGACCCTTCACTTTCTGTGACTGGATAATTTCACTAATCTATTTTCCAGTTCTTCATTTTTCTGCAAATGATGATTATGCTCTTTTTTATGGCTAAATAGAATTCCGTTTTGTGTATATGCCATACTCTTGTAATCCAAATGTCTGTAGATGGACACCTAGGCTGGCTCATAGTTTCACTATCATAAATATAACACAAACAACAATAAATGCTGCATAGGATGCAGAGAAATATGAACCTTTATACACTGTAGATAGAATTGCTAATTAGTATAGCCACTATAGAGATCAATATGCAGGTTCCTTAAAAGACTGGAAATGGAGCTATTATACAACTCAGCCCACTTTTGAGAACATTTCCAAAGGAATTGAAATAATATTACTGTAGGAAAATATGCATTTCTTTTCTTTCTTTTTTTTGTGGGTCTGGGGATGGAACCCAGGGGCATTTGACCTCTGAGCTATACCCCCTGCCCTATTTTTTTTTATTCTTTATTTTGAAACAGGGTCTCACTAAGTTGAAGAGGGCCTCACTAAGTAGCAGAGGCTGTTTGGTCTCAGCCTCCTGAATGCTGGGCTTACAAGCGTGCGCCACCATGCCCGGCTTTCTTTTTTTTATAGATCCAAGTATTAGGCTGTGATGCATAGTAGGTACTTCAGAAATATTTAGTGACATTACTAAATATTTAGCACTTACTATAAAATAATATCCTTTGCATATCTGTATACTCTGTTGTTATCCCATAACCTTCATTTCTAATACTGATATCTTGTCTTTTTTTTTTAACCATGACCAGTCTAACTAGAATTTTGTCAATATTATGGTTTTTCTCAAATAATCAGCTTCTGAATTCACTAATCTTCTTTATTGTTGTCCTGTTTTCGATTTCATTGATCATCACTCTGAACTTCATTATTACTTTTATTTACTTTGCTCTAGGCTTTATTTGCTGTCTGTTCCTAGTTTCTTAGAGTAGAAACTAAGGTAATTCACCTAACACCGTTTTTTTTGTTTTTTGTTTTTTGGTTTTTTTTGTATGTGTCTGTATGTACTGAGGATTGTACCCAGGGACATTCTACCTGCCATTTACACCCACTCTCCGCCTCAGGCCTGTTTTAATTTTTGTAATGAATCAGGATCTCACTACATTCCTGAGAGTCTCACTAAGTTGCTGAGGCTGTCCTCAGACCTGTGATCCTCCTGTTTCAGTCTCTGAGTACTGGGATTAGAGGTCTGTGCCACCATACCTGGCTTTTTTATTAAAATGTATTTGGTGCTATGAATTTCTTTGATGTGATGCAATAATTTTTTCTAAGAAATGCTTTAGCTATAATTCACAGATTTCTATATATTATATTTATACTTACACTTAATTTAAAACCTTTAAAATATATAGAAATAACTGTCAAGTGACAAATGTTAATTTGCTTGGATATAGTATTTATGTATAGGTATGTCAAAACTTCATATTGTTTATCTTAAATTTACACAGAAAAGTACTTTCAAATTTTTCTTCTGATTTGTTCTTTGAGCCACATATTATTTATTTATGTATTTATTTATGTATTTATTTATATTTGGTGGTACTGGGGTTCCTGGAAGCCCTTCTACCTCCAGACTACACTCCCACAGGCTACACTCCCAGACCTATTTTATACTTTTTTTTAAAATGTGAAAACAGGGTCTCTTAAGCCAGCGCGGCTGGCTTCAAACCTGTGCGATCCTCCTGTCTCTGCCTCCCCAGCGCAGGGATTACAAGCGTGCGCCACCACGCCCAGCAAACCACAGATTATTTATAAGTGTCTTATTTATTTTACAAATATTTGAATGTTCCCCCATATATCGTTTTGTGTGTGACTTTTAATTTATTATATTGGGTTCATAAAACATAATTTGTATGAGTTGATTTTTGAAAATTTATTGAGACTAGTTTTCTATCATATGGTAGAGTCTATTAAACCATATTTAGACATAAATATTTCCTAAGCACTTGAAAAAAACATGTACTTTCTACTAAGTTTTATGTAAATGTTAACATCAAGCTTGTTGATAGTGCTATTCAAATCACGCATATCCTTACTGATTTTCTATCTGCTTTTTATATCAATTATCGGGAAAAGAATATTAAAATCTCTCACAATATAATGGTGGATTTGTTTCTTTCTCCTTGTCATCCTATTAATTTTTGCTTCATGTTGAAGCTCTTGTATTGAGTGTGTAAACATTTAGAGTCTTTATTTACTGTTGGTAAATTGACCCCTTTCCTATTATAAACTAGCTATCTTTAGTGATATTCTTTGCCGTGCAATTTATTTTGTCTCAAACTTTCTTTTGATCAGTGTTAGCATAGAACACGTTTCCCTTATTTTCATCTTAAGCTATATGTGTCATCGTATTTATATTATAGTAGAATCTTGCCTTTTTATCCAATTTGGTGATCTCTCTGACTTTTAAGTGTAATGTTTAAGCCATTTGCATTTAGAGGGGTTATTGTGATTTAAATTTGTCATTTTACTATTTATTTCCTACTGATGTTATCTGTTCTTTCTTTCTCTTTCCCTTTCACACTTTATTTCAGATTGATTTATTTAAAGAAGTTATTTCATTTTTTTCTCCTTTTGTTGGCTTATTATCTACAGCTCCTTCTTTTATTTTGGTTTCTCTTTAGGGTTTATAGTATTTGTCTTTAACTTTTCAGTCTGCATTTAAAGTGATATTATAGTACTTCATGTACAGTATGAGAACTTTACCAAAATTATACTTCCATTTCAACTTTTTGGTGGTGCACTGTTTTTGTCACATATTTTATTATTTCAGCTATAAACTCTATACTGCATGTTTACAAGTTTTAATAAGCATTCAGTTATCTTTAAATTTAAATTATAAAATCATGTTTTTCTAGTTACTTTTCAGGTGCTATTAATTTCTGTGCATATATTAATTTTTATGTCTCATTTCATTTTCCTTTTATTCTGAAGGACTTCTTTCAACATTTATTAAAGTATGAAACTTCTAGTGATGAATGATGTCAGCATTTGAATGTGTGAATAGATCTGGTTCATTTTTGAAATATATTTTGGCTGGCTATGAAATCCGAGTTGACATTTTTCTTTTGGTACTTAAAAAATGTTACACCTCTGACTTCTTGGTTAAGATGTTTCTGACGTGAAATACATTGCCATTCTTATCTTTGTTTCCTTGCATATAAAGTGAGTCCTCCTCCCCACTCGTTGGTTCTTTTAAGATTTCCCTTCCCTCAGGACTCAAGCAATTTGATTATAATGTGCCTTGAAGTCGTTTTTACTTATTATGCTTGGTGTCTGTTGACCTTTTTGGACCTGTGGGTTTTAAATTTCCATCAAAATTTAGAAGGTTTTTGGACATTATTTCTTGAGACATTTCACGCTTTTTGAGAGCTTTAAATGTCAGTAGGTGAGGCCATTTCAAGTACAATAAAATGAATTTGACAATCCTTCCTTCTACTTGAAGTTTTCAAATTCTCTTTTTGTGTTTCATATTGGTAGTTTCTGCTGCTATCTCGCCCCTCCCCTTGCAGCATAAAATCAGAGCTACCTTCATCCGAAGTGTTTTTCTGACACATTGTAGCTCCCATCTATAGAACATAATATTTTGAACACATAGAATACAGTTATATAACAATCTGCACATGTTTTATACTATAGTTAGTTCTATTGAGGACCATGTTTTCTTGGTCTTTGCATGCTTGGTAATTTTTTATTATATGCCAAGTAATGAAAATTTACCTTTTTGAGTGCTGGTGTGTGTGTGTGTGTGTGTGTGTGTGTGTGTGTGTGTGTGTGTGTACTCCTGTTAAGTATCCCCTGGCTTTGTTCAGGGACAGTCATTTGAACAGTTTGTTTCTTGTTCCTCACAGGCTGACGAGCCATGGGCAGAGGTCTGCAGTTCTCACTGTCTCCTGGTACTCCTCTTTTCTTTCTGGTTCTGTCCTGAGAACACTGTGGGCCCTCAGCTCTGTCTCTTTACCTCTCCAAATCTGCTGAGTTGTTTCTGGGTTTCTGTTCACTGTACCTTCACTGGAAAATCTTTCAAGGCATTAATTTAGCTGGCGCAGTCTTAGGGTTCACATTGTATATTTCACATCTCTTAGGAATCAATGTCCTTCATTTTCGGAGGTCAGGTCGGGTGTCTGAAAACCTATACTTCAGCTATTTTTTATTCATTTTTTATTGTTTTAGGTGGGAGGGTAAATCTGCTCTATTATATCATCTTAACGGCAAGTGGAAGTTTCTCATTCAGAAATTTTCATATCATAAGAATAATGTTTTAAATCCCTATTTCCCTCCATTTTATTAAGAAGGCTAAGCCTTTCACCTCAATCCCTCAATTTCCTTATCTATAAAATTTTAATTATAGTTTTTCTTTCTATCAGGATTGTTGAGAGATTTAAATGAAATAAAACACTCTAAAACATTGAATAAATACATAGCAAAACCCTAAGTAAATTACTTATTTTATTGCTGTCATTAATTTTTTGTTACAAATCACAAGAAACACTCATTTACTTTTAAATGCTTGCCAACTTATATTAGGTTCAGTTTCTATTCCTGTTAATAAGCCGCAGATTTACATTTATTTATGCAAAATTTTAAGTGGATCTATTGAATGAAGAATAATAATCATATAGCTTAAAAGACATACAGGTGGTCATTGTTAATATAGGCAGAGGATAAAGTTTCTCAGGAGAAATTTTGTTAAGGACAATTAACATAGTCCTCATAATACTCTCTTGAGACTAAAAGTCTCTAACCAGATGAACTCCCAGTAACAATTCTTGGAGTCCTATATTCATGATTTAGATCCTCTTACATAGAATCTACTCCTGTAAAGGAAGATGCCCATTAAATTCCATCTTTCTTAATAAAAGCTGATCTGTTTAACCAAACAAAGTCAGCAACATGGGATTTTAATGTATCTCTATGGGGCCTTACTCATCAGTTTTTAAATGCATAGGTCATTGAAATTACCCATTGGGAAACATTTCAACATTCCCTAAGGTGAAATAAAGAGGCTACTTAATAGTAAATACTTCATGTGTTATGAACTTTTGGCAAGGGAGATAATTAGTAATGTGCTATTTAAAACCTACATGGGAATTTATGTTATATAAATTCTAACCACAGTTATAATACATTAGATATAATTTAATGGAAATAATATTAGGCACATTTCAAATTATAACATTCTGAGATTACAAAGAAAGTTGCCTATGGTCTGCATGTGCAGCTCTGCTGTGTCAGTTTGTAGAGTATTAGCAATGATGATAAGGGACTATTTCTCATGTCACAATTAAAACTAAAATCCAAATTTTTATTTAAAGCATGTGAGGTTGATAAATGTGTACTAAGTTGTAGTTGGGACTAAGAAGTCAGTCATGGTGTGCTATCACATAGCATGATTACTATAGGTAATGATAATGCACTGTGTATTTCAAAAAGCTAGAAGAAAGGCATTAGAATGCTGTCATCACATGGAGAAGGCAAGGGTTTAAAGAGATAGACATGTTTAGCCTGCTTTAAACATTACACATTCTATACATATATCAAGTACATGTATAATTTTTATAGGTGTCTGTTTTGATTTTGGGAATTGAGCCCTGGAACATTCTACCTCTGAGATATATCCCCAGCCCTGTTTTATTTTTTATTTTGAAGCAGGGTCTCACTAATTGCAGAGGGTCTCCTTAAATTCCTAAGACTGATCTTGAACCTTTGATCCTCCTGTCTCAGCCTCCCAAGTATTGGAATTACAGGTGTGTGTGCCACCAAGCCTGGCTATTTCTATATTTTATGTACTAATATTTTTAACTGAAAAATATATTTCATTCAACTAAAAATAGAAAATGGTTAAAATGTTACTATCACTATGAAACACATTAAGATAAGAGACTACAATTCATCAAAAAAAAGTTTAAAATGCATTTTTTTTGTTTTGGGTGGTACTCGGGTGCCCTGGAAACCCTTCTACCTCCGCGCTACACTCCCAGACCTATTTTATATTTTTATTTGGAAACAGGGTCTCTTAAGCCAGAGTGGCTGGCTTCGAACCTGCAAGATCCTCCTGTCTCTGCCTCCCAAGCATGGGGATTACAAGCGTGTGCGTCACCACGCCCGGCAAAAAAATGCATTATTATTTTAAACGTTTTTTTATTTTATTGGTATGCTATAGTCTCACATCATGTGGATCATGTTGATAATGGCATGTATTCACATAGTACTTGAAGATAGCAAAATATGAGACACAGAAATAAATTTCTACCTTGGTTCTAACTAAAGATCTCTTTGCTTTCTTTCCTTTTTTCTTTCTTTCTTTTTTTTTTTTTGCATTCAGTAAAATAGCAACTACTTTGGCATAGATTTTATCCTCACTACTCTGAAATTCCACCAGAAAATGTTACTAAATTCACCTTTATATATGTATTTATTTCCACAAAAAAGAATCATAGTTTTCTTGTATAAAAATAGGAAAACATATTTATTGTAAAGTTTCTACTAAAAGTAATAATCCAGTATATTCTAAAATAGTTTGAAGGAGCCTTTATTTTTTTTTCAGTTTACCAATCATATTGACTCACAACCAGGTTCTGTCTGCCTTCTCCAGGATTTCTTCTGTAGTGAACATATTAATAGAAATATCCTTTACCAGAGTCTTAATGGGTAGTTATTTGTGGAGGGGGGAGAACTGATAGAAGAACATAGCATCTTAGCAATGTTTTCATATCTACAATGAGCTAATTCAGGATACCTTAGATTGTCAGTAAAAGGTAGACATGACTTTTTTAGACATTGCCAAAGCTGTGATTGTTTTTCTGACAAATGGCAATGTGTTGTCATAGTAGAAATATCATCTGTTAATACTAGGTGGCAGAAACAACCCAAGCACTTTACAGATATTATCTCATTGCAACAAGCTTGCATGGCATTGTTTTGGTAAGGAAACTGGGGATATAGCTCAAGTAGGAAGAAAGAATTCTAATTAAGTTGTCAAATATCAAAGACATCATCATAGTGACTATTTCAGAGTACTTGTGTTCACACGTGGCCTCCAGAAATAGGTCAGGTGGTATTAGTATTAAAATAGCAGATTGAATTGATCTATCATTCTATTACTCTTACAAGCATTTTCTCTGTATCCAAAATTACTATTGTAATTTTTTAAAGTTTTTAGGGAAGATAAAATCCACATATTTTAAGCCTTTGTTTTGGCAGAAAAAAATAGGACTTAAGAATCTGCAATTTGTTCAAAGTGCAAATATGCTGTGGCATTTGGGCGTTATTCCAAGGGCACAGATTTAACTTGGAATTTTGGTGACTGTTGCTGGGAATGTACTGTTTATCAAATTCAGTGTTAACTGCACAGTTGAAGATTTTCTAGCAAAACTCTTTCTCTTTTTAACACTTAAAAAATCTTCCGCCAACTTCTAAGGGTTGATAAGTAAAAATTCATAAGGAATTAGGCCTTTGATGCACAAATCTTCTATTAAAGGGTCAGTGAGGTCGTTTTGTAGAGTTTGCATAATTGGGATTTGGCTGATCTGGCCTCTGCTAAATCCTCATGGCCTTGCATCTTAATGGAATAGTACAGGATGGTGTCGGTAGTCCTTTGCTGTCTTAGTCTGTTGGGCGGTAGTAGTTACTCCTGAGAGGTTTATAGGTGGTATTTTAATCAGGTGCATTGGGATTCTCTGAACTGTGAGGGTTTGATTCCAAAGAGTGTCTAAGTAATGCTGTTTCCTTATGTATAAAATATCTTGAAAGGAAACGCTATGAACAGGGAGTGCCTTTCAGCCTGTTGTTGAAGGTCTTGTGAGCCTCCTTCTTCATTGCTTTCAGAATCTGTCCCCCTTCTGTGCTTCTGCCTTGTCCACTACGACAGGTCTTGCTGGTGTCCTTCCCTCTCATGCACTGGAACAAATGTCTGATTGAAAAGCTATTGACAATAGGGATCATAATTCTCCCAGCCGGTCACACAGCAGAATTCAAGAACCTGTTAACATAATACATTCTTCTTAAAGACAGTACATGGTATCTTCTCTTGGGGCAGTTTGTTGTTGTTGTTGTTGTTGTTAATCTACAAAGGGTGAAAAATGGTCTTTTTAAAATTCAAAATACTAGAGGATTGATGAAGAAATGCCCTTATTATGCTCCCTAGAACCTGTATAGGAAAAGGCAAAGGAATTGGTGAATGTATAAAATGTATAGAATGAAATGGGTGCATTATAATTCTAGGGCATTTTTGTCATCCTTGGGCTAAGGCCCTAAGGGAGTCAAACCCCTTGTTGGCGGGACTGATTCCCTCCGGTTGTGTTCATTCAGCATTCTTCTTCTCTTTCAACCTGTATCTTGGGGGTTTTACTCCCCCTGCTGGCTCTTGTCATGCATTAGAGTTGAGCCTTTCATTGCCTCTCGATTGTCTTTCTCTAAAGGAAGTCTCAGGGCTTAGTAATGTTTATATGTTCCAAACACCGCAGCAACCTTGTGAGCATAAAGGTATGGATTTTACGTGTGCAGAAACTCATTACTTTGCAAAGTTTTCCTAGAGAGGCGAGAGTAGACCAATGCTAATTTAGGACATACAGAAAAGACAATTTGAATTTTTGAATGCTAAATGTAATTGGTTTAATTACAAATCATTTGCTAAAAAAAAAGTTATGTTCTGGTCCATAATGAAGAAAGTTTCTTTCTCCCTCTTAAGATAGCAGTAATTGTGCTACAAAAAAAGAAGACAAAATGTTTGCATTTTAAAAGAATTCATAAAACCTTTGAAAACTGATAGCTTGATGTTACAAATACACTGAAGTAGATGATTTCAGAGTAAATTTAACTTGACAGTGCTTTGAAACAAGGATCGCCCATTATCATTATATCTTTATGGCTATTTCTTTATGAGAGAATTTGGGTCATTTAAATCTCAAACTTTGTCACAAGCTTTTTTTGTCTTTGTAGTTTAGAGTTTTTGGAGGCCTCAACTTTTATTACACAATTTTCTTTTTTTTTTTTTAATTTGGTTGAAATCAAAGATGAATGTGATCATTTCCTGAGAACCATGTGTTTTAGTTTGAAGAGCTGTGGTTTTCATTTTGTTCTTTGGATGTCACAAAAAGAAAAAAAATCATTTGACTTGGAAATAGTATTTTTAATCAATACTGTCTCAAAATAGTCTTTCTATTGGAAAATCTTTAGAATGTCATACCTTGTTCTTCATAGTGAAATTGAAAGACCTCTTTTTTTCTTTCTTTCAACATTTGTAATAGACATTGTCAAGTGTTTTTGATGATTTCCATCATTTAATACTCACTGATACTTTACAGCAAGAAAAGGTAGACATTTCCCTTTGTTGTCCTGGAGGCCAGGGGAAAGGCAAGAGGAGGGTAGCTAGCATGCTGCTCTGATTTGTTTTCTGAGTCTAACAAGCTTGCTAGTCTTTCCTAATTCCCTGGGCTGCTATGGTTTGAATGAGTGTCCCCAGGGTGGCAGTGAGAGGTTCATAGGTCACTGGAGTGTGTCCTCAAAGGGGACTGTGGGAACTCAGTCTCTCAGTATGTCTGTTCCTGGTTTGCGATGAGAATGGTTTGTTCTGACATACAGTGCCCTCAACAGAGGCCCAGAGTAACCTGATCTTGGACAGGAACTTCAGAACTTTATAAGTAAATTGCCTCAAGTATTTTGTTTTACCAATGCCAAGCTGACTAGTACATGAACATTCATAGGAGGGTCACGCAGGACAAATATAATAGGATAACTATTGGACAGGTCGACTTTTTTTATATTATTACACAGGATGAGAGTTTTTTTTTCTTTAAGTATTCTCATTTGTTTTATGTATGACCACACAGAATGATTATCTTACAGAACCTTTTGGGACACAAAATTTTATGAAGATATAATAAATCATCATACTAACATAGCACCATCTAATTCAATCCTAGTTATCAGCACTACAAAATTTTCCCACCACTCAACAATTGCCAGAATATACAGCCATGTGTATTTTTAAAGCATATTAAAAACTTTCCAAATGAAGACTGTTTTCCCACTTACCAGAAAGAAAGGAAAAATGAGCACTTCATTGGCAACAGTCTTAGTAATGTTACCAAGAATTAAAATATGAATTGAAATTTCTTGATATTATAAAAAACATGATCATGACTCTCTGGGAGTGATTATAAAGGGGTGCTTTTTACAGTGAGCCCATGTAGGAATTTCTAGCCCTAGAACATGTTTCCTTAGACATTTGCTTGGATTCACAGTAGTGGAAAAACAAACTGTAAACAACAGCTCCCATATAAGTCAGATTCACTCCCATCCAGTTAAAATAAATAGGGATCTTGGACAAACTTGATACACTGCAACATTTTTAAATCTATATTTTAGAACCCTTTCTCTTGGCAAAACAATACATTAAATACTGCTCTTAAAAATAGGTAGAGAGTCCAAAGAGCCAAGCATTCCTACTCTCTCTCTTTTTAAAAAAGAGAAGAACAAGGTAACAAATATAGAGCTAAGGGTCGCATTATGCAGTAACTACCCAGTGTTTCTCAAAATTCTCTCATCATAAACATTATTTGTGATACTTCTTAAAAATATCAATAGATAGATTCCTCCATGAAAGAGTCTGGGTTCTGCAGTACAACCCAGAAAACCACAAGCACCACAGGTACTTCTTATTATGAGGAGAATTTGGGAAACACTTATCTGATTTAATGAACTATAGAAGCAATATCAGTGATTAAGATGAAGGTGTGATTTGGAGTAAAGATTCTTATGTTCTATTTATTAATATTTATTGAGCACTTACTGTGGACCAGATTTGTCCACCCTTACTAGATGTGTGATTTTGGATATTTCTTTTACCTTCTTTGAATCTGTTCCTTTTTTCAAAAATTTATCTAATATCTCAACTATAACTGGGGTGATTCAACTATATATGTCCTAAGAAAGATGAAATTTTACAAAGCTGATATCACTGTTTTTATTCATTTATTATGCTGGAGGGGAAGTAATTTAATTATATTAATTAGCTGTTTGTATTGTATACCAAAGTCTCTTTATCATTCAAACAACTCACATGTTGTTCTGATATATCATCATTGCTGGCACCTTTAGGAAACTTACAGCAAGATCTCAAGAGTTCCTTCATGTCTTCTAGGATTCAAAGCCTGTTTGAATATTAACTTTCCTCCTGTTCTTTTTTGTCAGCCCTTTTAAGATTTATGTATTTTCTGCCTGAGCTCACTTGTTGCACTTCTGAAAACACTGTTAAATCAACAACTGCCAGGTGTGGTGGTGTACACTTGTAATCCCAGCTCTTGGGAGGCTGAGACAGGAGGATCACACAGGTTTGAAGCCAGCCTCAGCTACTTAGTGAGGCTCTCAGCAACTTAGTGAGATCCTGTTTCTAAATAAATTATAAAATTGGGCTGGGGTGTATCCCAGAGGTAGCAAAACCCTGGGTTCCACTCTCCAGTACCACAAAACAACAACAACAAAAAACTGCCCTTTATTAAGTACTTACTAAGTACTTACTATAATTCAGGCACAGTCTAAGGTGCTGTTTGTAATACCTAATCTTCCCACTAGCACTTCAGTATAGGTGTTGAGAAATGTGCTACTTGGGATAGGATCTTACAGGTATGACAGAAAATAGAAATCATTTTAAACCACATATGCCTCTCTTCAAGTTCATGTTCTACTTAAAATAGAAATTATTCTTATAATTTGGACGCAGTCATTTTTTTCTCAAGACTAGAAAATGCATCTTTCACATCAGCTTCCCATTGGCTTTCCCGTCTCCCAGGTTAAAGTTCAAAGTCCTTATCAATGGACTGTGCCTTACATACTCCAAAACCCGTGCACTTGCTCCTCCCTCTGCCTGGAACAACCTTCCCCTCCACGAGCCACACAGCTGCCACCGCTTCACAGTGCGATGGGGTAGGAGCGCGTCTGCAGGGGGCACGCAATGGGGCTTCTCCTCCTTGCCGCCTCTTCTCTGTAGCAGTGATCAGCAGCTGAGATAGTATTTGTTTTTTAAATTTATTTTTAATTTCTCCCTAGTTTAATATAAGTTTGCAAAACAGTGATTTGTTTATGTTCTCTGCTGTATGCCCAGTGCCTAAGGCATAAGATGAACTCAAGAAATATTTGCATATTGAACCTTTTGAATTGGGGACATATTTCATATTCATTTTATTAGGAATTTTATTTAATTTCCATTGAAGTAAAGCTTAATACATAATTTCTTGGTAATTACCCTTACATTGTCTGTATTAGCTGTACTTTTCATAACAAAGTTCCTGATCCAAAAATGTGCCATTGAGTTTCAATTTTTTTGGTACCAACTGGAATATCATTATGTAGAAAATAAAGTGTATCTTTCAAGATGGAATATTTAGGGTTTCTATGAAAGGATTTTTAAAAAGATTCATTAATCAAGTAACTATGTGGCTATTCATTATTAATAGTGTATATCCCTTGGTCTCTTCCTTTAGGAGCTACAGCATTGGAATGTATGTGAGCATGACCTCAGTATTATGAGTTTCTTTGCTGATAAAATGTTTCATGTGCATTAGCTTAGGTCATCATCATCATCATCATTAGTAGCAGTAGTAGTATATAAAACATAACTTTAATTCCAAAGTGTGTGTGTGTGTGTGTGTGTGTGTGTGTGTGTGTGTGTGTTACTGGAGACTGGACACGGGGGCATTCTACCTCTGATCTACACCTCCTCCCCTCTTTATTTTTTTATTTTGAAATAGGGTCTTGCTAGGTTGTTGAGAGCCTCACTATGTTTCTGAGGCTGACCTCAAATCTGTAATCCTCCTGTCTCAGCTACCCACATACTGTGATTACAGGCATGTGCCACCACACTCAGATCCAGAGGGATTTTTTTTCCTCTGCTAATGTCTTCTACTCTGCAGTTTGCCATTTTAACAAATTGAATTTGAGTGTCAGAATTATTGTACAATGTTTAATTCAGTGACTTAACAGTAATTATTCACCTTGTCTTTTTTCCTTTAAAATATTCAAGTAGATTTGGGCAACATCATTTCAGTGAATCTTACGTAATGTTAATGCTAAATTTTGAAAGGCAGTTTTTTTGGAGAAAGCAACATTTTTGAATATGTAGACTCCATGAAAAAGATAAATTTAGAAGCTGATCCTGCACCAGGTCTACTGGCATTCATGCAGATCACATGTAGCAACTATTAGTGGCACTGTCCAGCTGATTTCCTTTATCACTAACTTGTCAGTCATGTGCTTTTGTCAGTGTTTTAGTTAGTATCTTTTTCCAGATCCCTTTCTGAATTTCCTTCCTTATCCTCTCTTTATTACCCTCCCTCTAAGTTACTTTAAAACTTAATAAGAATTTAGTTATGTTTAAGATGCAAATCACTTGGAGAACAAGGGGGTAAATATTTAAACATGTGTTCAGTTACTGGAATGGTTAATACAATTCCACTGCATTAAGGGGAAAATCCAACTTTCCCAGAAAGAAAGGTCAGAGACATGGAACAACTATTTTATTATTTGCTTTGAAAACAGAGGAGATATGATTTATGTCACATAAAAGCTTACATCATAGCTGTGCAGGTGCTGTGGGGATGCTGTGACCCCATCTAATCCCCATAACGACACTGAGCATTGACCACGGTGGCTTTGTAGTTCCCGACTGCTTTCCCAGGGGCCCTCTTGTTTCTGAACCCTGCCACCTGGTTCAGAAACTGCCTAGTGCTTGGTGCAAAAATATTGTTTTTAATGTGCAACCTGAAATATACTTTATCATCTTGTGTGAATCAACTATAGGTTTGTGATGAAACCCCTGTGACTGATGATAAAATCTTCTACTAATTTTCATTTTTTTCTTCATGAAATCAGTCATAAGCTATAAATAATATTTTCTTCAGCTTTTAAATTTTTATTGTAGGAAACATAACCACAGTTATTTATTTAAAATAGCTTGATATTTATAAGCAGTTAATATCATTTGATATTTATAATTTGTTTTCTTTTTGCGGTACTGGGAATGAAACCTAGGGGCATGTTACCTCCAAGCTACACCCCTATTTTTTATTCTTTATTTTGAAACAGGGTCTCACCAGGTCTCAACTAAGTAGCTGAGATTGTTTGGGAACCTCAATCTTCCTGTCTCAGCCTCCCAAATGCTAGGATTACAAGGGTCATTCCCAGATAAATGTATATTTTATGTTGAGTTTGATAAGACCTTAGATTCATTATTGGTATGATTCATTTTTGTGACTAAAAACAGTTAATATTCTTTTATATTGTTCAATATTATTTTTCCCCTTGAAGATTAATGACTTACTATTTACAACTCATCAACAAAAACGTTTTACAATTTTATTCTTTCAATCTATCAGGGTTTTGATACTTTTACATATTTCTATTTGCTACTGTCTATAAATAAATTATTTTAAATTTAACTTTATTTGCTGGGCGTGGTGGCGCATGCTTGTAATCCCCACACTTGGGAGGAGGAGACAGGAGGATCGTGCAGGTTCGAAGCCAGCCTCGCTGGCTTAAAAGACCCTGTTTCCAAATAAAAAGTATAAAATAGGTCAGTGAGTGTAGCCTGGAGGTAGAAGGGTTTCCAGGAACCCCATTACCACCAAAATAAAGTTAACTTTATTTAAAAATGTATTAGTGCATTTTATAATATATAGGAAATCTATGTATTTAAATTACTATGTCAAGAAGTTGAGCACCAGGATTTTGCAGTTAAATTCTTTGAGTTTGAATCTCAGTCCTGTCACATCTCAGCTCTGTTATTTCAAAAGAATTCCTTATGTCTCATCTGCAGGAAAAGTGGATAATAATAAATCTAATATCTTTCATAATATGATGATAATTAAACATGTTAATACTTGCAAAACCCTACATAAGTATTAATTAGATCAAGTTTAACTTTCCCAAGTATATTCTTTTCGTCCATGTGTTTTGAGTCATTCATACAGGCACACAGGTTATTACAACTTTTATCAAGAGACTATTAGCTTTGTCTTAAATTTAAAAAAATTAAATCATAGTGAATAAACAGAAAGTGACAGTCCCCCGAATCACCCCCCTATTTGAAATAGCATGTGGGACAGAACAGAAGGAGATTACATAGCCGTAGAGAACAAAAGCTTAAGAAGAAAAAAGTTCAAAATAAATTTGTATTTTCCTCACAATAGCTGTGGGCACCCTTCAAGCTTCTGTGAAGTGATGACAACATAATTAGACAGTAAAATATACAGTTTGTGAGCTGTTCCTTTACGTGCCTGTAAGTCATCTCTGAGGAGCCTCTGCTTGGTTTCCTCGGGGTATATGTTTAGTCTGATCTCCCTGAAAAATGTACATAAATAAACAGGCCCTCCAACCAAAGTAATTAATATTTAACACTTAGTAAATGTTATAGCAAATATTACTTTTGAATAGAACAAAAAGAAATACGGTACGATAGAAGAGTGAGAACAACTGAGTAATCCTCTCAGAGGAGGATGGAAGGTTGTCACTGTTTGATATTTTTAAAAGTATTTGAGAAGGGCAGACTAAGATTGCCATGAGGATTACCATAGCACCGACCTTGGTCCTCCAGTCATTAACTGATCTGAAGTCCTTGCCAAGGAGTCCCCTCTGGAGGGCAGTGCAGTCTCACATTTGTAGTAGAAGCATCAGGTACCTTTCTTTAAACTTTTCAAAAAGCCCTTTCAAAGATTCCTACTTCATAAGATGTGACTCACTGTTGTAAATACTCAAAGGGGCCACAAAAGTCAAGGTCAGGTCTTTCTCTGTTAAGATAGTTAGCATGCTAGATCAGGGGCTGAAACAGGACTTTGAAATATCACATGGAAAACATGCCGTGTCCTGGGCCCACAACGCTGAAGCTGGAGTACAGATAAGGAGCTCACTGATCTTTTTCCCCCTTGGTTCAAGGGGAAAGTTTGTGTACCCCAGTTTTATGATCTTTGTTTTCTGTCTCTGCTTTACTCTAAAATACAAATTTATATATTCTAAAAAATTCTGTTGACAGCCTAACTATACAGGGGTCTTGCAGAAGGTCAGCCCTGCAGCCAGCAAAACGTATCGCCCTGTACCTTAACAAATTAGCAAAATATTTTGAGAAATGCTCTACTTTTATGAACAAATACCCTGATAATTATTTGATTTGCCATAGCATCTAAGGTTTCTTTCATAACCGTAATGACCTTCACATGCTATTGTATTACAAAACCAACTCTTTATGTAATCTACCCAAAGGAAGGATGCTTAATTAGCTGTACATGACCCAACCTGATATGTAGGCACACAAAAAATATTTTCTGCAGCACTATCTAACCATTATACAGAGAAATTTCTTTATACAACAACAAGATCTGGAATATTTGATGTCTGACTCTCTCTCTGTGCATATATATATATATTTATTTATATAAATATATAAAAATATATATGAATAATATACATATATAAATTTATACATATATATATACATATATATATATATATATATATATATATATATATATATATATAAAATTTCTGACTGAAGGCTGAGAGTTTTCAGCAGGAGGAGACCATGTGGAAGGTGCCTCAAATCCTAACTACAAGTGTCACAAAAATGTGTAAGCTATGAAAGACTTTTTTTTGTGAGCAAAACAACTGTTCTTTTCAGCCCTAAATCATGGTAGTCTTGTTATACCACAAAGAATTAAAGAATGCTAAGTAAATGGCTTTCTTCCCTTCCTCTGTGCCTCTGAGGATAGTTATTAATGCCAGTTCTTTCTGCTGAGTGATCCTAAAGCTACTGTCGCAACCTTTTTATTCCCTGAGTACAAATGAATCCTTTATGAGGTAATTGAAGGAAATTGATGAAATTATTTGCTGTATCTTGGGTATCAACAGCATGTAAATGAAAAACACAGCAGAAAGACTGTTCTGTGTTACTATATGACTAAACATTTGAATTAAAAAGATCTCAAACTTTCTGCCTAGGAAGACTTGTACTGTTCTGTAGCAAGTACACAATTGTGTGTGTGTGTGTGTGTGTGTGTGTGTGTGTGTGTGTTACTAAGAATTGAACCCAGGGATATTCTTCCTTCGAGCTACACCCCTAGCCCTATTTTTTTATTATTTATCTTTTAATTTAAAACAGGGTCTTCCCAAGTTGCTGAGGGCCTTCCTAAGTTGCTAAAGCTAGCTTCAACCCTAAGATCCTCTTGTTTTAACCTCCTGATACTGGGATTACAGAGGTTTACCACCACGCCCAGTGGGTACACAACTTTTTAAGGTGATGAACTCCTGGTATTAAATAACCACCACCTGATATAAGGTAGATATTTATATATTCATACCATATAATATTATATTATATATCTTATATATTATATATCTATAATATAGATATTTATATATACATACCACATAAGATACATATAATATACATTATAAATGGTATATATACATACCATATAAGACATATAATTTATATATAAAATATATAATTTATATATATGTATATATTTGAAGCACAAAGAGCCCGTATTTATTCTTTTCATTTTTCTCTGTTTATTTTAATGTTATCTTCATAATCTGAATAGTGACTTGTTTTATGTTCTTTTATTTTGAATATTTGTGCATGCATATCCATGAATGGCTTAAGCCTTTGTGTTAAATCTTGCCATTTGGGAAATAGAAAAATCTGGATTGTGTGTTTTAGGAGTGAAAACATACTAAAGAAATTAACTTTTTTTTGTTGTTAGAGGGTACAGGTGAATGATTTAAATAGAAAATCTATTTTACATCAGCCCTATTCAATGAACTATACTAAATGAACATTCATTTACCTAGCAAAAAAAAAAAGTCATCATAAATATGGTCTTTGGTTGCTTTCTTTTTCATTTATTACATTTGCCACGTTTCTGTGACCTTACGGTGACCTTGTAGTTTATGGGCGAAAGGTAACCATTATGCAATAATGAAAATATGCGGCCTGTGCTTACCACCTAGAAAAAATTGGTTTCTTATATTTTGTTTAAATTAACACACTTTGGTGTTTATAAAACCGCTCCATGGTACTTGAAAGAGGAGAGAAACATTAATCTCAATTAATGCACAGATTTGGGCTTTTAGAGACTGTGTTTAGTGGAGGTGAGTCAGCAGGCCTAGTTATGTTAATTATGGTTGTGTGACTCTCCACTGGTTTTGATTCACAAAGATGCACACTGTTCCTAAGTTGATAATGCTTTACAACATACATTGCTTAGAAAATCAAAATGAAACCTAAAAATCAAACGATTGATACCCATCTTTGCTTTCTTGCCTAGTTAGATTTATTTTATTTGTCTAAATCTGAATGTATTCCACTTCTGCTGTGATCTCATAATCTGCCATTTTTGAGGTGAGCAGCTTCTCATTTGGATGCAGTGAGGGAAACACTCCTCAAATGATCCCAGAGCAAGGACCACAAAGAAGCTTGACAGGAACACTGGTAGCACAACAGCTCTGGTGTGGCTTGTTATCTTTGTAAAGACCAGTGTTTGAATTCTCCCGGGCTTGGTCCTTAGGTTTGGAAATGAACTGGGTCACAGAGAGCCTTTGAGGATCCACAAAACATGTGATTAAAAACAGTTGTAAACTGCTGATTAAAAATCTTTGGTCTGCTTATTGCCAGCTGCTTTTCTACTATCAATCATAGATTCAGTCTTTATTCTCAATAGATGTGAATATAATTATCTGTGGTAAAATAACTCTCAGATAATATTGATTACAGATAGACACTGTGGGCAGTTTCAAGCATCATCCCTACCACTACTACACACAACATAATGACTCTTATTATTTCTATTCCTCCAGAAGGAATCTGAGATACAGGAAAACTGAGTACCCTGCTCAGGGCAACAGAGTAAACTTCAGAGCCCAAAGAACACTGTAGTGGTCCTGGTCTTCACATCCTAGAATCTGGGATCTCGAGGCGATCTTCATTTTCAGCAGAGGGTCTGTGTCGTACCACCTCAACTGAAATGTTCTGGACAAATCTGAAATAGATATTTAAAGAAAAAGCTTATTATTAGTGAAGAAGAAAATTTAGAATTTTTGGACATTTACTTAAGATGGGGTTTATGAAATGAAGGCAAATATTAAAATCATAAATTATTTATAAATTTTGGATATAAAACTTTATTTTTAAATGGACTGGTAACTTGTACACTAAATGTATACCCATGGCCAGTTTTCACAGAGATATTAGAGACAGATTTAACATCAGCCTCAAATCCTCAGCACATTATGCTATGTGAGATGTTGAGAATTAGGCATTTGCAAGATTTTCCTCCTAGAGTTTTGTTTGGCAAGGGATTTACCCCCCATTTTGTGATACTGATCAGGTCAAGGCATTTTGAAGGAAAACAAGTACTACAAAAAAAAGAGAAATTGTCTTAATGGTTATGTTAAGAAGTGTTTAATTCAAGACTTCCCTATTTGAAAAATGAAATAAGGGGCTTCTCTGTAGAGATACAAAACAACTTTCTGGTTTTCAAGGGCTGGGGTAGAAATGTACATTAGCCATAAGTTGACAGGAGGAATCTCACTAGGGATGATTGAAATGTTTTAAAACTGAATTGATTATAGTGGTAGCTGCACAGCTTGGTTTAAATATACTTTTAAAACTACGAGATTATACCCTTAAATGATTAAATATATAATATGTAAGTTTACTTCAAAAAAGGTGTTTAAAATGCATATCATGCCGGGTGTTTTGTTGTATACCTATAATCTCAGTATTTGGGAGGCTGGGACAGAAGGATTGCAGGTTTGGGGCTAGCCTCAGCAGTTTAGCAAAATCCTCACCAACTTAGTGTAGGTTAGAACTACTGCACCCTGGGTTCAAACCCTAATATTCCCTCTCCCAAGTACATATCATAATTAAGAAAAAAAGACCCAGTATTGTGTTTTCATGCCAAATTATTATTGGAATAAAATTTCAAATTTACTCCCTAAGGCTTTTATTTACTTTTAAAATCTAAAGTCTAGCTGGGTGTGGTGTTGCATGCTTGTAATCCCAGCATTTGGGAGGTGGAGACAGAAGGATTTTGGTTTGCGGACAGTCTCAGCTACTTACCGAGGCACTCTGCAACTCAGTGAGATCAGCTTCTTAGAGAACCTTTGCTACTCAATGTGACCCTGTTTCAAAATGAAGGATAAAAAAAAAAAAAATAGGACTAGGGGTGTAGCTTGGAGGTAGAAAGCCTCTGGGATTCATCTCCACACAAAAATAATCTAAATTCTGACATTAAATGTAGTATGTTTTCCAAAAAACAGCAAGGATCAGCATAACCTCCTGTTTCTGTTCCCCTTTTCTTTTTCAGTGTTTTCAAGTTGAGTTGTAATTCCTTGCAGCCTCCAGAGGGCAGCACACGTGTTTTTATTTGAAAGATGAATGCCATCGGCTTGGCTTTTCAGAGCCAACTTCAATAGTGATTCACTAGCATCAGAAAAGCCAGGTCCCTTCAGGTGAATTTTCCAACCTCAGGGGTTCATCCTGGGGAGGTAGAAAGTCAAGGCCCCTCCTTTAGCAACTCTTAAGAATTAATCCGCTTTTTTCTGTGTCTTCCACCTCTGGTATTTATGTCCTGGGAACATCTTTTAGCTCCCTCTCCAAGGGGAAAGAGGAGTGATTTCAGTTTAGTAAAGAACGATAGTCAGTTAAAGAATAAAAGCACTATTTGCACATAGGGACGGTTGGGGCTCAGGAGGCTGTGAGCGTAAATCTTCTGTATAAAATTACATTGGAAGAATTGGTTTATGCCAAAAGACAAGCACAATGTCAGAGCTGTCATTAACATGAACAATCAGAAGTGCAAAACTTAAAAACCTGTAAGAATTTGGAAGACGTAAACATCTGGTTTGTCTTTTGTTTCTTTTTTTCATTTACTATTATTATGATTGATTCATTGTATATAGTAGAAGTGGACAAATAATGGTTGAAGAATAAACTAATTAGCATGAGGTATCTACCTGAGGTCATTTTAAGAAATGACTCCCCTCTTCTTATCCCCACAATAGATGGCTTTTTTCCTTATAAAGACTTAATTTAAAAAATCTATAAAATTATATCATTCTGGCATTTTATAAATTCTCATGGAATTCATAAGCATTGCCTTCAGTGGTAAGGATCTGAAATAATTTTGGACCCTCAACATTTCTTATCTTTGCTGTAGTTATGAAGTTCTTCCTGTATATCCAATCTAATATATATGCGAAGAAAAGGCATCATAAATAGGTACAAAATGTAAATAGTAAAAAGGAATGAGAAATGAGTTGGGTGTGGTGGTGTATTCCTGTAATCCTGTACTTGGGAGACGGAGTCGGGAGGATCACCAGTTTAAGGACAGCCTGGGCAACCTACTGAGATGCTATTTCAAAATAAAAATACAGGGTGTATTCTTTTCAAGTCACCCCCCCCATGCCATTTTGGCATGGGGCTGTATTTCTATTTTCTGTATTTCTATCTTTCTAATAAACTTTAAATCTTAAAAAAAAACCCAAAGTTTTGGTGTGTAGCTCAGTGATAGAGCATCTTTGGGTTCAGTCTCACCCCGTCCACACACTAAATGAAAGAAAGGAAAAGAAAGAATGAGAACTGGTTGAACAGACTCCACAATCCAATGATTAAAAATTGCATGTGGGTGCACATACTGCTTACATTAATTTCTCTTCTTTTTTCTTTCCTTCTCTCCCCCTTTTTTCTTTTCTCTCAGTAAGTATTGTATCTAATTGTGTGCCAGATATTGCTTGATTTCACCAGTACAGCACTATGAGCACAAACACAATTTCCACACTTGTGCAAGTTTATTGACTGTAGGCAATAGAAAAAAAATCGCATATAAAAATCTAATTATGGGTGGAAATGAATTTTGAGGAGAAAAGTGATGGGAAGTGTCTGTTGGCAGACTGTAGGCTGGGGAGTTAGGAAAGAACTTGGGGTGAGGTGACTTTAGATGTTCCCACACATACAGGACTGGGCAAAGAGTTCTTCCAGCCAGGGAACAGAGTGTGAAAAGGCCTTGAATGGGGAAGGACCTCAACTTGTGAAGCTGGGCAGATGTCGAGGTATCTTACTGTGAACAAAAAAGCAGACATAGGGGGGAGAAGTGACAGGCAGGGCCAAAAGGTCTTGTAAGGAGTTTGAATTTTTTTTCTAGGTTCAGTTATGGCCTTAAAGGGAAAAAGAAAAACGGTCTATTGTCCGATTTAGCTTTTGAAAGGGTCATTCAGGGTTTTCCATGGAGAATGGATTGGAGAGACTCAAGGGGATGGAGACATTAAGAGAAGGTTGTAACCTCAACAAAATTTTCTTCTAGTGGAATTTCACCTGCACTTGAGGTACGAGAAGTAATTTATTGAGTCTACAGATGTAGGGAGTAGAAGTAAAGCTTCATTTTTCTTTGAAGGTATACAGAGTTTTCAACTTGTTAATGTGGCCATACTGGGACAGTGGTTAATGATTAGTGGGATATTTTAAAGTATTTTTGGAAGTCTGAAATCTTTCAGTAACACATTTAAATAACATAGATATATACATTTGTGAATACTGCTAAGCCATTATATATGTATATCAGTCTAGATCAAAGCATCAGTGCTATTGAAAAATTTCATTTTTAATATTGCATACCTAACTGATAAGATTCTTTCTTGCCAAAGTAATGCTAAAAATAAAGCTATCACATATCTCCATTGAAGCACCTCTGAGGGACCAGAAGACAGCCAAATTCCACAGCATCCTCAACTTTACTATTCTTCCCGGTTTTTTTTTGGGGGGGGGGTGGGGGAGGTTAATTGGGGATTGAACCCAAGGAAATTTTACCTTTGAGCTATATCTCTAGCCCTTTTAAATTTGTGTTTTGAACTTGGTCTCACTAAGTTTCTGGGGTTTTCACTAAATTGCTGAGGCTGGTCTCAAACCTGTGATCCTTCTGTCTCAGTCTCCCAAGTACTAGGATTATAGAAGTATGCCACTGTGCCTGGCTTGTCTCTCCTAATTAAGGAAGGTGTTGTCTACAGGAATGAAGGGTTCAGACCCTGGAGGTAGCCATCTGGATTTAAATCCTGGCTTACTAGCTTTCTGACCCTGAGAAAGTTATTTAACCTTTCTGTGCCTCAGAGTTTGTTTTTTTCCCCTTTCTCTTTATAATATACCCACCTTTTGCAGCCTTGGAATGATTTAAAGAGTTGTTCTATGCAAAACTCTTTTTTGTTGGGTTTTTTTGGGGGTGGTGGTACTGGGGTTCCTGAAAGCCCTTTTACCTCTGGGCTACACTCCCAGACCTATTTTATATTTTTATTTGGAAACAGGGTCTCCTAAGCCAGAGAGGCTGGCTTCGAAGCTGTGCGATCCTCCTGTCTCCACCTCCCAAGCACGGGGATCACAAGCATGTGCCACCACGCCCGGCTATGCAAAACTCTTAAAAGAGTGCCTGACATATGTGAAGCGAGGTGCCGATGTTGGTCATATTCCCAGTAACACCCATTAGTTATGGAGGCTCCTTGTGAATCTGAATACATCACACAATGTGTCATCATCAGGTGCTACGAGGCGCTTCTTAGAGAATCCTGGAACCATTGAGGCATGGTCATTTCCATTAAAAGAAGCCACAAGAGCTTTGAACAGCATTGCTCTCAGCTGACACTAGAGTAAATGACCTTAGTCCCATCTGTAGAGTTTGTGACTCAACTAAAAGTACTTATATATTGCTGACCCTCTTAGTCATTTTAAAACACTTTGAATTAGTTACCAGAATAAAAATTCTCATATTGATGTCCTTTTGGAAAACTGAAGATCCATAAACATAGACTTGCTTTATGCATGACAGTCATTGGCTGGCACTGAGTGTTGGCGGTTCCCCAAAGCTCAGAACATAGTTGGGTGGCTGTCCAGCCCCTGGGTTCATTTGTCACCTACCTGGATCTTGGAGGCATTTGACTTTAAGGAATCTATGGGTTGGGTATATGTTAAATAAGATGTGTAGAAGCAGAGATGTAGAAGGTGCAGTGTCTGGGATATGGTACTTATACCTGGGAAGCCATCACAGGGCATGGGATAGTACATTCCACCATCAGTTTTTCCCTCTCCACAGCATTTAGTAGTGAAGAACACAGACTCTAGAATAGACAGTTCTAGTTCGGATTCCTGGCTTTATGTTTACCAGCTACAGCTTTAAACATCTATACCTTCACTGCTCTTCCTAGAGGTGAGAGTTGTGAAACAGCCATTTGGTAATAGTTGTAAAGATTAAATGAAATACGATGTATAAAGTACCTGTCATGCAGCATTCAAGAAATCCAAGATTAAGTGATTTTCTCAAGGACAACAGGTAATAAATTGCAGAGCTGATGTTTTAGCCACACGATCTAATGCCCAAATCTGCACTCTTAGTGGCTGCCTTTAAGTTGGGCATTCAGGTATCATTTTTCTCCACTCTCATTCACATTTTTTTTTTAATTTAAGGAAACTTTCAAAATCTCACAGTAGAGAAACTGGTATAGTGACCCTCCATGTAGTCATGACACCCAACTAAGCTTTGGGGATTTTCTACCCAAATCCAAGAGTGCTTTCTTAATCTCACCCTTCTCCCCTGTTGAGGCTCCTGCCGATGGTGCTTCCTCCTCCAGCTTGAGCATCCTGGGCTCTCATGCACTGCTCTGCCACCTTCTCCAGCCCCCACTCTCCCCCAACACCTCTGTATTGCTTGCTCCTTTGCTTTTTTTTGTTGAGATTGTTTTTAAAAATTCCTTATTATTTTCTTGGTTTGACTGTGATTCCAGTTTAGGGATCAATCTCATTTTCATTCCTAACCTCCTAATCCATGTATATTTCTACATTTTTCAGTCCCTTTTCAACCTTTCTGAAAAAACTCATCATCTCCCTAACCAAATGAACTTCTTTCAGGCCATCCTTTTTCTCGTTCACACAAGAGACATTTTGAAGTTTTTCTCTACGCTTTCAAATCCCACCATTAACTCTTTATCTACACTGGTATGTTTTTTGGGTATTTTCTCCTTACTTTATTTTCTCTTCTCTAGAAACACTGTCAGCCTCATGACTTATAACCTTTACTTTAATTTTTTCTCCTAAACTTCCTCAAACATATCTTTCATCAAAAGTTTCCAGAGGCTCTCACTGACTACACAAAAGAGAAAAAATTGAGAATCACCATTTTCCTTCTTTGCCTCTCTATCTAATATCATTTTCTCTCTTTTTTTGGTGGTACTGGGGTTCCTGGAAGCCCTTCTACCTCCGGGCTACACTCCCAGACCTATTTAACATTTTTATTTGGAAACGGGGTCTCCAAGCCAGTGCGCGCGGCTGGTTTCGAACCTGCGCGATCCTCCTGTCTCTGCCTCCCAAGCGCGGGGATTACAAGCGTGTGCCACCACGCCCGGCATTCTAATACCATTTTCTAATTCTCACTTTAGTAAGTTCTTTATATCTTCCAAAGTCTACTCTGATGTCATCTCTCTTTTGAGGACTTCCGTGTTCTTCCCTCAAAGAATAATTTCTTTCTTTGGATATTAGTCATTCCTAGTTTACATAGTATAATGTTGACAGTTTTTACTCATTTGACTTGCTATACCAATACATGTTTATTTTCGAGAACTACAGCGATTTCTTTATACTTACTTAAACTCACTGTAAAGCATTTCTTTGTCCATAATTCTTGAATTACGACTCTCGCACTGGCAATGTGGCAGGAGAATTATCCTTGTTTGATATCCATTTGTAACATGCCACGATTACAGGCAAGTTTTCAGTTTATTGTACCTATTCCAGAATAACCTGTCTTCTAGTGTAAAATGGTGCTTCTCCTCTGGGAATTATAAGAAAGTGTTTTAGTTAGCAAAATATGGTTTTACTGTCAACTGTGTTTGTCTCCATATCTTCTAACTTCTATAAGAGTATATTTATAGAATGTACAAAACTTTATGAAAGCTTTTAGAATTTGGAATTTCTTTCTTTCTCTGGTCCAGCCTAGTGAGGAAGGAAACGGGTTTTTTTTTTAAGTAATCCACAGGTAAGTGCAATTAGAGGTGAATCGCTCCCTTTTCCCACTCCTGCCTCTTGCCTGAGGTTACCCACACCAGAGCTCTCCGTCCCTAAAACACCTAATCCATAACATGTTGATTTCATCTTGGGATAACATTCCCCCTATTAAATTTTAATTTCAACATTCTCATTCTGTATATTTAGTAAACAATTAAATTCACTTATATTACACCAGGGAAAGCAAAAGAAACATTCATTTCTCTTATTTTAGAAACACAGACTCAATAGGTATAAAATCTTACTGAGGATTAGATTTCTGTTCAATATATGGTTGATACCACTGCCTTTTAAAGCAAGGACCTTAACTTTAATTCACACAGCAATGCTGTTGCAAATGAATAATTTTCCAAATTGTCCATGGTCCACAAAATACTTTAATGTACTATTTCCTCTATTACAGGGAGAGAGAGAGAGAGAGAGAGAGAGAGAGAGAGAGAGAGAGAGAAGCATTTGGGCAGAAAGCCAGATTATTAGTGATACACTCAGGAGACACACTGTCAGTACATGATATGCTGTTTTCCTCCGAGTCCTCCTTATTTCTTCCCTTCTCTCCTTGCCAGCTCCTCACCCTTCTGGAATTTTTCGGTTTAAGGACAAGTGCTGACTCAGCCCGGGCCACCTTCTCAGGCTAACCTAGAGCTTTGCCTCTCCTAAGGAGCTGCCTGGGGGAGCAAGTGAAACACCAGCGAATTCTGCAGTGCTCCTGGGAGTCATAGCTCTCCACGCTGATTATGAATTGTTTCTGGGAAAAGAGAATGAGCTGTTAGGCTGCAAATGATCTAACATTTCCTACTTGACCATGTGGGCTTGCAGCATTTCTTATGTTGCAGTCCTCATCTCTACATTCACTACGTGACTGCAGAAGATGTAGTATTCTGTTCTGATCACAGAATAGAAATCTGTGACGCTTACCTGCTACAAGCCTAGTTTCTCTCCGTATTTGTGGTAGGGAAATGTGTTACATCCTTATATTATGTACATAGAAGAACCTAGGCTTTTAGTAAAAACAAATCAAACTTTGTAACTTAGAAGCACAAGTCGTTTCTTGGTAACTTGGATAACTCAGTCATCATCAGAATCATAGTAAAGGTTCTAAACGTTGGGGAATTTAAAGATTTATTATACATAGCGTTATGAAAAATCAATGGGTGTAGGTTATACAGATATAGATAGCGTGACATTGTTAGGAGTGTAAATGTTAAGAGTACAAGCGATAATTTCTTTTATAAAGTCAACAAAAGTTGACTTGAGAATGCTAAAGTTTTGTTTTTGTAATCCTTATTTACATTATACATCAACTTACTATGCTAATAATTTTTAAATTAGTTGATTTATTCACTTATTCATTCATTTATTTATTTTGTAGGGCTAGAGATTGAAACCAGGGCCTTGAGCACGCAAAGGAGGCATTCTACTCCTGATATAAATGCCCAACCCCATTTAGATTTCATACACTGGCCTTCATGCTGTGTTTACTTCTTAGCAAGAATTATTCATGAATCTCATAGTTGAAGGTAGAGCAATCCTGAATACTAAAAGTTCCGGCTTATTTTTTGAAGGTCAGAAAAATGCTTTGTTATGTTTAGTTTATATCATTTTGTGCCTAACAATTATCAAAAGTGTTGAATTTATGAAAGGAAAAAAGAAATTTATCCAAGATTGATTGAAGTACCTAGAGGTGCCAGTTTTAAACATGTGTTGATAAAGCTTATTGAAGTAATAAACTCACTAATAAGCAATTTTGTATTTTTGATTGATTAGAGAATGTTTATGACAAGAAAAGCATGTTATGAAAGTAATTGCAACCATTAATTATAATTAATTCTATTTATCTCTTTTAAGGCAGGGCAGAATTTAATAAGGTGGTTTTTCCTAGAGCCTTTAATCCATGGCTTTTATTTTAGCCACAGTGGATTTTCAAATAATTTCCTTTTTTACATTTTCTTAATGTCAAAGGAGGTATATATCTTTTGTAACTTCCTAGTCTCTGGTCTTAGGTATATCTAAAGCGGATTGTGAGGATTAATGGGAAAGACTTCTAAATAATTTTGTGTTTTTGATAAATCTTTCTATCTTAGAAGAACTGGTATACTTTTGCCCATGTCATAGAATTGGGTCTAAATTAACAACAACAAAAAAAGAACTTTCAGAGACTTGGAGACTTTCTGTTGTACATTTTCTTAGGAAGGAAAGCACCAGTGTGTGTGTGTGTGTGTGTGTGTGTGTGTGTGTGTGTGTGTGTGTGTGTGTGTACACGTTCGCCTGTGTGTTTTAAGTTTGCTTTAGGGACTATGCTGTACAGATAAATCAGTGGGGTTTTTTTTGAGTTAGGCTCAGTTTTGAAGTTCTGTTATTGATTCACTAAGTACCACTAAGTCACTGCATCTGCTTCCTATTTACAAAATGGTGATGTTTTCTGCTTCTAATTTGCCCCTCAGAAGTATAGTGTTGTAAAGATTAATTAAAGAAGACCAATGGGCTGAAGCTTGAGGAAGGAGCACAGACAAAAGGCGACATGACCAGGTATCTCCCCTGTTTGTGTGTTGGCTTCCAATGCTGAGAATCTGCCTTCTGCATTTTTTATGCAAGGTTTATCACACTGTGTCAGTTCATTCAGTGATTTGCATTTTAGGGACCTGAGCTGAATTCAGAGTTTGATTTTCCTGGAGAAATGACTGATCTGATCATAATTTTTTTTTTCCTGAGTCTCCTTTTCTAAACATCTTTAGGCTCGGAAATTTTATTTTGAGTGGATTATTACATCAGATTATTTTGCAACAGCAATCAATTTACTGTTCCACATTGTCTGTAGGCAGATTTCCTTTCATAGCCTTTTTGCAGCCTCTCGCCCATCTTGACCACACTTTCTGTCCACTTACTTTCTGAACATAAGGCTGGCATCCCTGGACTTCCGCGTGGCTTCTTAAACAACATTGTTGTGAGGCAGAATAGCCAAGGTCAAAATTCTAGGCTTTCCAGTTAAATTCCTTGGGGCTGAATTTCTTTTCCAAACTAGTTATGTGTCATTGGTGATGCTATCTTAAGTTTTTGTTGTTGTTGTTTTGTTTTTTTTGCGGGTCTGGGGATGGAACCCAGGTGCATTCAACCTCCGAGCTACACCCCCTGCCCTATTTTCTATTCTTTATTTTGAAACCGGGTCTCACTGAGTTGCAGAGGGCCTCACTAAGTAACTGAGGCTGTCTGCGAACCGGGATCCTCCGGTCTCAGCCTCCCTAATGCTGGGATTACAAGCATGCGCCACCACGCCCGGCTAAGTTTTTATGTTATTGTAAGAATGAATTAAGATACTAGGAGGTCTGGGTCACAGTGACTGGCACTTCTAATAAATGCTTAAAATAATACTATTATTTGTATTAAACATAGAAATTTAAAAAGTAGAGACAAGGAAAAAGTCAACAATGAGACAGAAAATGGAGAGAAGCAGAATGAGGATGGGTATGTTTTGGAAAAGAGGTGGAGACTCACAGATGGAGAGTTGTACATAGCTGAGCTGCTCAGAGTGTGGTTTGTGGATTAGCAGCTCGGAAATCACCTGAACTCCTACTTGAAAGCCAGAATTTCAGGCCCCAACAAGCCCCGGGGAATCTAAATCTGCATTTTAACAAGATTCCCTAGGGATTCACATTAAAGTTTGATAAATCCGGGTCCACAACTTCAGGGGCAGCAGAGTAGACAAATGAGATTTAAGACTGAACAACCCTTTGAATTTGTCTGCCAGACCTTAAGTGGAGAACAGAATGGAATGAACGGTTGGCAAAGAGTAGAAGTAGATATTGGTAGCTTTTTTAAGAAACTCAAAAATTAAGTCGTGTTTGAAAAATGTTAGGTGATACTTTTAAAATGTAGTAGGGTTGAGGGAAAATTTATCTTTGTGAACAAGAAGGTGAAGAGTCATTAACATGCCAAAGTGTCACACAGTGGGTGAAAGATTGTACTGAGTAAGTAAAGGTATGGATAACTAAGAGATGGGGCAGAGAGTTTTCAAAGAGCATTGACGACTGACAGGTTTTAGAAATTAGACAAGTGTGAAGATGGAAAACATTTAAAACCATTGAGAGGGAAGACAACTGTGTTCTAATTAGATGTTGTGGAGGCTGCAAGGGTACCTGCTGGAAGCAAGCAGTGTGGGGATATTTTGGTGACTGTTGTTTTGTTTTTGTTTTGGGGGATTGGCCCCAGAAGCATTCTACCTTCTAGCTATACTCCTCCAGTCCTTTATTGCTTTTTTTTTTTTCCTTTGGAACAGGATTTTTTTTATTTATTTATTGGTGCACTGTATTCATACATCATAGTGGAATACAAACTTTTGTAGACATACATGCACACATCGCCCAGTCAGCCCCCACCCTATCCCCACCCCATTCCCTCCCCATCCCTCCTTCCCATGCTTGGTTTAGTGGTTGACATCTAGTATTATAGCAATTTATCCAAAATTAAAAATGATAATCTCACATAACAGTTTCATTTGTCTGATACCAAGCTTTTGATGACTTAAAGATAACATTTCAATATTTCTTTTTGCTTTCTTTCTTACCAGAGAATATTTTTTTCTATTTTTCTAGGTGAAACTATCATATATTTATATATTTATTTTTCAGAAAAAAATCTATCCTAATATGGAATATGGATTCTAGATACCCAAAACGATCTTGAAAAAGAACAAAGCTAGAAGATATATATTTTCTGATTTCAAACCATATAATGCTACAGTAATTGAAACAGTGTAGTACTGTTCCAGAGGCAGATATATAAACCATTGGAGTTAAATAAAAGCCTAGAGCTAAACTCTTCCCTATATTGTCAAGTTATTTTTGACAAGGTTTCCACGAACATTTGGTGGTGGAAATAATAATCTTTTAACTAAATATTGTTGAAAAATAATAATTACATGGAAAAGAATAAAATTGGACCCTTACCTAATCTCATATACAAGTATTAACTCAAAATAGATAAAAGACCTAAATATAAATCTTAAGACTATAAACATTTAGAAGAAAATCTGGGTCATAAAACCTCACAACATTGAAACTGGCAGTGATTTCTTGGATATGATTTCAATGGCACAGGCAACAGAAGAGTATACAAACTCCCTAAAAAAAAAATTGTATATCTAAAGACGATGTAAACAGAATTAAAAGTTACTAATAGAATTGGATAAAATATTTCCAAATGCTATATCTGAAGGTATATTAATATTCGAACTAGAAATCCTAAAAATTAACAACAATAAAGGCAAACAATACAATTTAGAGATAGGTAAAAGACTAACATAAATAATGAATCTCCACAGATAACCAATCTTAGTTGTCTGTTGGGTGGAAAATCTTGTTCCTCTGGTTCTGGTGTGTGTTACCTATTTCTTCTTTGTAGTTAATCTCTTTGAGTATTTTCTCTAGCGCTGGTTTTGAAGACATAAATTCCTTCAGTTTCTGTTTGTCATGGAAGCTTCTTATTTTTCCATCTAATTTGATAGAAAGTTTTGCTGGGTAGAAAATTTTTGGCTGGAAGTTGTTTTCTTTCAGAGTTTGGTATATGTTACTTCAAGCCCTTCTGGCTCTCATGACTTGGTTTGGGAAGTCTGGAGTGATTCTAATTGGTTTGCCTCTGAATGTCACTTGGCCCTTTGTTTTCGTTGCCTTTAAGATTCTCTGCTTGGCTTCCACATTGGTCATTTTGACAATTATATGGCGTGGGGATCCTCTTCTCCGATCCTGTCTAAAGGGAGTTCTATAATTTTCCTGGATCTGTGTATCAACCTCTTGCTCTATGTTTGGAAAATTTTCTGCTATTACTTCCTTGAAGAGATTGTTGATCCCTTTGGTATCACTTTCTTTTCCCTCCTCTATTCCAATTATTCTTAGGTTAGCTCTCTTAAAATGGGCCCATATTTCTTCAATGTCAGATTCCTGCTGTTGGATATTTTTTCTTAGATTAGAAACTATGTGTTCATTTTTGGAATGATCATCTTCTAAGAGCGAGATTCTGTTCTCCATGTGGTCTAATCGGTTGTTTGTGCTTTGAATTGAGGCCTTTACTTCATTAATTGCATCCTTTATCTCTTTTTGGCTCTCTCTGAGTTCTTTTCGAAGCAACTCTATTATTTCTACAGTTATTTTCCTGATTTGATCTTCTAGCAATCTCTGTTTTTCTGTTTTATCGGGTTCTGATGTTGTGGGGTTGTGGGCATTCATTGCTCCAGTGTTATTCCTCTTTCCCATGATTTTGGAAGTTTGTGCCTTCTCTGGGTTCTTCCCTTGGGTCACTATGACTTCACTTAAGATTCTCTGGATCTCAAGTCTGTAGTATATCAGACCCCACTACTCCTTTACTGGGATGTATCACAGTGTCTCCGACCCACTGAGTCGATAGAGGCTGCTTTAGACTATGGGGAGTGCCAGGTTGCACATTCTCCTATGGTGTGATATCTCTGCCACGGCCACTCCCCCACTGGGTCAAGTCCCAGGAAGTACAGTACTGGGATTTCTCCTCTGTGGCCCGCAATTTGACTCACTGTTCTTGAGTTCGCAGATGTAGCTGTACTGGACTCGTTGAATTTGCTGCTGCTGCCGCTGGTGGCAACATGGCGCTGCTGCTACCCCCTCGGCCATGAGGCTGGCTTTTTTCTTCTTGGTTTTGAATTCCACTCTGAGTCCTCGCAACGTGTGCTGAGCTCAGCCACTGGGAGCTTTAGATGTTCCCTGTGCTGAAAAATCCTGCCTGGCTGTTCCGCAGCGGCTCGCCTTGGCTTGCTGTAGCCGTCTGGTGAATTCGCCGCTGCCGCAGGCAGTATGGCACTGCTGCCGCGTCCTCAGGCGTGAGGCCGGTGTGTCTCCTTTGTGGCTCTGAGCTCTGTTCTCAGTCCGCTTTCTCTCTGGAGCCTGGTGATTTTTTTGTTTCTCTGGTGATGGTGTTTTCTGGCTATGAAAGGCGCTGATTTTGTGGTAATGGAGATTGGTTGTTAGCGGGGCTCTTAAGCCCTGCTTTTCTCAGTCGCCATCTTCCCGGAAGTCCTGGAACAGGATCTTCCTAAGTTGCTGAGGCTGGCATCAAACTTCCAATCCTCCTGTCTCAGCCTCCCAAGGATGCTACAGGCGTGTGTCACCAATGCCTCGTTGGTAAATGGTATTTTGATGAGTTTGTAACTACTGTGCCCAGTGAGGACCAGAGAGATAAATAAATTGCTGATTTTGTGTGGGCTGTGAGAGGTAGTGGCTTCATGGAATACTGTGTTGAGAAGAATTCTCAGGCCAACGTAATATAAGCAAATAAAAGAGCTGTGTTTTATGAACAGGTCTTGACATTAGTACCCAGGAAGGAGTGGTGGTGTATGTTCCATACATTCATTACCATGATTTATTTTTATTTTTAAAAATTTTTATTTTTTTTAATTGGTGCATTGTAATCATATATCACATTGGAATACAAGACTTGAGAGGATATACAAGCACACATCATCCACTTAGCCCTCATCCAGCCCCCCTCCCATTCCCTCCCCCTTCCTAGATCCCATGCTTGTTTGGTGATTAACTTTGATACATTTGTTTATGTACCTCCTGCGTTTTAAAGAGGCTCCATCCTCCCTTATTCCATACCCTTTGATTTGGTCACCATAGTTGCTTCACTATAGGGCCCTTTCTTTAGCTCAACCTCTTCTTGTTGCCCCTTTCCTCCTAGTTTTTGCTGACTAGGGGAAGCATCTGATTTTTATTTTCTGTAATATTTCTCTGTGCATGCCGCGTTGCAAGTACCAATCCCACTCTTGATAGCCCCAGTAGTGGCCTGGCTACCCGGTGGACTGATCCAGACCTTGTTGGCTCAATGGGAGGCCCCGATTCTGGTCTCGCTGGCCCCGACACCAGCCTAACCCCTCAGCAAGCTCCGATCCCGGCCTCAGAGGCCCCAGTAGTGTGGCCTTGCCTCATGGCAGGCTCTGATGCTGGCCATTGGCCCCGACTCTGGCCCAACCCCTCGGCAGGCTCTTATCCTGGCCTCGGAGGCCACAGCACCGGCCTTGCCTCATGGCAGACTCCAATGCCGGCCTCGCTGGCCCCAGCACTGGCCTAACCCCTTGGCGGGCTTCGATCCTGGTCTCGGAGGCATCAGTAGCGGCCTTGCCTCACGGAAAGCTCTGATGCTGGCCGCTGGCCCTGGCATCAGCCTAACTTCTCGGCAGGCTGCAATCCAGGCCTTGGAGGCCCCAGCACCGGCCTTTCCTCCCGGTGATCTCCGATCCCAGCTCTGGCACTGGCCTAACCCCTTGTCAGGCTCTGATCCCAGCCTTGAAGGCCACAGCACCGGCCTTGCCTCACGGCAGGCTCCGATGCCAGCCATTGGCCCTGGCACCGGCCTAACCCCTTGGCAGGCTCCGGTCACTGCCTCGAAGTTCCAGCACCAGCCTTGCTTCAAGGCAGGCTCCGATCCCAGCCTATCACCCATGATTTAAAAGAGCTCCTGGTATTGTAATTGTTGAGCAGAGAAAAAGTAGCTATAACGCTAAATTTCTGGTGAATCAATCTTGCAGTATTATTTGACCATTTTCCAGTAATACTTAGCCAAGGAAAGAGAAATGTGGCTGAAGAATGCAGAGCAATACTATATTACTGATTGATTGTACTGGGACTTGAAACCTCCAAGCTACACTAAGAGCCCCTTTTTAATTTATTTTATTCTGAAACAGGGTTTCTCTAAGTTGCTGAGGGTCTCACTAAATTGCCGAGGCTGAAGCTAGCTTCTAACGTTCAATTTTCCTGTCTCAGCCTCCTAAGTACTGGGATTACAGGCATTTGCCACCATGCCCAGCAATGCATTTCATTTTAATGGTCTGACTATGAGGTCTATTTTTTCATAGAGAGGTAAAATTAACTTTGTCCTAGGGTGAGATGTTCAGTTTCTTCATATTTAATATAGGATAATAATAGTAATTTTGTATCAGAGTGAAAGAGAAAATGAAGTGAATGTAACATAATGGCTGAAGTATTATCTCATGTTGTTTTTCTTCTTTTATGCTATTTATCAGTGTGTGTGTGTGTGTGTGTGTGTGTGTGTGTGTGTATGTGTGTGTCTGTCAATTTCTCCTCCATTAAAAAAGGTTTTCTCTCAGCACCCACAACAACCAGGAATCATGGTCTAGAGCTGAAAAATGGGATAGCAGGATACTTTTTCCTTTCTCATTTCCACTATGTAATCTAATTCTAACTCCCAATATTCTTAAATTTTTTGTGTGTGTTTTGTGTGTTATCTTTTGCATGGGTATAAGCTGGAAGAAAAGTGAGCATGGGGTGTTGATGCTTTGCAGAATTATTGTGAGCAAGGCTTATTCAGAAACTGACAAGTCCCTTATCAAGTGACTCATCATGGGTGGGGAAGTTCTATTACAAATAGAGTCAGTTATTAGCCGGCAGTGTTTTATATGTTAGAGAAGCAAATAAAAGTATGACATGTTGTAGAATCTTGGGATTAGAAGTATCTGGATTAGCAGCCAGCCTAGGATGTAAGAACTAGAATTTACACCAGGGGAAGGTTTCTGCTTCAAAATAACTTGCTGCAGTACAAATTAGACCTACACTTGCACTTCCATGGGTTCCAGCCTTTCGGTTTCACTTGGCCAGAACCACCTTGGCTGATGAGCTTTTCTGCATTCTAGAGGAGCTTTCCTGAGAGCCCAAGGCGGGCATGCCTGATCTATCTAGGCTCTTAGTCACATCTTCACCTGCTTTGGTCTCATCTTCTATATACTGCATACCTCCACCACCACCTTTTTCTCTTGAATTTTCTTGAAGAAAATATATGTCATTGACAGATGATGATAATTTTTGGCAGGGCTAGATGGCCCTTGCTACAGAGCAACTTCCCATCTTTGTAGCTGCAAAGTTGTAACTCGATTTCTAAAAGAAATGTTCATAGCTATCCACTTAGTTCATGTTCCATTTTCAGCTTGAAATTCCAATGTATTGACTCTTGTTTTTGTGTAAAGTAATGCTTTTAGTTAGATGCTTTTAGTCATTATATATATATATATATATATATATATATATATATATATATATGGCATAGTTTATTAAGTTTAAAGTGGAAAAAAAACCTATAAAAATCTTTTGGGTTAAGCATGTTCATAAACATTTTCTAAATTTGCCTAGTTTTATTAACATACAAATCTTAGGCCTGGTACTGCACCCATGTCATCACAATATTTAGGAGGCTGTAAGAGGATTGTACATTCAAGGTCAGCCTCAGCAATTTAGCAAGACCCTGTCTCAAAATAAAAAATATAAAGGACTGGGAATGAAGCTTGGAAGTAGAATGCCCCTAGGTTCAATTTTCCAGTGTCAAAACAAAACAGCAACAACAACAAAGCAATTTGTGGGGAGGTATACTGGGGATTAAGCCCAGGGACATCAACCTTTGGACTATACCCTTTTTTAAAAATTTTTTGTTTAGAAACAGGGTATCACTTAAGTTTCTGAGGGTCTCACTAAGTTACTGAGACCAGCCTCAAATCTGTGTCCCTTCTTAGTCTCCCACATACTGAAATTATAGGTGTACACCACCACACCTTGCATTAATATACAGCTCTTAATGTGTAACATATATATAGTTTCTTATTCTCTTTCCACATATATAAAATACCTGAACTTTTCTCTTAGGATATCCATCAAAATAGTGCTTTTGTTTCTTTTTTTTTTTTTTTTTTTTTTTTTTTACAAATAATAGGTGTTTACTGCAGAAGAATAAAAAGGGCAAACAAGCAAACAAAAGAAATAAAGTCATGTTTAATTTCACCATAGCAAGATAGCCATTGTTAATTCCCATGTATTCTGGGGGGTTGTAAACTAAAATGCTTAGAGAGGCCAAGGTGAGGCCAAATCAAACAAGCAGGTTAGGTTGGGACCTTTGGAAGAGAGAGAGCAGGTTTTATCTGGCTCCACTAATTTCTGCTTTGCACCATGAAAGCATGTGGGCCTAATGCCACTAGTTCTATTTTTCAGGAGAACAAGGGTACCACATTTTTATATAACATATCTCATTGAGTTGCCCATCAACAGATGAATGGATTTCAAAATTATGGGATATATACTCAGTAGGAATTCTACTCAGCAATAAAGAAGAACAAAATGATGTCATTTGCAGTAAAATGGAGAGACCTGGAGAACATTATATTAAGTGAGATTAGCCAGTCACAGAAAGTGAAGGGTCATATGTTTTCTCTCATATGTAGAAGCTTGGGAGTAATCAGGATATCGGGGACGTCAGATAATGGAAGAGAAACTGCAGTGGAGCCAGGGAGGTGGTCTAAGAGAAGTGGGGGAGGAAGGATCCATGAAAGAAATCACTTCAATGAGCATTATGTATATATGTGAGAATATCAAAGTCAATTTCAATATCCTGTAAGGGGCAGAGGGGATGGAGAGAGTTGGGGGGAAGCCCATCAAGTGCTGTGTGCACGTATGACACCATCACTATCAACTACCTTAGGATGTGACACTATAATGCACCAATAAAAGTATAAAATATCTCAGTAAAATTCAAATGGCATAGAAATGAGTAAAAACACCTTGGAAACCAAACAAAAGAGATATGTAAACCTTCCCCCCTTTCTTTCGTATATATACAATGTAACATTAGAAATTATGATGGATATACAACTGGTGATTTATACTGAAACAAATGCTTGTGAATCTACCGCTCAACTTCCAATATCTGCGGTGCTCTCTATTTCATAGAAATGTAATCCATGATATCTGCTGCCCCTCAACCTCCCAGGGAGATTTATATTTTATTCCTGTTTGTTTTGTAAAAATAAAAGCAGTCATTCTTTTGGTTTTGTGAGTTGGTCTTGTAAACACGGAAGGATAAAGTATACAGTCTTTTGCAACTTCCTTTTTTGCACCAAATATCTTTTTTTCTAAATTCATCAAAAGAATACTATGTGTAGCTGGAATCTGTTCATTTTTTACTGCACTGTAATATTTCATTACTTAAATGAATCACATTTGCTTACCTAGCTTTCTTCTTGATAGGTATTTGCATTGTTCTGGGTTTTCAATGACCTTCTAAACATTCTTGTGTGTATGTTTCCTGGTACAGGGATGGCTTTTTCCTGAGGACAAATTGGAAGTGGAATTGCTGAGTCACAGGGTAGATACATACTCAATGGAACGATTCCAATTTCTTTTGAAAACAGTTGAAATCAATTTAACTGCCATCCACAGTGTAGGAGAGTTCCTGTTGTTGCACATCTTTCTTCACACTTGTATATTTAGACTTCTAAAATTTTTTGTCATCTGGAGAGTGTTCATGTGATCTTAATTTGCACTCTCCAAGTTAGCATGAGCTTGAGTATCTTTTGATGTGTTTATTCAACATAGTGTTTCTTTGAGTGGGAGATTTGCCTCTTATGTCTGTTTCTCTTTGAGGTTGTTGTTATCGCTTATTGACTTAATAGAAGTCGTTGAAATGCTCTAAAACTATTCATATGTCAATTTTTTGTTGCTAGTGTGTTTTCTCAGATTGTAGGCCATCTTTTCTTTTGGTGTTCTTTGATAAATGGAATTTCTTTCCTCTGAAATATTATAAATATATCCTTATCTATGTTATTCTAAGGTTAAAGTGACATATCATATATCACTGTTTAATCCATCTAGGATTACTTTTGTGTGCAGTGTGAGGTAGGGATCCAGGTTTGTTTCTGTTTTCCACTTGGCTAACTAACCAGTTACTAACCTCTTACTAACCAGTGATCTATACTGCCACCAATGCCATATAGCACATTTGTCATATATAAACGCACAGTTCTATTCCTGGATTCAGGTTCCCTTGACAAGAGCTTTGCTTTCATATATACTCACCATTTGTAACTGTGCTTTATTTTCTGGAAAAAAATAGTTTAAATTAATTTAATGGGAAAAGGCTATGGGTTTAATTTCACAACTTTGGTCTCTTTTTACTGGTATATGTATTCGTTTTCTCCATTGTCCGAGCTGCATCAAGGTCTACTGAATTATGATGGAGAAGAATGGACATGCCCAATTTTTAGGTACACACTCAGGGCAGCAAAACTGAATACAGAAATTCTTATATGCCCAATGGCCATAGCAGTATGGGTGAGTATCTTGCTGGAAATATTCTTATAGATATATAGAAACACTAATAGTAAATGATTCCTTATATCCATCTGCCATTAGTTGAAAACCCTACTAAATTTTTTCAGCTCTGAAAAATCTACCTGAGTAAGTGCTTTTGCACTGTTTCTATATGCAATATTTAGGATTTTCTTAAATTTCCTCTTTCTCTATTTTAGTATCTTTCCTGTATTTAGAGTGAAAACTGCACCCAAGCTTTCCGTATCTCTAACTATAAAAAGTGTTTATATCATGTAATGTCTTCCTCTATTTTTCTGAATTAGAAATGAAATGAAATTCCAAGTTATTGCTAATGAATAATTTTGAGTCTCTTCTGTCTTGATGTGACAGTAGAATAGGGAAGTGCTTATGTAAACAATTTTTTACACTTTCAAAATGTCTTATTAAACTCAAAGAAAAAATTAATTAACGTATGTCACTGTTTTCAATAGCAGTATTTTAAATATTGTAATAATAAGCTTTCTCTGTTCTTAAAGTGAACCAAGAGAGTTACATTAGAAGAGATCTTGTCTCTTTTTTCCTTCTCTTTTCCTCTGCCTTTTCTCTTTCCTTTTTGTTTTTTACCCTTTTTCTTTTCTCTTAAATATTTATAAGCTAGTGTTCTTACACAGAAATCCTGAGAATACTTTACCTTGAGCTTCTCATCAGGACTTTATTGACTTAGTGACCCCTTCTGTGGGATTTCTAATTGTATTTGAAATAAATTTTCCCCAAATGCCATGGATTTTGCAGTAAAGGAGGCTGCACCTGGCACCAAGACACTCAGGATAGCGAACATTGTTATTCTAAACCTCTTTTCAGAATGGTGCATACCATGTCCTAAAAAGCATTTTATGGTCCACTGAGGAGAGACACAGGGGTGACTGAAGAAGTGTGCTACTCACAGTGCCTGTCCCTGCCACCCTCCCCAAACGGGATTGTTTGTATCAGTGTAACTGCTATTTGGAAGGAGAAATAAGTTTATAGAGAATCTCTAAATAATGATAGGGTAGAAAAGAATTCTACAGTTAATTTCCCCACCATCCTTGCCAGTGCAGGGGTATATGTATATGAATACACACACACACACACACACACACACACACACACACACACAATTTTGTAGGCTCAAAGCATATTTACAATAGTTTTTCTTAAAGGATTTTAAAGACTATTTTTAGTCCCCCCCCCTTTTTTTATAGCTACAAACATAACTTGTCAATGGAGATACTGATACTCCAAAGGGGGAGGAGCTCTTTGAGTTTTAGTAGGCTGGACACAACTTATTAAAATAAATTTATTTCTGAAAACCATTGTGCATGTATTCCTGTAGGTTCTTCCAGCCCCAAGTGGGTTACCTCCTTCCTGTACTCACTAGCAAGCCAGTCAGTGTGGTTCTAGTTAGAATCCCATAAATCTGTAATATAATTAATTGCATATCCTTTCAAGCTAGCAGCGAAAGGAGTAACATTGGCCAGGATTTTGATGTTTGGCCATATTATAAAATCAACATGATGGTATACGACACTGCTGAAAACATTAATTTAGAGGGTGGCAGAAAATATTGAACTCCAGCTAGTGAACCCAAACATTCTCATTTTCCCCCCTACTCCTACATCAGAAGAGTCTGTGTAGTTAAAAATTCATTCCAAATCTAACTCTCTATTTGAAGTATATATGCATAAGTCCATATATTTTTGTTTAGCAAGCTGAACACTGCTTCTCATAATATGAGTCTGTAAATCATAAGTGTGAGGCAAATGGAGCATTGTGTTTGATAAGGAGCACAGTCCACTATAGCTAGTTTATTTTATTTGACTTTTATTTAGCCCTTGCTGGAACTATACTGGATTTTGTTTGATTCATTCTGCATAAGGGCTCTATTTGGCCCATAATTGTTTGCATAATGAACTATTTGTCCTCTTTGAGATGACATCCAGTTATTTAAAATCTATAATGAGACATCAGGTGAACGGCACTGATTGGCACTGATGTATGGACTTGGTGAAATACTGCCGAGTTTTCTGAAGAGGCATAAAGGAAAATGGCTGTTCAGAGATTTGAGTCTCCTAACCATTGAAACCGTAATCACATAAACAGAACCACTTCTGCGGGCCCAAGGTGTCATTGTGAATTTTCTGGCTAATCCATCCATTCACCTCAATGGTCCAGAACTTGTGCTTCATGTCACTTTTTGCCTTTGTTCTGCACTTTGATCTTTCAGGATGTCTGTCAGAAGAAAAGTGTTTATATTGAATTATGTGTGGTGAGGGGTAGGGAGCATACTTCAGAAGTCTCGCATGAAATTTGCTAAACAGACCTTGCCAGTTGTTCTGCAGCAGTGATGGAGGTACGGATTTCAGTTTAACAGTATGTAGGTATATGATTTTCCCTTTGAAAATAACTTTAATGTGGGTGTTTAGGTACAGGAGAATTCTTTTTCTTTCTGTATTATGCATCTACTGCTCTTATTGTTAACTTTTAGAATAAATATCATAGGAAATAAATAATTTTAAAATCAAAATTTTATTCTAAAATTCTGACTAGAGGAGTTAACTGAATGAATACTTATGATGAAGCATCTTTTTGTGTGCGTATTGATCTCATTGGTTCTGGTGTTCTAGTATAAGATAGTGAGTTTATTTTGCTATCTAGTATGTCTATTATAATGCATGTATTAGAACACACTCAGAATTCTGCAATAAGACCAAAAATAAGTGATAGGAACTAATTATACTGAACATACTATAAAGATAAAATAGTGGAAAAATGGGTGAATTATTAATTGCTGCATTCTGTCACAGCTATATTTTCTCATATCTTTAAAAATAATTATAGAATCAAGGGTGGGAGAATTTGCCTATAGTATCTGAAATGGTTTAAGAACTCTGAATCAGTTTTTATTGATATAATATTATGGCCAAGAAATTGGTCCATTTTCCAGATTAATTTACCTTGTAATGGGCAAAGTAGAATATTGTGACATTGGTCCTATATCTTTCTGCAATCTGGAGACCGAAGTAATTAATGGTGTTTTCTGTTGCTGTGTTCTGAGCTTCTTGAGAGAAAGGCAATTCCTATGTCAAGTTTGTGACCCTTTGGGTTGAAACTGAATTGTAACCTGCAGCCATAGTGGTGATCTTCTTGAGTTAGTTCTTTTCTCACTACCACTGAGGCATTCATGGAGTCTGCATGAGCCCAGCCAGTCCAACAAGACAACTCACACTCAGTCAACCCTGACATGGTATTTGATGAAATCTAGGAGTGAGTCATCCTTCAAGTTTCCCAGGTGATCCCAATGAATAGGCAGAGTTGCAAGCCACTGGGCTAGGGAGATGGAGCACAGTGGATGCAGTTGTGCTAATCTTGACTTTCCAGGAAGAATGAAATAAATGGATTCAGATGAATCATCTGGAGTGGCAGCCTGCCCTGCCGCTCTTCTGAATACTTCTCCATCCTGAAAACAAGCACAGGCATGGCAGGGAAAGGGTTGAACCTCAGCAGAAAGTCTGTGAGATAGAGTAGGCTGCATTTCAGGTCTGGATTTCTTCCTATCTCAAGATCACCTCAGATGTTGAATAAACTTTTTGATTCTTCACAAGTGTGTGTGTGTGTGTGTGTGTGTGTGTGTGTGTGTGTGTGTGTGTGTTGGTTTCGTGCTCGAATCCAGGGGCATTGTACCTCTGACCTATATTTTTTAAACAGGGTTTTGCAAAGTTGCTAAGGCTGACCCGAAACTTGTGGTTTGCCTGTTTCAGCCTCCCAAGTACTGGGAGGAAAGGTGTACGCCACCACACCCAGCTCTTTACAGATTTTGACTTGCTTAGTATACATACTTCTTTCTATTGCTAGGGCCATTTTGATAGATCTGTTGACAATACTATATTATTTCTTGCAACATTTTAAACAGGAGAATAACTTAGGCCAAAAGCAGATCTAGCCTGGTCAATGATCTACTAGGACTGGCAGGAAAAAACAAAAACAAAAAAATTTTTTTTGAGCAGCTTATAGCAAACTGTTGTATTTAATGGTTTATGTTGTGATAATGGCAGTGCTGTGATAGTTGCTAGCTGTTATAAATTAAGGAGGACAAAGCATTTTGCCGACAAGCACTAGCAGAAATCATATAACTGATTTCTCTATCCATAGAAGCTGTTTTTAACAAATCAGAAATTAAATATTTTGAAATTAGACATTTACTTAAGCATTTGTTTAGTAGTTTGAATAAGTTGGAGTCCAAAGACTTGGATTTCTTATTTGCAATTGTAGTACTTTCTAGCTGAGCACTAATGAGGATGTTACTTTTTGCATGAAAAAGTGGGCATGTTTGTTCATGCATTTAATTTCAGGTTGTTATTTATGTAAGGTCCATATGGTTTCAGAAAATTTTTAATGAGGACCTATGGTATATTTTATATAAAAACTAGCTTACGTATGTCTTTGTGCCTTTTTTTACTCATCTGTAAGAGGGAGGATAGTAACAGTGTCAACCTTCTGGGATTATTATGATAGAAAAGTATGTATATTTGGAAATCCTTAACAATGATATTAACAACTATTCTGTTGAGCTTTGTGTCCAAGTAACTCTAAAATCCTGTTTAACTTTCTTTTGTTTGAATATTGAAGTCACTTTTCTGCTAATAGTATTTCATAGTAGATTAGAAATTTTATTGCAGGAAATGAGGTGTGAATGCCACATTAGCAATGCTACTTCCCTTGATGCCCAGGTGAAACTGGATGAGCTTTGAAAAAAAGAATGCCCCAAAACTTGAACTCTTGAGGTAACCCTTCTTTGTTAATCACTGACATTTTTTTTAGTTTACCTTGAAATTTCATTTGTTTTGGAAAAATTGATGTACTTTTTCTGGCATTGAAAGCATGCTAATTTTTAAAGAGAAACAGTAGACTTATACTTATGACTCAATTTTTAAAAATCAACACTATATTTGTACAAATAGGAGGAGCATTAGAATTAAATATTTAACCTGAGTACTCCTAAAATTAAGGTAGGTGACATTAATTTATTGGCTCTGTAAACATTTTTAGAATATGGTGAATATAAAACTCAAGTATGGAGAGCAGAATGGAATTAAAAATATTGTACACATTTTAGAATATAGTGAATATAACAACTATTAAGAACAGAATGGAATTTAAATATAACTAGTTCTTTATCAGATATGTTTATTTTATTTGAATGAATGCTATTCATTAAACCATATTATATATCCATATACATATAATAAATACTTATGCATATAGTGTGTCACACACACATGCTTTAGTGGAGAGATATGCCTGTGCATGTGTCTCCTCTGCTCTGCCATCTGTGGCATAGGTAGCTGAGATAGAAATGTTCCAGGAAAAGAAGATAGGCGTCAAGTTCAAAGAGGATTACTTGGTTTGCGTTTTATTTTACCCTCTTTATTAGCTGTGTAGTTGTGAACAGGTAACTTAACCTCTTAGAGTTGTATTTTCTTCTTCTGTAAAATTAGCATGGTAAAACCTACTTCATAAGGTTGTTTGGGAGGATAAATGAGGTAACTGATGTAATGTACTTGGTATATGACAGGCACTTAATAAGTTGTACTTTGCCTTTTTCCTTGGCTGGGCCATGGCAGAGTGGTCCTGATGGTACTTTGCACCTTGGCTGCTGGCTAGGAATGGGTATTGCATGGTAGCTTGCTCTCCTTTTAATCATCTCAAACCTTGGCGTGGAACCTCCTTCACATTAGGCTGAGATGCTTCTCAGAGCCCTGAGGTCAGAATCTAAAGTCGAGGCTTGAGTCCTGTCAGGCCCTGATGATGTCTCCTAACTATATGATATCCATTTCCTCAGCTATACAAAAGGCCTTAGCATCTGTCCTCTAATGCTAATCATCCTTATGTAATATTTTAAAGATGAAGTGAAACCAAATCTGGGGGAGAATAATTATAGCATTAATATGTTATGACAATTCCTGTGTAATAGTTTTTTTGGCTGAAGAGTAGGCAAGATTAAAAAAATATTCAATTCTTGGCTGATCTCACTTAACATAATATTCTCCAGGTCTTCCCGTCTTCTTACGAATGACACGATTTTGTTATTTTTTATAGCTTAGTAGAATTTCATTGTGTTTATTTCCCATAATTTTCCAATCAATTCATCTGTTGATGGAGACTTAGGTTGTTTCCATATTTTGGCTATTACAAATTGTGCTGCTATGAAAATAAGTGAGATCAGCCAAGCACAGAAAGAGAAGGGACATATGTTTTCTCTAATATGCCCAATCTAGAGAGCACTGGGGATACCAGAGGGATTCCAGATAATGGAGGGGAAACCTCAGGAAAGCTAGAGTGGAAGGATAGGAGAGGAAGAAGGCTGAGGTTGATTAATGGAGGAACTACATTCAAATATGTGTAAAAGTATGAATGTTGCATGGTCAACCTGGACACTCATTGTTGGGAGGGGGAAAAGGAAGAGGGGGAGAAGAGGGCTCCAAGCACAGTCTGAATGTATGAAATTTTCAATAATATCCACATAAATAAATAAATATTCAATTCTTGACATTGAGTATTCTTGTTTAGTTAGGTTTTAAAGAAGGGGCCAAGAGAGCTTTCTGACTCTCCTGGACCAGAGCTGTGTGTTTGAAGATCGAGGGAGGAGGTAGTCTACGAAGTAATAATGCCCTGGAGGGCATGGGAAACGTGGGAGGCCACTGTGACCGGCAACAATCAGAACATGACGTTGATGTTGCTTAGGCCCTCAAACACTGTGAAGGAAGAGAATGGGTATGGTGCTCACTTATAAAATTTATCAAAATAAAATCAGTTTAGAAGCAAACTGATTTTAAGTAAATTTTTAAATTTATACATTTAAGATAGTTTGTATCCAAGACATAAATATTAAAAGACTACTAAATTTTTCCTGATGCCATAATTTTGATTCTGTGGTATGGCTACATAGTGTTTTCACGATTCATATGCAGACTGCTTTGATTCACCATTTTTGCTATTGGGATTGCCGCCACCCTGAATTAATGTATATTTCCATTTTTATTGAATTATTGAATTAGTTATTATATATTTCTGTTGCTTTGTGAGCCTGGAATTTATTTAGCGTATCGGTATGTATATGTGTATTGGTAGAGATTAAACCCAGGAGTGTTCTACCTCTGAGCTACACCTTCAGTTTTTTCTATTTTTTAAATTATGAATCAGGGTCTTGTTAATGCTGTTGCTAAAGTTCTCACTAAATTGGTGAGGTTGGTCTTGAAACTGCAATCCTTTTCTCTCAGCTTCTCAAGTACTGGGACGATAGGCATGCACCATCATGCTCGGCTGAGCCTGGCATTCATGAGATAATTCTGGCACCATACTGATTCTGGCTTCTTTTTATTAATCAAATGGCCAATGGGGTACTCTCTTCCCTTTGCTTGAATTAAACAAAAGCTAGCAGACACTGTGACTAAGATCCAAGAAATTGTAAACTGGAAACTATAGATCAGCACTTTGTTCATCTCTAACCTAGAACTTGTACTTTAGAGTTACTTTAATTTATCAGTAATGATAGGCTCTTGCCACTAAACAACAACACTGGTGTCTTAGCTCTGGCTGCTATTATAACAAAATACCATAAGCCAGATGGCTTATTAGCCATAGAAATTTATTTCCTTCAATTGTGGAGGCTGGACATGCTTGAGTTTGAGTTTTGGTGTTTCCTTCTTCATTCAATGATGGCTCCCTGCCGGGCGTGGTGGCACTTGCTTGTAATCCTGCGCTTGGGAGGAAGAGACAGGAAGATCGTGCAGGTTCAAAGCCAGCCTCGCTGGCTTAAGAGACCCTGTTTTCAAATAAAATATAAAATAGGTCTGAGTGTGTAGCCTGGAGGTAGAAGGGTCCCATCTCCAGTACCACCACCAAAAAAAAAAAAAAAAAAAAAAGGAAGGCTCCCTTTTTACATCCTCCTATCACAGTGGAGGTTAGAATTTTAACATGTGAATTTGGCATTCAATTTAGCCATCCTTTACTCTTCCTGTAAGCCAGGTGGACTATAGGGACATATTAAACAGCTATCTTGATCTACTATCTGTGTTCTGTCCTCCAGAGATAATAATAATAATGTAAGGATGGTTTCTTAAGGATGTGTTACATTTAGGTATTTAAAAAATCTACAGTTACTCATACAAAGATAAGGATTTTGTTTTTTATTTATTTTTTCTTTCGATCTTCAGATTTAAAGTAGAAGCTTGGTCCTTTACATGGACAAAGGGACATAAAAGTGGTTCAGTTTTATAGCTTGAAAGATACTTTCATTTCAAAAAACCCAAAGGAGATCTCAAAGTCCTCAGTAGTGGAGCAAAACTCGTAAATATGGGAGACTTGAAAACGGATAATATCTTAAATGATTAGTCATCAAATTAAGTGATTGAAGGGTTTTGAGGTAGCAAAAAACAAAGGCACAATAGAGGGGCAGTGTAGCTTGGTAGGTGCTGCTCTCTGTGTAGTTAACCTCAAGCTGATGGTACCCAGGGGCTAGCAAATAGATTAGATGACTTAGTACAGATCTAGGGAAATGTAAGAGATTAAAGTCACTACCAGATGACAAGTGGAAGGAGTTGCAAGTGTCCAAATGTTAAAGCAAATAGAAATTTTCTTTCAGTATCAGCAAATACCACCACTCAGTTTCTGAGAGTACATCACTTAATGTGTATGCATATATCTATTTGAATGTTTATATATATGTTATATAATAAACCATGTACTTATTTTTATATGTTTATATGTATGCTTAGAAAGTACATATATTTTGTTTTACTTAATTGCAGATCATATTAAAGTATAGTTTTTCTTAATAATGCCAGATAAAAATATCTGAAAATAGATTAAATCCACATAAAAAATAATTACAGGGTCGAGTCTAACTACCTAATGTCAAATTTTAGCAATAAAATTTTTTTCTGTCAGCTGGGCGTGGTGGCTCACGCTTGTAATTCCCGCGCTTGGGAGGCGGACACAGGAGGATTGTGCAGGTTTGAAGCCAGCTGCGCTGGCTTAAGAGACCCTGTTTCAATAATAATAATAATAATAATGATAAAGTATAAAAATAGGTCTGGGAGTGTAGCCTGGAGGTAGAAGGGTTTCCAGGAACCCCAGTACCACCAAAAAAAAAAAAAAAATTTTTTTTTTCTGTGTACCAGAGTAAAATGTAATGATACACAGATACGTACATATATACACACCTAACTATATGTTTATTATTTAAGCCAGGGTATTTATATGCATAAATATGTTTATGGATATGCATAGTCTCTATTTTACAGTAAACATGAATTAAAAAAAAAAAAAAAAGGCCATACCAAAGCAAAACAAAATGCCTTCCCTTCAATATGCCTGAGTATTTGAAGTGAAAAAGCAGATAGCAAAAGAAGCTTGTTTTTATTAAATGACATCTGTATTGTTTTTAGTAGAACTAAATATGGAAAGCCATCTCTTAATTTGATTTTATCTAAACCTCTAATTTGTTATTTCATATATGGGCTTGTCAGTTTTATTCAAACACCTACCTAATGAAACCAAAGTTTGTTGTTTAAAATATTTATATCTAAAAGTCATTATTTTTATAACATATAGGAATCTTTTTTTAGTCAAGGTGTAGTTTTTGAAATTTCTTACCTTATGACTCATAAATTATGTCCCTCTTGAGTGATAATTTTGAAATTCTAACACCAAATCAAGAATTTGGTTTTGTGAATAATAGAAAATGTACAAAGGAGAATGAATAGAAAAGCTACACTCTATTAGTATGCCCTTAGTTTATGTTGGTTTTTAGATAAATATAAATTAAAACTGTGACCACAGCATCTCATGTTATTTGTCACTGTTCAATATATAGTATTCTTTATTGGTCAAGCAAACACCTAAATTCATCGAGCATAGCCATGTATGGTGGTTTATGCCTGTAATACTAGTATTTGGAAGGCTAAGACAGGAGGATTGTGAGTTTGAGGCCAGCCTCAGCAACTTGGCAAGACCTTATTTCTAAATAAAAAAGCCCAGAAGTATAGCTTGGAGGTAGAATACCCTGGTTTCAATTCAGAGTACCAAAGAAAATAAATAATAAATAATAAATTTACCCAATACAACAAATAAGCCAGCAGTGCATGGATATGGGGATACAAAGTGTTTTGTCGTCTTCTTTTTTTTTTTTTTTTCAATGCAGGGGCCTGGAAGTCAGGGGTATTCTACCTCTGAGCTTCATCCTCAGCCCTATTTTTGATTCTTTATGTTTGAAACAGGGTCTCACTGAGTTGCAGAGGGCCTCACTGCGTACCCGAGGCTGGCCTTGAACCTGCGAGGCTCCTCTCAGCCTCACAAATGCTAGGATTACAAGTGTGCACCACCACACCCGGCATGTTTTGTCTTGCAAGGAAAAACCTGTTAATTTTGTGAGCATCTTCTTGGGTAAATCAAAATTATGTTTTCATAGATTCTTGAACACATTACACTCTTCTGCCTTTGAATGGCCTCTTGTCCTATCTCAGAAACTGAACTGAGGTAAGGAATCGGGTAGCCTACCAGTTACGCAGGATTGACTCACATCTTGGCTTCACTCTACAGTGTTCTTGAATACGTTTTCCATTTCTCTCTTAGATTCAGAACCTATTACAAGAACACTGAAAAATTTCCCCTAATATTTGTTTTACTATTTTCTCCAAAGAGAGAGCTGTCTTTCTTCAGTATAGAGTTTTTCTGGGGCTCACAGCACAGTCTTGTTAAATAATGACAAGGCCTCTTTTTCTAGACCTTTAGCTGTGGTCTTTGAAACAAACCTTAGAGATCTCTGTTTCCCATTGGCTGCAGAACTTCTGATGGATCAGTTTGAACTTCTGGAACATCCTTGGATTTGGGTATTCCACCCGACCCTTTTCCAGGAAATCACCAAGTGAGAGTTAAATCCCTTATTCTAATACTTTCCATGGGAGTAGAATAAGTGGAGTGACTCCTTTTACACTTACTTTAAAACCAATAGTATCTGTTTCACAAGTAAGATCGGAGTGAATACAAATGTGTCAGATTTCTAAATTAAAAGGCAGAGGCTCTCAGATTAGGTTAAAAACTAGTTGTTTCTAAAAGGCACACAAAAATGACACAGCAAAGTTAAAGTAAAAAATGAGTTAAAATATATCTTAACTGATACATAGTCAATAGGGAAAATGATATAACGACACACACACACAGCTAAAGACAAAAAATATTAAATGAGGAAAAATGGGCTTTTTATTTATTTATTTATTTATTTATTTATTTATTTATTTATTTATTTATTTGATGGTACTGGGCTTCCTGGAAGCCCTTGTACCTCCGGCTACACCCCCAGACCTATTTTATACTATTTTATTTTTTGAAACAGGGTCTCTTAAGCCAGCGAGGCTGGCTTCAAACCTGCGCGATCCTCCTGTCTCCGCCTCCCAAACACGGGGGATTACAAGCGTGCGCCACCACGCCCAGCTGGGCTTATTTTAAATAATTTAAATAATTTAAATAATTTAAATAATTTGCCAGGCGTGGTGGCGCACGCTTGTAATCCCCGCGCTTGGGAGGCGGAGACAGGAGGATCACGCAGGTTCGAAGCCAGCCCGGCGCGCTGGTTTAGGAGACCCTGTTTCCAAATAAAAATGTAAAAATAGGTCTGGGAGTGTAGCCCAGAGGTAAAAGGGCTTCCAGGAACCCCAGTACCACCAAAAATAAATAAATAAATAAATAAATAAATAAATAAATAAATAAATAAATAATTTAAATTACGACTCACAGTGAAAAGTATCCCAATCACAGTTGGGATACTTTAAAGTTTATTTTGGTATTAGGATCGAACCTACGGAAAATCTACCTCCAAGCTACATCCCCAGACCTCTTTTAAGTTTTTATTTTAAAACAGCATCTCACTAAGTTGCTGAGGCTGGCCTCAAGCCTGTAATCCCATCTTCCCAAGTACTGGGATTACAGGTGTGTACTACTGTACCCAGCAGGTCATACTTTATATACCAAAAACAAAAAACAAAGAAAATAGCATCAAATTGAAAAGCATTGATGGAATTTCATTATTGCAGTTAAGCAATCCAAATAAGCCAGTAAGTGACCAAAACATTACTTCCTCCTACAGATTCACCATAATATTCAGCAAGGGCACTTGATTAAACACAAGAGGAAGGCTGCAGTGGTTACTAAGCAGCTTTCCCTTTGTCCCAATTTCAGCTGCCCTTTATCTCTCCTTGCACAGATACAGTCCAGGTATGGTGCTTGCAGTTGAGAAGGAGGCAGAATAGTTGCTCTGTTAGAATCTGTTTGTACATGAGGTTTCATCACCGTTTGAGAAACCAAGAGTAACATTCTTTAAGCTTCCTTAGACTGATTAAAAAAAAAAATCCTTTAAACAAGCTCATCCTCTGCCAACTGCATTAGAATCTGGGAGGAAAAAGCCATTAGTGTCCTGGAAATTTTTAAAGTATATTTTCTTTCAACACTCTAGAGTTCTAGAAAGCTGTTTCTTCATATACATAAAGTGAAACTTTTGAAAAATAAGATTAATTGTATTAGAAACATAGTTTTTCTAGACCTTTGATAAATGGTTTAGGAAAAAATTTGGAGGATGTAGTTAATATTGTTAAATAAATATATCAAACTATAAAGAGCACAGTTTACATTATCTGACCACAAAGCAATACGGTATAAATTAATAATGAAGCTTTTAAATAAGGAAATTACTAGAGACATAAAAAGAAAACCACTCTTCTAAATATTTGGACAAAAATGAAACTAAAACTGTAATTACTGACAATTAAGAAAATAATGGCAGTGATGGGATAAAATATTACAATGTGGTTTATGACAAAATTATAATTAACAGGCATATTTCAGACCTAAGCTTTTTAAAGAAAGAGATAAAATGAACTGTGCACTTAGCACTCAAGTTGGAGCTGTGTGCATGTATCTCTATAAATCTGAACTTTGTTAAGATGTGAGACTACAACGCACCAATAAAAGTATATTAAAAATATTGAGAGAAAAATGTCACAGATTACAAATAGGTTGAAGAGTGTGTTTTAGGAAAATACATCTGAAAATAAAGGTCTTATGTAAGGATTTGATGGTACGTTTAACAAAAGAAAATAATTTACTCTTTTACATATTTTTGGTGCTTTTTTCATATTTTTCACCTTAGATATATGACTTCTTGGGTAGTCTGAAAGGCTTTAAAGCGAGTGGACTTCTGGAGTTAAACACAAAATTGTGTTTGAGAAACATTCTTCTGAATAGCGTCAATTTTAGCATCTTAAATTGGTCTGAACTCCCCCTCCTCAACTTATCCTAAAATCTAGTTATTATTTTCACCGAAACAAAATATTATCTTGGTTTACGAAAGATGAAAGCAACATGGGGATCTTTTAGAAAATCTCAAAAGTAAAGTCTATTTTCATGCTGTATTAGGATGAAACAAAAGAGACACATAAACAATTAAAGGAAGCACTTTGATAGTTGTAACAAGTTATTCCCAACCCAACAGTTAAATAGCAGTGTTATATAATAGATGGCAACCTTCTCAGTTGAAATGAGAAAAACAAGGAAAAATAATGTCCACCTTCACCACGGTATTCTTGAACTTCTAGGACTTCTAGTGAATGTACAGTCAGGAAATAGATATTTAAGATATAACTCCTGGAAATATGAAGAAAACATTGCTATTATTTTGGAAAGATTTCATTTCAAGAAAGCAGTAATCAATTATTTATCACACATCTACCATGTGTCAAGCCCTATTTCACACAGAGGAGCACGCAGCACAGGCAAGGCCTTGCACTGATGGAGTTGTCCTTGAGAGGGGAAGTGGAGAAAGACAACCAATAAGGAAACAAGTGAGTCAGACATGATGTCATTGTCTACCTAGGAACTCAAATGTGTCAGCAGAAAAGTTACTAGAAATGACATGAAGAAATAGTAAATGATTATTTTATTTGAATTGCACATCAAATGTTTAATAAAATAAATAATAGGATATTTGAGCTATAAAATTTGAAGTCTATATCATAAGGCTTTAATGAAATTGAGCTAAAAAACCTAAAACCAATAAACCAATAAACTAGATGGGACATTTATGGCACATTTACCATCTTGTCATCATGGCAGATGTTCACTGATAATGATGTTGACGCGCTTCCCATCCAGTCCTGAACATGGCCTCAGAAATCTCAAAAATAAAGTCTATGTTCATTCTATATTAGGTACTAATAGACTATCAAAGTTGTCATGTGAGTTAAAGCGTTTTGGCACTCTGTTCAGGTATACAATAAAGTGGTATTTAAACAGCAAAGAAGGAAGCTGGGCGTGGTGATGTACACTTGTAATCCCAGTACTTGGAAGGCTGAGACAAGAAGGATTGCAGATTTGTGGACAGCCTCAGCTACTTACTGAGGCCCTCTGAAACTTAGTGAGACCCTGTTTCAAAATAAAGAATAAAAAAATCGGGCTGGGGGTATAGCTCGGAGGTAGAATGCCCCTGGGTTCAATACCTAGTACTGCAAACAACAACAACAACAACAACAACAACAACAACAACAACAAATAAATAGTGAAGAAGGAGAAAGGATTATTTCAGAAATGATTCTGGGAAAGCTAGCAAACTCTTTGGGGGAAAAAAGGTGTAGTTTTTACTTCACATTATATACTAAAATAAATTCCAGATGGATCAAAGGAAAAAAGCAGGAAATATCTTGATGATAAAATAGATATTTAACTAACATAAAAGTAAAGACGGTCTTTTAGCATGAAGGCAAAGGAAAGAAATCAATAAAAGATTAACATATTAAGTACTACATTTTAAATTGAGTCAAGGATACTTGTTACAAATCATACTGTTCTCGTTTTACAGTATTTTATGAAATAGTTGAATATATATATTATATATAAGATATGTATATGTATATAATATATATTAAATTGAGGAGGCGTAGTGGTGCACGCTTGTAATCCCCGCGCTTGGGAGGCAAAGAAAGGAGGATCACACTGGTTCGAAGCCAGCCTCGCTGGCTTAAAAGACCCTGTTTCCAAATTTAAAAAATATATAAAATGGGTCTTGGAGTGTAGCCAGAGGTAGAAGCATTTCCAGGAACCCCAGTACCACAAAAAAATATTAAATTGAGACATTAATTATTTTAGTCATTCATTAAATATTGAGAGATTTTATTTTTTGCAATAAATATATTATTTTTAAAAGGTGTATGTCAAGATTTTGAAGGGAAACATAGGAAACTAATATATGTTTCATATATGATATACAATATTTTTACATGTGTTATTTGTAAGTTTCCTTAACAACCAATATTTTACTTTAAAATGCCAGGCAGTTGAGATTCAATGAAATTAAATAGATGCCCACATATCCTTCAGGTAGGAGGCAGCAGAGTTGTGATCAGAAGCCCATGGTTCTATAATCCCATGGGTTGTTAACCAACATCAGTCATAGATCTCTGTCCTGCTAGATGTCAGAATTGGAGAAGAAGGATGGAAGGAAGGAAGGAAGGAAGGAAGGAAGGAAGGAAGGAAGTTAGTTAGTTTAAATCTAGGCCTGATTTTTCATCAGCAGGAGGTGGTTTATTTTATTCTACTTTCTGTGCCTTCTTCCAATTCTATCCATGTACCTCCCATCAAGTCCTTCAAGGATGTGATAAAAATCTCTGCATTACTCCTGTAAATGTTAGGCTTCTAGGAAGCAAACATCAGAGTTGGATAAAAAGTGATCTCTTTCTGTTTCTGTTTACCTTTTACAAATGTGATTCTATGCTGGGTGATAATCATTCCATCCTTCTTTGTCTGGCCCACCAACTTGTAAAGCTTATACTCAAATTTTTGTGGTTGCCAAGAATGTTAACATTGAATAAAAAAGGTTATACCCTTATTATAGATATTCTGGAGTTCTTAATTCTATGTGTTAATGACACCTTGCTGTAAAAAGAAACACAGCAATAGAGTCAAATGTATGCATTACAGCTCCAGGTAAGAAATAAGCACTTCTCAGATGTAGAAGTATTTTGAGACTGCTAATTATAGCAGATAGGTGTGCGTTCTAGTTGATCTTTCTCTTCTCAGACAGCATGTTTGCTTCTCATATCCCATCATTTTCCTTTGGGATAATAGCACTATAAGATGTGAATAAATTTGTGTTAGTATGCTTGTGAATGTAGCCAGCTTTCAGTTTGGGTCTGGGATATGTTCGCTTTACTAAAATAAGTTTGCATGCATTTTGGAAAGGTATATCACTGTGAACATGGTATATTGTTCTCTGGCTTGAGTTTGGAGCTTTTTCCTGCTTCTATTCACAGGAAAGTGTTACTTGAAAACATCTCACTAAATAAAATAAATTTCAAATTGACTAAAATAAGAGCCATAGTTATATGGAGGATTGTGTTCCTCTAAAGCTGTTTGCTGACAGTATTCTTATAAGTTGGCTTTTAAAAATTCCTCTAAACAGCATGATCCTGAGCATTTTGTTGCACAAACATATCCGAATCCCTGAAGCCTCTGATTCTTCTATTTTTAATCACAGGAGGCTGTTTGTAATACTGCATTCTCTACGAACTAGAAGGGAGAATTCCTGAGTATAAGGCCTTCTGGTCCGCTCCAGTACAGATAGCATGAACTCTCCCTGGGCTCCTTTCTTCCTTCCAAGTCTTCCAGAGAGTTTCTTCACTGCTTGTAAGAAAAAGCCACACTCCATATAGCCCAGGGCTACTTTTATTATTTAATGTGCCCTCCATTTAGCAAAACTGTGGCATTTAATGTTCAGATGATAATAGTTATCCATTTTCTGTTTGCCCTGATCCTCTTGCTTTTGGTGTCCTGGTATATCTGCCTTCCATTGGTCTCTGGTGAAATCTGTCCTGCCTAATCTGCCCAGCTGAGCTCATCTTTGCAGATTTTACACATCCCCAAATCTGAGCTCCTGGCTTGATGGCTTCTACTTCCTAAGTTATGTACGTCGTGTAGACTCTCTTGTCAGTTTTCTTGTTGTACCTGTGGCAGCCCTCCATGGTCACCCTAGGCGCCTGCATGACATGTCTGCGGTTTTCTCAGCTTTTTCTAGTTTTCATTCTCTTGGATAATTCTTCACTCCCTGCCCCATTGGTTTCTATTTTCATTAACTACAGTTTTACACCTTTAAATAGGGTTTTATTTTATTGAACCTGCACTGAAAACCTCATTTTGTAATTTTTATTTTGCAACGGTCTCTCCAGGATAAGTCTTTTGCCCTTCTATAAGTCACTTACTTGAAACACAGGTCACTCTCACCTGGAACTTGCCCACCTGCCAGAGGAGGAGAATTAAACACTGAAAAAAATATGACAGTCGTGTGTGGAGGCTCATGCCTGAACTCCCAGAACTGGGGAAGTTGAGAGAGGAGGACCACAGGTTCCTAGCCAGACTTAGTAACTTTGTGAGGCCCTCAGCAACTCAGCAAGATCTTATTTCAAAATAAATAATAAAATAAGGGATGAGGTATGGCTCAGAGGTAGAATGTCCCTGAGTTCAATCCCCAGTACTCCAAAGAAGGAAGGAAGGAAGGAAGGAAGGAAGGAAGGAAGGAAGAAAGAAAGAAAGAAAGAAAGAAAGAAAGAAAGAAAGAAAGAAGAGAATATCATACTCAACAGCACATTCTATGAGGTGATTCCCCAGCCCTTTTGTTCTTTTTGCATCTCAAGAAGGACAAAAAAAAGTGACCTATCATAATTAAGTTACAGCAGGAAAGGAGTTTGTTCACTCTCTCTAGCTTTAAGCAATTCTGTCCCCACTCCTGTGAAGCCTTTGGTTTAAAAATTCTCCTCTGGCCTTCTTTAGTTTTTTTTTTTTCAGTTTTTATTAAGTTCCACTCATGAAATTTAATCCTATTGTCTTGGGGTACATTGCATGGCCAAGTACATTCTCTGTTTGGGCAGAAAAATCCCTCTGGGTCAGTTCCATTCAGCTTTCCCACCATTTTCCTACCCTTCCCCAGTGAAGCAACTTTTAGGCCATCTTTTAGACTTGGGCAAGCCTCTATGCCTTTCTTGTGTTGTGTCTGGTGCGCGCGCGCGCGCGCGTGTGTGTGTGTGTGTGTGTGTGTGTGTGTGTGTTATTGGGGACTGACCCCAGGAGCATTCTACCTCTGACCTACACTCCCCAGTCATTATTATTATTATTATTATTATTATTATTATTATTATTACTTTAAACTTTGAAACAGGGTCTCACTAGGTTTCTGGGAGTCTTACTAAATTGCTGAGGCTGGTCTCTGACCTGCTATCCTCCTTCTCAGCTTCCCATGTCCTGGGTTTCCAGGCATGCAGCAGGATGCCCAGCTGGGCCTGGCCTTTCATGGACATTGTTAGTATCATATCTGTCTGGTAGTTCTGGTAGAAAGAAGTGTGAGCCTGAGCTTCTGAGAATAAAAAGAAGACCCCCCCAAAAAATAATATCTCCTTCTCAAAAACAAAGCCTATTTCTCTATCTTGGCTTTAAACATCTAAATATACCTTCTTCTGTTAAAGAATCCGAGTACAATTAAAGCTTTTTTTTCCCCTAAATCGCCTATGTTTTATTTCTCAGTCAGAAGCTTGCAAAGAATATTTTAAACAGTTGTCGTGTGGGCTTTTCCTGAAATGCCATGTCACTCCAAAAGTGATACTCTGCTATTTTGACTACTCATAGAAAATGAGAAAGGAGGTAGGCTGAACGGAGAGAAATTCCAACAGAAATAGTACTCTTGCCAAACCAGTGGTAGAGGAGCATTGCTTATCTTTAGAATTTTAGAAATAACTAAGGCAGCATGAACTTTTCAAATTTTTCCTTTCAGTGGCAAAATAAATAATTAAACAATACTAGTAGTTGGCACAAACTATTGAATAATACATCTCCTGTTTTGATGTAGTTATATCATTTGTTGGGGACCATATGTATGGGAGTAAAACAATAAATTATATTATCTTTTTACTTTTTATTCTTTTTTAAAGTTTTTTATTGGTGCCTTGTATGACTATACATTGACTGGAAGTCATATATCAAAACCTATTCAACTGGGTGTGGTGGTGCACACTTGTAATCCCAGATTTTGGAAGGCTCAAACAGGAGGATTGTGGTCCGCAGCCAGCTTTAGCTACTTAATAAGGCTCTTTGCAACTCAGTGAGACCCTGTTTCAAAATAAAGAATTAAAAAATAGGGCTGAGGGTGTACCTCAAAGGCAGAATGCCCCTGGGTTCCATCCCCGGTATTGCAAAAGAAAAAGAAAAAGAAAAACACTATTTGAGGGATGTATGTATGACTACACATCTTAATGGGATACAAGATGATGGAGACATACATGCACACATCACCCAATTAGCCCTAACCCATAACTTTAAAACTTTAACATTTTTATGTGTCAAAGCTAGTTATAGAGGACAAAATAATCTATAGGAGGGAAAAATAGCTTTCCATTCACATTAGGTTTTAGTAAGCCAGTGATTCTTGATACTTTAAATGGTTATTGAAATTTTAGTTTTAAATGAGAGTGGTAATATGTTAAGTTATACTATATATATATATATATATATATATTCATCTTATCTAGGAGAAAATGATAATCATGTGGGTTTTAAAAACAATATCAGTATTCTGACTGAAAATACCCTGCTGCACTTGTGTGTATGGCTAAGGTAATCAAATGATACTAAATTGTCCCCAGAGCATTATTTTACCCCTAAATTGTTCTAAAATCAGCACCAGGGCATTTAAGAAATGTCCTCAGTGGCCCCATCATCCTTTGGGAGTCTCTCCCTTCTCCATGATCCCCTGTGAGCACAGCTGAGGGGGCTGTGGGGAAGGTGATCTCCTTGGGGCTGCCTGGCTGCCAGGGCCCTCTTCTCATTAGTAAAAGTTTGCAGCCCCATTGTTACTGTGTTTAGCTGGTGATATTGGAAGAACAATGAAGAATGAAATGTTTTTAAAGTCCAGCTTCAAATGCTGGTTGGAGATTCTGATTTTGATCAGAAAATTTTCTTCTCTCCCTGGTTTCATTACTGGTCCAATTCCCTCAAATAGTGTTTTGTTTTTTTTCTTCTTTTTCTGAGGTACACCCTCAGCCCTATGTTTTAATTCTTTATTTTGAAACAGAGTCTCACTGAGTTGCAAAGAGCCTTATTAAGTAGCTAAAGCTGGCTGCGGACCACAATCCTCCTGTTTGAGCCTTCCAAAATCTGGGATTACAAGTGTGCACCACCACACCCAGTTGAATAGGGTTTTTTTTATTAATTTTTTTTTATTGGTGCATTATATTCATACAACTTATTGGGGTAAAAAACTTGTGTGTACAAACATGTACTCATCGCTGATTTAACCCCTACCCAAATCCCACCCCATTCCCTCCCCGTCCCTCCCTCCCTTGCTTGGCTTAGTGATTGACTTCGATATGTTTAAGTACATTGTGTGCTTTAGAGATTTTTCTCTTCCCCCTCCTTTCTCTTCCTTTAGGTTATCTTGTTTGCTCCTCTTTTCTCCCTAACTCTCACATATTAGGGAAAGCATCTGATTTCTTATTTTTTGTGACTGACTAATCTCACTTAGCATAATGTCCTCCAGTTCCATCCATTTCCCTGGAAATGACGTAATTGAGTTTTTTTTGATGGCTGAGTAAAATTCCATTGTGTACATATCCCACAGTTTTGTAATCCATTCATCTGTTGATGGACATCTTGGCTGGTTCCATAGTTTGGCTATGGTGAATTGTGCAGCTATGAACATAGATACACATGCATTAGTTTGGTAGTTTGGTTTCTTTTCTTTTGGGTAGATACCCAACAGTGGTATTGCTGGATCAAATGGTAGGTGTGTTCCCATTCTTCTGAGGATTCTCCATACTGTTTTCCAAAGTGGTTGCACTAATTTGCAATCCCACCAACAATGTTTTAGAGTTCCCACTTCTCCACATCCTCGCCAGCATCTGTTGTTGTTTGTGTTTTGAATGATTGCCATTCTAGTTGGAGTTAGGTGAAATCTCAGGGTAGTTTTGATTTGCATCTCTCTGATTGCCAGTGATGTTGAGCATTTTTTCATGCATTTATTGGCCATTTGAATTTCTTCTTTTGTGAAGTGTCTATTTAGTTCATTTGCCCATTTTGTTATTGGATGCTTTGTTTTCTTAGTGTTGAGTTTCTTGAGTTCTCTGTATATCCTAGATATTAGTCCTCTATCGGAGGGGTAGGTGGCAAAAATCTCCTCCCATTCTGTTGGCTCTTGATTGAGGTTCTTGATAGTTTCCTTTGCTGAACAGAAGCTCTTCAGTTTCATGCAATCCCATGTATTGATTCTCCTTTTAATTTGTTGTGCCTTTGGGGTCTTATTGAGGAAATGTTTGTCTGTGCCTATGTGTTGTAGTGTTGGACCTATGCCCTCTTCAAGGAGCTTCAAAGTCTCTGGTTTAATTTCCAAGTCTTTGATCCATCGTGAGTTGACTTTTGTACAGGGTGAAAAAGTGGGATTAACATCCAATTTTCTGCATATGGTTAACCAGTTTTGCCAACACCATTTGTTGAAGAGGCTATCTTTTTTCCAGTGTATGTTTTTGGCCCCTTTGTCAAAAATCAATTGGCTGAAAGTGTGTGGGCTTATTTCTGGGTCTTCTATTCTGCTCCATTGGTCTATATATCTGTTCTTTTGCCAGTACCATGCTGTTTTTATTATAATGGCTTTGTAGTATAGTTTAAAGTCAGGTATTGTGATTCCTCCTGCGTGGTTTTTGTTACTGAGAAGTACCTTGGCTATTCTGGGCTTTTTGTTATTCCAGATAAATTTAAGGACTGATTTTTCTATGTCTGTGAGGAATGATCTTGGTAGTTTAATGGGCATTGCATTAAATCTGTAGATCACTTTTGGGAGGATGGCCATTTTAATGATATTTATTCTGCCAATCCATGAACATGGAAGATCTTTCCATCTTCTAAGATCTTCTTCGATTTCTTTTTTCAGTGTTTTATAATTTTCTTTGTAGAGATCTTTTACCTCCTTGGTCAAATTTATTCCTAGGTATTTTATTTTTTTGTGGGAGATCCTGAGTGGAAGTGTTTTCTGAATTTCTTTTTCAGTGGATTTATGGTTGGTGTACAGGAAAGCTTCTGATTTTTTAAGATTGATTTTGTATCCAGATACTTTGCTAAATTTGTTGATCAGTTCTATAAGCCTTTTGGTTGAGTTTGTTGGGTTTTCTAAATATAGTATCATGTCATCAGCAAATAGTGAAAGCTTAAGTTCTTCTTTTCCTATTTGTACTCCTTTGATTTCCTTTTCTTGCCTTATTGCTCTGGCTAGAGTCTCTAGCACTATATTGAAGAGAAGTGGTGATAGTGGACATCCTTGTCTCGTTCCAGTTTTTAGAGGGAATTCTTGAAGTTTTTCCCCATTTAATATGATGCTGGCAGTGGGCTTGTTGTAGATTGCCTTAATAATGTTGAGATATGTTCCTTCTATTCCAATTCTCTGCAGTGTTTTTTATCATAAATGGATGTTGAATTTTATCAAATGCTTTTTTAGCATCTATTGAGATGATCATGTGGTTTTTGTCTTTGATTCTGTTTATATGATGAATTACATGGATTGATTTTCATATATTGAACCAGCCTTGCATCCCTGGGATGAACCCTACCTGGTCGTGATGAATGATTTTCTTGATGTGGTTTTGAATACGTGTTGCTAGTATTTTGTTTAATAGTTTTGCATCCAAGTTCATCAGAGATATAGGCCTGTAGTTTTCCTTCCTTGAACTGTCTTTATTCGGTTTGGGTATTAGTGTGATGTTGGCTTCATAGGATGTATTTGGGAGAGTCCCGGTTTTTTCTATTTTTCGAAATAGTTTGAGTAGTATTGGGATTAGCTCTTCTGTAAAGGTTTTATAGAATTCACTTGAAAAACCATCTGGTCCTGGGCTTTTCTTTGATGGTAAGCTCTTTATTGCTGTTTCAATCTCTTTGATTGTTATTGGTTGGTTTAAGTGTTCTATATCTTCTTGACTCAGTTTAGGAAGGTTGTATTTATCTAGGAAGTTGTCGATTTCCTCCAGATTTTCCATTTTGTTGGAGTATAGTTTTTCAAAGTAGTTTCTGATAATCCTCTGGATTTCTACACTGTCAGTAGTAATGTCTCCTTTTTCATCCCTTATCCTCATAATTTGGGTTGATTCTCTCTTTTTTTTAGTTAGGTTGGCCAGTGGTTTATCAATCTTGTTAATCTTTTCAAGAAACCAGCTTTTGGTTTTGTTGATTTTCTGTATTGTTTTTTTATTCTCTATTTCATTAATTTCTGCTCTAATTTTAATAATTTCCCGTCTTCTGCTGGCTTTGGGGTTCAATTGTTCCTGCTTTTCAAGGGCTTTGAGGTGTGTCGTAAGGCTATTTATTTGAAGATTTTCTGTTTTTCTTATGTGAGCACTCAGTGCTATAAATTTTCCTCTTAATACTGCCTTCAAAGTGTCCCAGAGGTTTTGATATGTTGTTTCTTTATTTTCATTTGTTTCTAGAAATTTCTTGATTTCACCTCTTATATCTTCTATGACCCATTCTTCATTCAGAAGTGTGGTGTTCAGCCTCCACATGTTTATGTTGTTTCTTTGGGTCTTCTTATAGTTGATTTCTAGTTTCATTCCATTATGGTCTGAAATGACACAGGGAAGTATGTAACATTTTTTAAATTTGCTAGTGCTCATTTTGTGTCCCAGGATGTGATCTATTTTGGAGAAGGTTCCGTGAGCAGCTGAGAAAAATGTGAACTCTGCTGTAGTTGGGTGAAATATTCTATATGTGTCCAACAGGTCCATTTGGTTAATGGTGTTCTTTAGTTCTGAGACATCTTTACTGACCCTTTGTCTGGAAGATAGGTCTAGTATTGTGAGAGGTGTGTTGAAGTCTCCCAGTATTATTGTGTTGGGATTTATGTGTGACTTCATGTCACAAAGAGTTTGATTTATGAAAGTAGCTGCCCCTATGTTTGGGGCATAGATGTTGATTATTGTTATTTCCTCTTGCTGGACTATTCCTTTTACCAGTAAAATGTGACCTTCTTTGTCTCTTCTAATAAGTTTGGGTTTGAAGTCTAACTTGTCTGATATCATAGTTGCTACTCCTGCTTGTTTTCGAGTACCATTAGCATGGATAACCTTGCTCCAGCCCTTTTCCTTGAGTTTGTTCCTATCTTTACTTGTAAGGTGTGTTTCTTGTAAGCAGCAGATGGATGGATTCTGGCTTTTAATCCATTTTGCCACTTTATGTCTTTTTATTGGGGAGTTGAGGCCATTTACATTCAGTGTGATTATAGAGAGATAATTTTTAATTCCCAACATGTTAAGATCTTATTTCTGTTTGAGATACTGTTTATTCTTCTTTGCTTAGTTGTCTGCTGGATGGGAATTCTTGTTTCTTTGGTTCTGGCGTGTATTACCCATTTCCTCTTTGCAGTTAATCTCCTTGAGTACTTTCTCTAGCGCTGGTTTTGAAGACATAAATTCCTTCAGTTGCTGTTTGTCATGGAAGCTTCTTATTTCCCCATCTAATTTGATGGATAGTTTTGCTGGGTAGGAAATTTTTGGCTGGAAGTTGTTTTCTTTCAGAGTTTGGAATATGTTACTCCATGCCCTTCTGGCTTTTATAACTTGGTTTGGGAAGTTTGGAGTGATTCTAATTGGTTTGCCTCTGTATGTCACGTGGCCTTTTGTTTTTGTTGCCTTTAAGATTCTCTCCTTGGCTTCCACATTAGTCATTTTGACAATTATGTGGCGTGGTGATCCTCTTCTTTGATCCTGTCTAAAGGGAGTTCTATACGTTTCCTGGACCTGTGTATCAACCTCTTGCTCTATGTTTGGAAAATTTTCTGCTATTACTTCCTTGAAGAGATTGTTGATCCCTTTGGTTTCACCTTCTTTTCCCTCCTCTATTCCAATTATTCTTAGGTTAGCTCTCTTGAAATGGGCCCATATTTCTTCAATGACAGATTCCTGCTGTCGGGTTTTTTTTTCTAAATTAGAAACTATGCGTTCATTTTTGGAATGGTCATCTTCAAGAAGCGAGATTCTATTCTCCATGTGGTCTAATCTGTTGTTTATACTTTGAATTGAAGCCTTCACTTCATTAATTGCATCCTTTATCTCTTTTTGACTCTCTCTAAATTCTTTTTGAAAGTCCTCTATTATTTCTAGGGTTATTTTCCTAATTTGATCTTCTAGAGATCTTTGGATTTCTGTGTTATCAGATTCTGATGTTGTGGGGTTGTGGGCATTCACTGCTCCATTGTTATTTCTCTTTCCCATGATTTTGGAAGTTTGTACCTTCTCTGGGTTCTTCCCTGAGTCACTACGGGTTCACTTAAGATGTTCTGGATCTCGAGTCTGTGGTATCTCAGTCACCACTACTCCTTTACTGAGTTGTATCACAAAGTCTCAGACCCAGGGAGTCAATTGAGGCTGCTTAGACCGTGGGGGGTGCCAAGTTGGGTGTTCTCTAGCGGGGAGTTGTGACTATGGTATGATATCTCTGCCACTGCCACTCCCCCACTGGGCTGCACTGCTAAAATCTCCGACCCAGGGAGACTATCTGCGCAAGTCCCTGGGAGTGCAGTACTGGGATTTCTCCCCTTGGGGCCGCAATTTGACTCACGTTTGTTGAGTGCGCTGATGGAGCTGTAGTGAACTCGGTGGATTCGCTGCTGCCGCCACTGGCAATATGGCACCACTGCCATGCCCTCGGCCGTGATGTGGCCTATTTCTTCTCTGGTTTTGAGCTCCGCTGAGTCCCTGCCAGGTGTGCTGTGCCCGGCTCTTGGGAGCTTTAGACGCTCCTTGCACCGGAGAAATTGCTGACTGCCGCCCGGCTGTTCAGCAGCGGCTTACCTTGGCTCGCTGTCCACCCCTCCTCTCAGGCGTCTGGTGGCTGGTTGTGTGTGTTGGTCTAGGGCCGTCTGGTGAATTCGCCGCTGCCGCCAGCAGTAAGACGCTGTTTCTGCATCCTAGGCCGCGAGGCCACAGTACCTCCTCTCTGGATTTGAGCTCTGTTTTGAGTCTCCCTCCTCTCTGGAGCCTGGTGCTGCTAGGGGAGATGTAAGCTGCGCCGCTCCGGCTGCTCTGCGCTGTGGCTCAGGCTGCTCCGCACCACGGGTCTGGCCACTCTGGCCTCTCTGGCTGCTCTGCACTGCGGATCCGGCTGCTCCGCACCGCGGGTCTGGCCACTCCGGCGGTTCCGCGAAGCGGCTCTGGCTGCTCCGGCTGTTCTGGCCGCTCCTCTCTGGCTGGTCTGGCCGCTCCTCTCGGCTGCTCCGGCCGCCCCGCTTCGCGCCGCGGCTCTGACTTCTCTGCGCTGCGGCTCTGGCCGCTCCGGCTCCTCTGGCCGCTCAGCGCCGCGGCGGGCGCGGCCCTTCGGGCTGGTTTTTTTCTGGTGTCTTATTTTTCCAGCCCTTTTTCTCTGTCCCTTGTATTTACCGTTTTTATTTCTTTGCTGGTGGTGTTTTCTGGCTCTGAAAGGCGCTGGTTTTGTGGTAATAGAGTTCGATTGTTAGCGGGACTTGTAAGTGCCGCTTTCCTCGGTCACCATCTTACCGGAAGGAGAATAGGTTTTGATATATGACTTCCAGTCAATTTCATGGCCAGAAAACACATCCCGAAACATAGTTTTTTTTTTTTTTTTAAACTCTCCTGTTTTTTTCCATTTTTTATTTTATTTTTTTTTTGGCACTGGGGGTTGAACCCAGGAATATTTTACCTCTGAGCTATATTCCTAGCTCTTTTTATTTATTTATTTATTTTGACACAGGGTGGGGTGGCACCTGCCTATAATTCCAGTACGTGGGAGGCTGAGGGTTACAGGTTCAAGGATAACCTCAGTAAGTAGTGAGATTCTCAGCAACCTCAGAAGATCCTGATTCAAAACAAAAAATAAAAGAAAGGGCTGGGGATGTAGCTCAGAGGTAGAATGCCCCCTGGGTTCAATCACTAGTACAACACACACACACACACACACACACACACACACACACACACGCACACTATTTTGAAATATGATTTGTTTTCACTAAATTATTGAGGATCTTGCTAAATTGCTGAGGCAGTCCTCAAACCTGCAATCCTCCTATCTCAGCCTCCCAAGTATTTGAATTGCAGGCAGGCACCAGTGTGCCTGACAACTTTGCTTTTTTCCCTCACCATCTTTCATCTTTCTTTCTCCTTTTAGTGGTGACTCCCAAGCCTACCTGAAGAAATGAGGGAGGCAGTATTATCTAAAACAGCATTGTTATCATGGAACTAAGTCTTTTGTTTAATTGGGACATTTAAATTGGCTTTACCATTACAGATTACCTTTTACCATTGCATTCGTATTTGCTGTTTGGATATTAGAAACAGTCTTGTCTCTAGACCTACAACATTTCAAATTTTAGGACTTCTTCTATTCTTTTATATTTCTGTCTACAAGCCAGTTAAATTTTTTTTCTGAATTAATCTTTTTTCTTGTCATACCTTACAAAAAGCAATAAGGAATCAGTAATACACAAGAACATAATGACCTTTTGAAATCTCTTCCTCTGGATCTGCAGTTTCTCTATGGATTTGAGTTGTCTTTTGAGTAATTGTAGGTTTCAGGTGTACTATATTTTCTGTGCATGGGTTATCAGCTTGTGTTTTTTGTGAATTATTTTAAAGTTCATGTTTTAAAATATTAGTATGTGGGTCTCTATGTTCTTTACTATTATGTCTTGAAAGTTACACACACTCCAATATATGCCCCTACATATTATGAAAAATCCCATGTAGACTATAGCATTTCTCATGAAAATCCAATATAGCATTTCCCCTCTGCTATTCTTAGCATTTGAGTATCTCCTCATATCACTAAAGTCCTTTTTGTTTCTCTCTAGCATCCACATATAAGTAAAATCATATGATCATTGGTTTTCTGAGACTGGCTGATTTCACTTAGCGTAATGTTCTCTAATTCCATCCATGTCCCTACAAATGACATTACGTTGTTCTTTGGCTGAGTAAAATTTCATTGTGTGTATATGCCACATTTTCTCTACCCATTTGTATCTTGATGGATACTTAGGTTGGTTCTCTATGTGGCTATTGTGAATTTTGCTTCTATAAGTATGCATGTATGATTGTAGTGTTATGAATTTAATTTTTTGGAGTGGTATAGATGGGTCATATCATGGTTCCATTCTTGGTTTAGTGAGGAAACTCCATACTGACCTAGAAAGTGGTTGTACTAATAATTTACAATCCCACCAACGGTGTATAAAAGTTCCTTTCTCCACATCCTCATCAGAATCGATCATTATGTGTATTTTCAATGACTGCCATTCTAACTGGAGTTAATCTCAATATAGTTTTGATTTGTCTGTCTTCTTGCCATTAGATTCAGGCCACTAAGCCAATAGTAAAGTTTGGGAGCCACGCATGGTGATGCACAACTGTAATCTCAGTACTTGGAAGGATGAGACATAAGGATCACAGATTGAAGAACAGCCTCAGAAACTTACTGAGAGTTTTATCAACCTAGTAAGACCTTGTGTCAAAATAAAAACGGGGACTGGGATATAGCTGAAAGATAGATTGCCCCTGGGTTCAATCCCCAGTACCACACACAAACACGCAGAGAAAAGTTTAGGGCCTTTGTTACAGTCCCAATTCCATATCAATCTGTCAGTTCCATTTCTGTTAATCTAGGAGAGGTATGGATATATAGAGAGCACAAAATAACCAGTGGATTTTCACAGTGAAAGGTTAGTTCTCATTTTCCTTGGAGATGAGAGTCTTAGAGTTACGGGCCTTTAGTTTGGCAGAACAGCCAGCCCTCTACTCCTCTGATCTGTAGGATCCCATCTTGATGGTAGTTTTGAAATCTCCAGCACATGGCTCCCAGTGCTGCCCTGATGTCAGCATCCCAGGCACCAAAGGGAGGCACTGAAAGGAGACAGCATCAGAAGGTCATTCTGCTGGAGCTGGATCTGGAATGGCATATGCTACCTGTGTTCAAATTCCCCCGGAGATAAAATCATTACTTCCCATAACGATCAAGGAGGCAGGGGTGTGTATAACAGAGGACAAGCACTTCTCATGGCTGGCTACTAGTGGTAGAGAATGATGGGAAGAAATGTCTCTCTGTGAAGGAGATGCCTAAGAAAAAAGGAAATGAGTATCTTAAAGGCAATTAGTCTCAATGACTCAAGATAAGGGACTAAAAGATAAAAAAGGAACCGTGACTTAATAATCATTCATATAATGTGAGATTATGAAAGCTACAACTTTTTCAAACTTTTTTTTAGTGCAGGAAGAGAAAAGAGGGTGTTAATAAAAGGTGGTCTTGAAGAATCTATACTTTGAAGAGTGCATGACTTCCTGAGGATATAGTTTTTTTTAATTATTTTGGAATTTTGTGAACATGACTAACATGTTCTATATACACAGCAGTTAGTGTAGTTGTTTTGAAAAAATAAGATATTTTTAGTCTGTTGTGCTTTGTGTTAAAAAACAAAACTCACACGCAAACACAAACACACACACACACACACACACACACACACACACACACACACAGAGTTCAAAAGGGAGGCAATGGAAGATGAGGCCAAGGGTGAGAACTAAAACTTTGTTCAAAGGTTTGATCATAATTTTCCATGATTTGCTTGCCTCCTGGGAAGGAATTTATCTGCATTTTAAATTAATAATCTGACAATGACTAGACTGACTATACAGAGTTTATGTGGCTCTTTGGAATAAACTGATAGACTGGGATTCAGCAAGGCCTTGGGCTTCTTCAGACCTCTAGCTGAGATCCCAGCAGGCCGGCAAGTCTCTTTCAGCAGCTACTGGCTCCTAACATTGCCCAGGTTTTCTGTTTTACTCATGATTTTCTTCTTGCTTCCAGCAACATCCTAGACACTTGCATCCGTTCCTGAATTTCTGTGGTAGTTTTATAAAGGCTGCTGATGTCTTAGCACTTGAGTATATTCTGCACTGTGCTTTTTGCTGCTCATAAAAGCTCAATTTGCTCTCTATTGTCCGTTGGCCACATTTCACGGTCTCTCCCTATCTGTGCCTGGACAGAGCCTGCTCAGCAGCCAGTGGTCTTTAGTCCTGCTTTTGGGCTTCCCTCCTACCGACTGCATGGCCATGGAGAAATCCTTTAGGGACTATAAGGTTCTCCAGCTCTTCTGGGAAACAGTAACTATTTCTTTGCCAAAACAGATGAGAAAACCATGGGCACTATTTCCCTGTCGTTGTAATATATAATTATGTAATAATATATTTTAAAGGTACTGAGAAGGTCTACTGCAATGTGAACCTGTTTATATGGATTTCACCTTCATAATATACAACACATTACCATTCTAAGCAAACAGTGGTCCCTCAAAGCCACACTTGGAAATAGCAAATTATTTAGGTGACAGGAGGGACCTTCCAAAATTTTTTCTCCTTCTTCATTCTCATTTATTAAAAAGGGCAGCTCTGGAATAAGACACTTGGATATAAATCCAAGATTTGTCACTACTACATGGACGACCTTGGGGAAGCTATTTAACAATTCTTGTTCCCTTGTTTCTTCCATCAAATAAGGGCCACAGAAGTTCTTACGTTATAGGGTTGTTTTCGGGGCAACCTGAGAATCATGCATGTTTAGTGCTGAAAACAAAGCCTGGCGGAAAGTAAGCACTCAGTAAATGTTGCCATGACCATTAATCACGTTTTTCTCCATGCACCTTTTGCTTTCCCTTTCTTTTACTTTACTTCTATATTTTCCTCTAGATCAAATTACTTTCTTATCTTGACGTAGCTAACATGTTTTTGAATGAGGTGAGCAAGATACAGCTTAAGAGAGCAGTTTTTAGAGTCACACAAATTCATGTTCACATCCCAGAACCACAATTTAGAAGTCGCGCTCCCTGAGTAAGAGATTGTCTACCTTTGACACAAATTCCCTTGCAAACTGTGATTTTTGTGATGATCCACAAATTGGCTGTGAATCAGTTATTCATTCATATTCATGTTCAATTATCTCTCATTATTTTTTCTCTCTCATACACTCACATATACACACTCACAAATATACATTATACATGGATAATGCTAATTTCAGTCACCAGCATCAATTGGTATTTGATTTCTATTATTGAATTATATTATTGTGATTTGCTTTTTGTTATTATGAAATGATTTCTATTATTATAATTGTTGTGTTATTAGATTAAATGCTATTCTCACTTTTTTCCTGACCCCTGCAAGTCAAGTGATGAGATTTTTTAGAACTCTAAGATTATACTTATGTGCATCCCACATTCACATCATTTGATTGTTGACATTTTTTAATATTATCCTTTTAATTATCAACAAAGCCTTTGAAGTTATACTTTTCATTTTTTAGAGAATATGGTATTTCACTTTTTACTTGAGAGGGACTCAGTTGGCTATAATTTAGCCTAGAAAGAGCCAGAGGAGGCCAGAGGAAGGCAGCCAAGTGTGCTTTTCCTTCTGACCCTGTTTATTTGCTGGATTTGACATTCAGAGTTAACAGTTCACTTGAGGGCTCAGAAGACCTGGAGGATTGTAGGTGTTGATGTAATTTTGGATATGATTGACAAAAAGTAATTGAAAAGATTAATAGATTATCAAAATTTCTGTGAAGATTTATAAAAAAACAGATGTGGAAATACATAAAAACTTTATTATAAATGGAAATGGTCAAACACTGACTTAAAAGAGATGTTAAAAATTTAAATATGAAAAACTATGTGCTTCCAATTTGAAAACTTTAGATAAAATGTAGGCTTTTTTTTTGAAGTTGTATTTAATGCTTCATTTTTTAAAAATTTTAAACAAATTTTTTTATTGAACATAAATGGTATACATTTAAACTATATTTGGTGCCCTCTCCCCCCCGCCCCCGTTTTCCCTTCCCCCCTCCCACCAAGGGTTGTCCAGGTTAACCATGTCGTATTCATAATTTTACACATATTCAGATGTAGACCCTCATTAATCAAGATAAGCCTTCCTCCTCTCCTATCTTTCCATTCAAACTTTGCTGATATTTCCCCTCCATTATCTGGAGTCCCACTGGTATCCTCTGTGTAAAACGTAGTTTTTAAAAGAGAAAAATATTGTTTCAAGGTAAAACAGAAAAGCTAAGGGCCATTAAACACAAAGAAATTAATTTAGCCTAAAGGAAAGCTCAAACTGAAATAGTAAAATTTATCAGAATCATCCTGAAGAAAAGGTAAAATATAAAATTGGTCAAAATTAGAATTAGAAAAATTTGTAGTGGAGGTAATTTTGGCTTGATAGAAAGTTTCCACCAGATGGATAGGATCTAGCTGGTCAGACAGAAGAGGGAACAGAAGAAATTAAAGTGGTAAAATATTAACCTGTTTCAAGTCAAACATTCTTCTCTTTATTTTTGTTACTTTTCTAGAGATTGGAAATATCCCTAAGTTTTGAATTAAGTTTTTAATGATTAGATGAGGCAAGGTGGGGAGGAGCAGCATTTTGGATGGGGATCTGAACCCTGTATCTGGTGTAAATTCCTGTTTGGAGTTCAAGAAGAGAGTGAGCTAGAATTAAAATCATAGAATTTCAGAGTCTTTTGTGAGCCTCCTTTTGTGAAGCGCTGACAGCTGCTTCAGTGTTGAAAGCTGAGGAAGTTTATGGTAGTGTTATAAGTGAAATAGTTTTGGCCTTTTTTTTTTGGTTATAGGAAATTGTTTTGGTGAAAATTTCCTACAGGCAGCTTAAAAGCCATGCGTGGAACAATGGGCCCCGTGGCAAGTAAAATGCCTGTGAGGAAGTACTTAAGAGTTTAATGTGAGTTATTTTTATGTCCTTTCATAGACATGTCTCAGTGAAGTTCAAATTATCCCTTGGACAGTAGAAAGCAGTCTGTTAATTTAAAGCTAGACGTTTTTGGTTCCATAAAGCCAAATTTAGGATGGATTTGTAAAGTTAAATAAACAACAGTCTACCTCCCCATTAAAAATGAGTGTGTCGGGTTTCTGTGTACTTAAGTCTTTAAATAATCCCCACTTAGCATTTCTATGTGAGACCTTTAATATTTAAGAAAAGACCAGCCTTTCCAGTCACACCTTGTTGGCTAAAGAGACACTCAGAGTTGTGGGGGACTTCTTAATCTTGTCACTAAAGTTTTTTAAGCGTCTTGTTGATTCGAACAAATTAACCTGGAGGCAGGGAACGTTGTATTTATTGGGGGTGGTATGACTGTGAAATATTGAGAAGGAGCAAAGGCCGTGATCTTAAGAGGGAATACTCGGTGTTTTGTATAATATTACTTTAAAAAATTTTCAGAAGAAATAAATTTATACTTTAGAGCAAGAGCCTGAATCTTGACTTTTAATTGGAATCCTCTGTAGGGTTCTTAAAAAATCCATATACTGGGAGCCCTCTTTGAAAATCCTGATTCGGTACCTGAAGGGGTATGTGTATCCTTCCTGAGCATGCGCTACGTACACATGCATCCTTTGCATGCTGTGCCTCTGCATAAATGTGCAAACTTCCACAAGTTATCCTAAAGCAGATTCAAGGATCAAGGGCTATTACGGTACTCTAATTATCCTCTCCGTAAAAATTCATTGTTTAAAAACTGTACTCTGCAGATCTCCTGCGTGCTGAGCTAGAACAAGGTTTCTGCTTACAAGATGCAAGGTAAAGCTCTAGTAGAACTGTTTGTACGAGTGTGTAATTTTTCCTAACAAAGGATGCTGTGCGAATCAATAAGCAGCAACACAGCTATTTGCATATTTATTCATTAAGTAGGTATTTCAGTTTTTACATTTTCATTTAACATAATTTAGCAAAGTAAAATGAAACTTCTACTGAATTAAATAACAAATTTTAGGATATTTGACAGTATTTTGGTTATCATAATGGTTGACATGGTCATACAGAAAAAAATTTGGTCAAAATAATAATAGAGTAATTTTACGGTGTGCATTTAAATTGATAATTGCAGGCCGGGCGTGGTAGAGCACGCTTGTAATCCCCGCGCTTTGGAGGCAGAGACAGGAGGATCGTGCAGGTTCACAGCCAGCCGCGCGTGCTGGCTTAGGAGACCCTGTTTCCAAATAGAAATGTAAAAATAGGTCTGGGAGTGTAGCCCGGAGGTAGAAGGGCTTCCGGGAACCCCAGTACCACCAAAAAAAAAAAAAAAATTGATAATTGCATTTTTGCCGTTCTACTGAATGAAGGGCCCTGTTAAAACATTGTGTCATGTGGAGACAGGATGAACTGAAAAAGACATGGCAGCTGAAGTGAGCTCAGGCTGTGAGTTGTGGTTCTACCACTAGGTCTGTGATCTGGCAAGTAATTTAGCCTTAAAATAGGGCATATCAACCTTACAAGATAATTTTAAGGATTAAAGAAGGTAATTTGTGGAAAGGTTACATACATATAAAGCAATGCCATTACTTGTTTGGATTGGACTTTGCACATTCTATTGGCAATCATATGTATATGTGTTTGTCATGCAATTTTGTGTATGTAGATTGTGGGATTGCAGAAGAAATGCATTCAGTCAGGTATTTTTCACATTTATACTTTTAGCAACCTCAGGATTAAAAAACAACAACAACCTAAGTCTCTCAGTATTCTTTTTGGAAGTAGAGCATGCTTTGTTAGGGTATTTCCAGGTATGATGATTTTCCCCAAAACTGGATTTTATTGATATTATTATTATATAAAAGATATAGTCCATGTGTTAAGAACCTGACATTTTTAGCTCATATTAGAATTTTTTAGCATGTTGACTTGGTAAACTTTCAACCACTGTTTTCCAAAGCCATTACCTTATTTTAGGAAAAAAGCCCGAAGCTTTTAATTTTGCCTTAAACATTCTAGAGCTGAATTTTATGTTGACACCAGTAATATTTAATACAATAATTGCATGTGAGAAAATATGAGAGGTTCCTTTTGAAAGACTTATATATTGATCTAGTAGTTGATTGTACCTTAGTTATATCTTCTCACAAGAAAAATTATGATATTTTGAAATTTACTTTTTACTGAGGTTTTGAGGACAAGGCATTTTTCAATGTGATTTTTGGTTAAGCAGAGGGTTTTGATAGTGACTCCCAAATTGTTAGTCCTCCTCTTCTCCCTCCATGGCTGTTTCCCCTTCCTCCCTTCCTCCTTTCCTCTTCCCTCCTTCTTCTTGTTCCCTCCCTCTCTTCCACAAACATTTAGTGTTTGCTGAGGGACACCATGTGCCAGGTGCTGTACTCAGCACCAGCACTGGAAAGTCAATGTGAATAAGAAACACAAAGTTGTTTCTGTTCCTACAGAAACGGACAATAAATATGTTGAAATCTGCATATAAGACGATTACAGAGTGCTGGGGACTTTGAAATCATTATCAGGGAGCTGTTATAGGGGCATCAAGTGGTGGTATGGATGGGCTTGTCATAGTGTGTATGACAAAGCTTACAATTATCAAGATCCCCAGCGGCTCGGGAAAAAGAGGAGCTGGTACCCACTCCAACCCCCACCTTCCCCATATATTTACCTCTATAATTTTATTTACCCTTTGAGGCTGCTCTTGCCTTTTTATTTGAAGCACATTCAATCCTTGTAAATTGTTTTAAAGGGTAAAGGTCAAGGTGCTAATTTTTACCCTTCATGGGCACTCTTCTGAGATGAGGCCCCAGAGTTTCACACTCCTTTATGGAGACTAAACTTAAACATTCCAGGTGTCCGATTAGTGGCGATAATCATGTTCAGTTCATCAGTACATTAAGGACTGCTAAATATTTGAAGTTTTACTTCGGAAAAGTACTTCAGTTACCATTTTACAGAAGATCTCCTGATTGATTTTGCCTACTTTGATGGGTGAATTTACATGAGCCAGAGGTTATCATCTTTTTGAATATATGTGCATTGTTTTTTTTACTTAGTTTTTAATGTATGTAATATCTTCTCTTACGGATCTACCTCCTATCTTCGAGGATTCAATATTTTAAGTGAGGTAGATCAATCCTGTGTTGGAAAAAATCATTTTTGCTTACTATCTTAGGGAGAACAATAAGATATAGAGAGAATATATTTAGATTGCATGAAAGCAGTGATTAAGGGAGGTATGGGTAGAAATGAAAATAGAAGATATGTAGGTTTTAAATGGGTGAAGATGTGTGATAATAGGGGGCAGAAATGAGTGGTAATTGCATATTCGTGTTTGACTGATTTTTCAAAGAAAGGAAAATAGTATTGCCACATTAGCACTAAGTTAATTAAGTACTTATTTGTTAAAATACCAGTGTCATTCAATTTACAATGCACTGAAGACAAGCGAATGCTTGTTCATGACAGAAAGAAAAATATGTCACAGAAACTGGAAATGGCAGCCTGAGATCAATAATGTTCTTCATCAAGTGTGATCAGAAGAAGGATTATTCCCTGGGTAAACTCTTGTCAATTTATCTACTGTTTTTGCAAAATTTAGGCATCGCTGCAACCTCCTAAGAAAGCATCTAGGTTCTTCTCCTCTCTATGTTAATTAGTGTCTGAGAATGCAAAATTTTATCAGTCATTTGGAAATACAATCTCCTTTTACAATTTGCATAGTAGATAGGAAAATTAAAATATAAGGCAATCTTTAAATGTTTTTCCATGTACAAATACATTTTCTATGACACCCTCCCCTCCTTATCTCATAACAAAAGGCCAGTTTTAGTGAAGTTTACATCTGAATTAAGAGAAAAAAAAATTCCAGGTACCTAATTATTACCAATTCAGTTGTACCATTAAATCAGTTAATATGACCAGAGAAGCCCGAGTGGTGGCACATGCTTGTAATCCCAATACTTGGAAGGCTGAGGCAGAAGGTAGGTTTGCAGCTAGCCTCAGCAACTTAGTGAGCACTCTGCAACTTAATTAGAACCTGTTTCAAAATAAATAATAAAAATAGGACTGGGGAGTGTACCTTGGAGGTAGAGTGCTCCTGGGTTCAATCCCTCATACCACAAAAAATAAAAAAATGATTGCCCGAGAGAGAGCTTTTCTGTGTCATAAAATGGAAGTTTCCCAAACGAGGTACTTTTTGTATATTTCATTCCATGGAAGGGGAACTGGAAGAGATACTGATAATCATGAATCCAACCCCATCATCTTAACCTCAAAGAATATAAAACCTGCTGAGGTTATTTATTCCCCTCCCTCAAGATTATAATAAAATTCTTTTATTTATTTTTTGATATTGGGAATTGAACACTGGGGCATTATACCTGTTCTACTAATGAGCAACAGACATAACCCTGCCTTTTTTTATTTTGAAATGGGGTAGACAGGTTAATGAAAGTCTTGCTAAATTGTCCAAACTGGCTTCAAAACTGTGATTTCTCCTTTCTCAGCCTCCCCAAAACTGGGATTACGGATATGTGTCATCATGCCCAGCTACAATAATCAATCTTGAATTCTATGTTTATTCCAAAGTAAATTTGTATTCCAGGGTGACATAATTTATTTCTAAGTCCTAATCCCGGAAGACATCCCTCTGGCTTCCATTTATGACTACTTTCCACAACTGCTTCAAAGTCCTTTTTTTTTTATTCTTCAACTTAGGTCATTTCACAGTAATCAAAAGCTATTCATAACTTCAAGAGAGGATATCACGCATTAGCACTATTTGATAATGAACCCTATCTATTTTTAATTGACTCTGTATTTTCCTTATATTTTAGCTGATGTCTTCCTATTTTCCACACAGAAAAGTAAGTATTTTTGGTGTGAACATGGGTGAAATAAGGACTTATTCTTCAAAAGCTCTTTTACTCTAAACCTCAGAAAGTATAGTACTGCTTTAGAGTTCAATTTGATTGCTTTGGTGTTTTTCTTTTGCTACGTCTTTTTAGAGCACAACACATTTGCCAGATCTTTGCCTAGAAACACTGGTGAACTTTGTAGATACTTGGCTTAGACACATGGGCAGATAGAGGATACTAAGTATAAACTTTTTTTCCCCTCAATTCAGCAGCTGAGCCTGCTATATTCTATACAGCATACTTGTCATAATTTTATCATTTAAATGTGACTAAGTTGTGTTTAGCCAATTCTGATACATGTTTTAAAAGAATGTGATTCTAAGTTAAGACTCTATATGCCATATTTCAGCCCCGAGCAGATTTTTATGACAAAGTAATAAACCCCTGGAAACAGGTTTATAATGGAAAATGCAACTTTACCTTAACTAAAGGAGCCCAAGTGCACCTTACAAAAAGGCTCATTCTTGCAACACACACAATCTCTTTTTCCCAGGGGTGGTGTCATAGGAGAAAGGTGTATAATAATAGTTGTATTTACCATAAATACCTAACATATTTTATGATGATTTGATTGTATTAAAAAATTTCACCTTATAGATTTTAATAAAGCTGCCCATGGACAAAATTATTGCAGTTGGATTTCTTTCCCTTTGCCCACTGGTCTCAGTGGAGAAAACCTAGCAACCCTTATAAAAGGCTTTAGTTTTTAGTACCTGGTCAATAAAAAATAATTTCCTCTTCTTTGGACTTGTTCATGAAGCTGAAAAATGACTCCGCAGGTCAGTGGTATGTGGCAAAGCTAATTTCTATAAGCTTTTTATCAGGTGGTACTGAGTAAAACAATATGGGGAAACTGAAAAACCCACCCTTCTATACCAAATTTACAAGGGTGAGAGCTATCCCTTGTGTGACAAAAAGAAAAAAAAAAGTGACACTATTTTTCCTTCTTCTTCTAAATTTTTAACATAACAAAAAGAATTCCAAGACTTGAAAGGTACAGAAGGAAAAACTAAAGCCTATGGAAATTTCCAGTCAAATTTAGATTTTTGAATTTGACACAAATGGCACTCCTTGTTTAACACACAATAAAACTCAAGTTTCATTTGTTGTTTCTGTTGACAAGAGAACCTCACTCATGAGTGAGGTGACATATATCATAGCAACCAGGAAAAAGATTGTCATTCAAATAAATCTGCTCCTCTGCCAGGCTGCTTTTCCCCAAGAGCCACATTTATTAAGAGAATATTCTTTTATTTATTTATTTATTTATTTATTTATTTATTTATTTATTTTGTGTGTGTGATGCTGGGGATTGAACCCAGGGGCATTCTACCTCTGAGCTACAACCTCAGCCCCATTTTCTTGTTCTTTATTTTGAAACAGAGTCTCACTAAGGCGCAGAGTACCTCCCTCGTAAGCTAAGCTGAGGCTGGCCATGAACCCCGATCTTCCTGTCTCAGCCTCCCAAATACTGGGATTACAAAGAAGATATTCTAATCAAGGAAAATCGGATCCCTTCTCTTGGGGTTCACCAGTGTTTTCTATGTGTCTCACAGAGTAGATCAGAGGTGCACCACACCCCTCCTTGTCTCTCCAAGATATTCAGATGCACACTTCATGCAAAGCAGCTGGCCCCAAAGCTATAGAAAATGCCCAAACACCTGTGCAGCAGGCGGCTCTGCTCTCAGTAAGCCTGAAGTCCCATTTCTTTCTCCAGCTCTCAGGCAGGGAAATGAGTCACAAGGATGCACTGAAACAGTTCATGCTTAGTAAGTAATGGGCCCCCTTCTTAACCTTTTTCTAAAGCCCCAAGAAGAATCAAGCCCCAGGAATTTGGAGAGTTGATAGTGAGTTTTCTTTCACTGTATGTATGTATGTATGTATGTATGTATGTATGTATGTATGTATTGGTACTGGAGCTGGAACCCAGAGGCATTCTACCTCAAAGCAACATCTCCAGCCCTACTTTGTATTCTTCATTTTGAAACAGGTTCTCAGTAACTTGCAGAGGGCCTCACTAAGTAACAAGCTGGTTCAGTACCTGCAATCCTCCTGTCTCAGCCTCTCAAGTACTGGGATACCAAGCATGAGTGAGTTGGCATGCCTGGCCTCACTGTTCTTATTTGAACAGCTATCATGAAGAGTCAGAGAGTATAGGTGGAAGAGGGAACATGCTATTTAGAGCCACATCTTAGATGAGGGGGAAAAGAGAAACAGTTACAATGCCTGTAGAAGAAGTAGCCAAAGGGTTTGCATTACTTTTTTCTAACCCAGTTTAGCAAATAGATAGAGGCAATTGGGTGTGGTGCCACATGCCTGTAATCTTGGTACTTGGGAAGCTGAGGCGGTGGGATCACAGGTTTCAGGCCAGCCTCAGCAACTTAGCAAGACCTTGTTTAAAAAAATAATAAAAGGGGCTGGGGTTGTAGCTCAGAAGTAGAAAACACCTGGGTACAATCCTCAGAACCAGAAAAAATAAAAAATAAAAATCAAAGCTGGGTGTGGTGGTGCATGCTTGCAATCCCAGAACATCCTGAGAAAGGAAGGTCACAGGTTTTTAGTCAGCCTCAGCCAACTTAGGCCATATACAATTTAGTGAGGCCCTGTTTCAAAATAAAAACTAAAGAGAGAGAGAGAGAGAGAGAGAGAGAGCGCGAGAGAGCGAGAGATAGGGTGTAGCTCAGAGGTAGAATTCCCCTAAATTCAATCTGCAGTACTATACACAAAAAAATAAGAGAGAAAGAAAGAAATAAAAGAAAAAAAGAAGAAAGAGAATACAGATGAAGGTATGTAGTATATAGATGTGATAGACATTTTTAGACTCACAGGTTAGAAATAAAAAGATCACCCATATAGTGCTGCTCAGCACCTGTGGAGTTGGTTAGGAAAACAATGGGCAGGGACATGGGAGACAGGTACAGATGCATGTGGACTCAGACGGGATTGTCGTAGGAGCTGGGGTTGAGGGCATTCCTTCCAGACAACTTCTTAATTTAACTGTGAAGTTGAACAGCAGTCTATCACTCAGGGAGTCCAGAAGGTATAAACAAGAACTTAGAAATAGTGGCTAAGAGGTAATTAGAGGTATGGGAGACAATGCTGACCAGTGACATAAGACATGGGAAGCCCTCTTTTTATTTTTACATAAAACTGTATGAGTCAAGTAGAGAATGGTTGGAGATGAATTGGGGCTCTATTGGATGGATGAGGCAGAGGAACAAGAAGTGTGGCAAAAGCAATAATCCCAAGGTCTGGAAAAGGACAGACCATCTTCAGTGATAGTCCACTTTAAGAACTGGAGATTGTGCCATACAAATCAAGTCTGTATTTTGCAAAACTGATTTTCTCCTTGGGTTTTTCTCTCCTTCAGTAGATTTTAGAGCATGCATGATTAAGTTGCCAGCTAACATAGTGGAATATGAATTTTTAGAATGATCTATGATATATTAAATAAACACAGTACAAACTGAGTGTCTCTAAACTGAATGCTGAAAACCCAAATATGCCAAAATCCAAAATTATTTGAGTGTCAACATGATGCCACACCTGACCTCGTGTGACACATTGCATTCACAATTCAGGCACATTGAAATTTTTATTTAAAAATTACTTTCAAGTCGGGCATGGTGGCACACTTATAATCCCCACATTTGGGAGGTGGAGACAGGAGGATCACGCAGTTTTGAAGCCAGCCGCGCTGGCTTAAGAGACCCTGTTTCCAAATAAAAAAAAATATAAAATAGGTCTGGGAGTGTAGCCCGGAGGTAGAAGGGCTTCCAGGAACCCAAGTACCACCAAAAAAAAAAAAAAAAAAAAAAAAATTACTTTCAAGCTGGCTATGATGGCACATGCATGTATATCTCAGTACTTGGGAGACTGAGACAGGAGAATCACAGGTTCTCAGCTAGCCTCAGTTATTTAGAGAGGCCCTCTGCAACTTAGTGAGATCATGTCTCAAAATAAAATAATAAAATAGGACTGAAGATGTAACTCAGAAGTAGAATGTCCCTCCTGTTTTCCATCCCCAGTACCATAAATAAATAAATAAATATTATTTTTAGGCTTTGTGTGTAAAGTATATATAAAATATAAATTAATTTTGTCTAGACTTGCATTCCATCCATATATCTCATTGTATACTATGAAATAGTCCAAAATCTGAAAATAAATCTAAAATACAAAGCACTTCTGGTGCTAAGCATTTTGGATGAGAGATATTCAACTGTAATAGTTTGTATAAGCTTGGCTCATTTACCTTAGCTGTCACAGGAATGATGGGACACTGTTGAGTCTAAACTTAATTATTTTGGCTATCTGTTACTCTTCTAGAGACTTATAAGTCTTCCTACATTTTGTCCAGCTTTTGTTACTTTTAGTGCTTTTGGTTGTGACATGTCAAAGATTTGCTCTTTGAAAACTACTGGGAGTTGGTATTTTTATGATGTGTTATACATTTAAAGAGTGATACAGTTTTCAAATTATAGGCAGATAGGAAAAAAATGATTTGATGATCTCCTAAGGCCTCCTTGAACATGATTTACACTCAAGAAAAGAATAGTCCTCCCTAATCTTTTTGAAAATTTTATTTTGGTTATTGAACCTAGGGGCAATTTACCTCTGAGCTAGAGCTCCAGCACGTTTTATTTTGAAACATGGTCTTGCTAAGTTGCTGAGACTGACCTTGAACCTGCACTCCTCCTGTTTCAGCCTCCCAAGTACTGGGATTATAGGCATGCACCAGCAGGCTGGGCTTCTCCTTACATTGACACCTCTCCTCCCTGACCTGTACACATCTACTGGGCACCGTTTTCACTTTTACTCAGCTTCTTTGCAGATTCCCATGCCTGTTTACCTCTCTGTTAACAGAGGTGGAGTTGAGGAGATGGGAAAGCAGCAACTGTGCTGGGTTTGGGGCTGTGCTCTTCTTTGAAGCATCCATCTCTTCTGGACATTCTCTAAGCTGGGAGCTTTGTGCCTTGCACCATCATAATACTTCCTACTTAGATTTTAGCCTGATTTCTTTATTTACTTATTTTTAGTGCTGGGCACCTGCTCCTCTGCACCCCACCCTTAGCCTTATTTAAAGTGATGGAGCTGGATCATGCTGGTGTGGGAGTGGTGGTGATGGAGAAGAATGTGGATGCTTTGGTGGTGTTGGATAGACAATGAAAATGGTATTTATCCTCTTCCTGAAACTGTGCTCAAAAATCTTGCAGTATTTTATCCTTATTTGCATCTGATGGAGCTTAAACTCCTTAAATGCAGAGCCTCCAAAGAACCCCATGCTCTAGCCCTAGCCTCCTATTCCATGTTGTTCCATACTTTCTGTTATGTTTATTTCTCTTGGCTAGAATTACTTCTCATAGTTCACAACCTGTTGTTATTTGTCTCTGGAATTTATTTACACAGGCAGTTCCTCTGGCGATTTTTTTCATTTTTTTAATCAAAATTTTGCCCATTCCAAGAGACCCAGTTCAAACAGAACTGCTGTTGATGTTTTCAATCTGTTGTTTCCCCTTTCATCTCCCATTGGCCTTTATTTGTACCCTCCTTTGTGGCATTTCCTATATTTGCTTCCTGATTTATAGCTGCTTATATACTTGTTCCATTTCTTTTCTGCCAATCTATTTGGCAAATGCCTGAAGTACCTTTTGGAGCAAGGAAACGACTAATACTTAGAAAGCACCGATTTTGCAGTGAGCACCATGGTTGACCTGGGGGCGTGGATACCAGTGAAAAATGAGGCTTGCTTCCCTCTTTGGTTCTCGAGGATCTTGGTCTAACCAGGAGTGCAATATGTAAGCATTTATATTAAAATAAAGTAATAGGTGTAATGATACATGAACCTCAGATTGTTCTTGAGAACAGAGCAAGTATCGTAGCCCAGGACGGAGAGTTCTGACAAGGTTTGAAAGACTTCTAAAGTAAATCTTCGGGCCAGGTGTGGTGGCGCACGCTTGCAGTCCCTGCGCTTGGGAGGCGGAGACAGGAGGATCGCGCAGGTTCGAAGCCAGCCGCGCTGGTTTACAAGACCCTGTTTCAAAATATATTAAAAAAAAAATAGGTCTGGGAGTGTAACCCAGAGGTAGAAGGGCTTCCAGGAACCCCAGTATCACCAAAATAATAATAATAATAATAATAATAATAATAATAATAATAATAATAAAGTAAATCTTCAAGGTTGAGTATGAATACCAGACCAGACCAGGGTGGGGAGAGTTCTGGGCTGAGGAAATAATATGACTGAGATAGGAAGGCCTGTGACAGCACAGTGAGCAGAGGAATCAAAAACTTCTCAGTATCAGTCAAGTGTAAAAGGTAAGATTGGGTGAGGTGGGGATGAGCCTATTCTGAAAAGCAGGGACGAGTTCATGGAGGGTTTTGAATGCCAAGCCAAGGAGCTGGACTCGTACCCTGAATGTTTCGGAGTGCTACCACAAGGTCTCAGACATGTGAGAGGCATCATAAGATTGCAAGTTAGAGAACTGACTCTGGCAACCATGTGGATAATGAATCTGAAAGTAGGGAGCAGGTTACTGTTTGGTATTTCTGGTGTGAGGAGTGAAGTTCTGTATATGACACAGTTGAATAAAAGACCTTTCTTCATTGGTGAGACACCTCTTTCAAGAACAAGCTCAATACAAAGCCATAGAGATTATATGAACATTCAGAAAAAATATTTGGGGTGACACAGCAAGAAGAAAAATATCCCACAGGAAATCTGATGTTCTAAACAGAGTGATTATATAAAATGCTGGCTGTGGCTTAAGCAAATGTAATCAGAGAATTGCATAGCTGTGAGTCAGAGTTGGGTTGGTCCTTGAAGTCTTCTGCTTGATAGTAAATTAGTAGCTTAGGGAAATATGTTTACATTTCATTTCTTACTGTATATTTGATGACATATTTTGAAAATTAGATAGAAAATATCTTTATTTACAGATCTGGAGAGGGGAATTATATTGATTGTATATACATGCCAACTTAAATTCCCTGTTAATATATAAATACAGTGATGTATATCTTATATGGCATATAAGGTATTACTAATTTGCCATTTTATTTCAACTAGAAACATACCAAAGACATAATGAAATTCAGTGACTCATATGGTAAAATTTGTATTGCTATAGACTGGCATAGTATCTTATTTTTTTTCAATAATTCATTGGTAGAAGGAGAAACAGATCTAGCTATTTCTTAAAGAGACAGTTATTTTTGGTCCATATATTTATATGCAATCATTCATTGTTACATAGTTATACATGCACATATATAGATTTAGCTATTCTTAAAACTGCTTCTTCCCATGTACTCCTATATTTCTTTTCTATCATAAAATTAAAAACTCTGTTTAAGTCATTATTTTCTATGTCTTTCTTGTAGACTGAGTAATAGATGTGTGTATTCTGAAGGAAGGGCCTTCTGAGTTTTTGATTGTGGCTCTAAAGCACAGTGCTTAGACATAGCAATTGCTCCATATGTATTTGGTAAGATTGAGTGGCAAAATGAATTAACAAATAAATGAATGTAAATAAATACAAAAATTAAATCTAGGTGGTTCTGACCTCACTCATAATCATTTATCGAGTAGCTGCTGAGTTCTAAGTTCCGAGCTCGTATACCACAGAGAGCAGGAAAGAAGCAGTTTTTACCTTTAGAGTTCTTACTTGCAATAGCAAGATATATATTAATCAAATAATTATGGAAGAAAATAAGTAATTGAGATATGCTGTAACTGTTGTGGAGGAAAACCAGAGTGTGTTTTGTGGGTACTTCACAGAGAGATCTGACCTAACCCGGGAAGAGATTAGAGCAAGATTTTGAGAAGAAACAGTTTTCAGCCTGGGAAGAATAAGTTAGCATGGGGTAAACAAAGAGGAGGGAGAATTTGTAGGCAGAGGAAAAACTTGTTTGGAAGTTTGCAATAGGTGGGATGTTGGAAGGATTGACAAGCTGATTCAGAAAAGATAAAGGAAATAGGGCTCATTTAGAAAACGAGGGTGAGAAACAGGTGTGGTGGCATACACCTGTAATCTAAATACAGGTGGGGAGGATCGCACAGGTTCGAAGCCAGCCGCGCGCTGGCTTAGGAGACCCTGTTTCCAAATAAAAATGTAAAAATAGGTCTGGGAGTATAGCCCAGAGGTAGAAGGGCTTCCCTGAACCCCGGTACCACAAAAAAGAAAAAAGTGATAAATACAGGTGAGGTTAGGAGATTGAGACAGGAGGATTGCAAGTTTAAGGCCAGCCTCAGCAACTTAGTAGGGCCCTCAGCACCTTATTGCTGTTTAAAAATAGAAACTAAAATGAAGGTTGGGGTATAACTTAGAGGTAAAATGTCCCTGGGTTCAATTACTAGCCCCCCAAAATAAAGATGTTCTAACTCTATAATAATACATTTAATATAGCTTTTAAAAGGGACAAAATAAAGCAATTAAATAATTTATTTAATGATTGGAAGGCAGTATCAAAGCAGAAGTATGAATATAGGTTGTGTATTAGAGAATTACACTAGAATAATGCTAGGTTCTACATTCTACAAGGGTAAGTGCTATGACTAAATCACTTATGCATCCCTCATGACTAGTGCCTGGACAGGTGTATAAGAAAATTGCTAACAGTGATAAGTCAATTCTACTTCACTTGTTGTTCTTGAAATTAATATATCTTATACTAACTGTGTTTAGTAGCACAAGCTATACACGATTTTATTTAGGCATGAGACCCTGGTACTTTGCCTAGGTCTTCCTTCATACAGCTGCTTCAGGGTAGTTTTACATCCCAGGCCTGATCCAAACAAATATCAAAGTACCTCCAGTTTTCTAGGTACTCCTGTTATTGGACCAGTATTGGGAATGGCCTGGGAAGATTTGAGAAAGCTCTAATTATTAAGATATTTCAAAAATTGGGTGAGGGGAAAATCTGTGAAAGACTTGGTCTTGGCTTCCTTTGACTTGGCTAAAAGTAATTAGCAAGTCCATAGGAGAGGGGAGCTAGGACTTGCTCTTTCTAAGGACAGATCTACATAATAATCTAGCCAGGATGGGAGGAGGGGGTCGACCTTTGTGGAAGGAGACATCTTGGTGGGGGAGGAACCTTACAGGGATGTTTACTACTTCACAATTACGTGAACAAGATGGAGGACATGTGTATAAAAAAGTCTGGTTCACATGTTGTATCTTTGGTGAATTCATTCGGACCCCCCCCCCCACTTCTGAATGGCATGGGGCTTTAACTGTCTTCTGTATTTCTATCTTTTTTAATAAACTTCTTTAAATCTTCAGCAAGAGTCTGGGCTAGCCGGGTGTGGTGGTGCACACTTGTAATCCCCGCGCTTGGGAGGCGGAGACAGGAGGATTGCGCAGGTTTGAAGCCAGCCTCGCTGGCTTAAGAGACCCTGTTTCCTAATTTTAAAAGTATAAAATCAGTCTGGGAGTGTAGCCCGGAGGTAGAAGGGTTTCCAGGAACCCCAGTATCACCCCCCCGCAAAAAAAAAAGAGTCCAGGCTAATGTGTATTTATCCTTAGCTCAGGACAAGAACCTGTGTATTTTTATCTTTTATCTTTTTGTGTTTTGAGGGAAATTGTGTCTGGGACCCTAACAGGGGCCCCAGGAACAGTTTCCCCAAACTGTAACATATTCTCAAACAATAACAGTATAAAATAGGTCTGGGAGTGTAGCCCGGAGGTAGAAGGGTTTCCAGGAACCCCAGTACCACCAAAAAAAAAAAAATAATAATAATAATACAACTTTGATAGTAGTTTAAGCTCATCTTCAATTTCAGCACTTGAATGAAAGCAGTACTTTTTGAGTAAAAGTTAGCACTTTTACTTGTAACATAGAAATGTAGCATACAAAAACAACAGAACAAAAGGACCTCTGGGCTCAGAGTCAGATTTTGCTGGGTTTTCTGGTGATGGCTTTGCTACTCTTGGCTTCTAGTTGGGTTAGCAGTACGTCCCTGGCAGCTCCTTGCTTTCCTCTGACCAGATCTTTGGGTAACTTGCCTTCCCTCACCGTCAGACTTAGTGAGTCCTGTCTACCAGAAGTGTCACACAAATGACTACTCTTAAACCATCATTGATTGTATTTATTTTAAATATAAAAGCAGGACAACTATGGTACATAAGGCTTTTAGAACATAGAAAAAAATTCTTAAAATATACTGATAATCCAGCTACCATAAAATGAAATAGAATCTCATTTTGATCTATAAGTCATTTGCTTTACAATTACATGACTTTTCCATAACTGTGACTATAGTATACACAAAATATTGTCCTGCTTTCTAATCCAAACATTTTTAGAAGACTGGTATTTTTATTTTTTAATTTTTTTAATTTTTATTTTTGGTGGTACTGGGGTTCCTGGAAGCCCTTCTACCTCCGGGCTACACTCCCAGACCTATTTTTACATTTTTATTTGGAAAGAGGGTCTCCTAAGCCAGCGCACGCGGCTGGCTTCGAACCTGCTCGATCCTCCTGTCTCTGCCTCCCAAGCGTGGGGATTACAAGCGTGCGCCACCACGCCCGGCTGGTATTTTTATTTTTTTGCTGAAATATTTTTGCCAAACTTTGTTCTATTATCTAACCATATTGTGTAAACATTTCTTTTATGACTTAAGTTTTGAGTTCTCTCTTTCTCTTCCTGGCTATTAAAAATAATATTGGCAAAGAATATATCAATGAATTCAAAAGCAAAAATATGTATTGCTTAAAATGACTCACTTGAAATTGATTCCCAATTATATTAGGTAAATCTTTTTAGATGAAACAAAAGAAAGAATTTGATTTTATGCACTGAGACTGGACATATGTCTATGTAATCTCTACAGAGCAGTTAAAGGTGAAATAGTAAATACAGGAACAACAGAAGTAGTCTTTTTATTGGAATCTCCTGATTTCATTTTGTATATTTCTTTCTAAACCTCCCAAAAGGAGGCCAAGGTTTAGGGATTTTTTTTCTAAATCGTAATTTCTAATTTCATTTCCTTTTCAATCCTAATCATTGCTAATTTTCAGATTCTATAGACCTATTTATTGAGTTCTTTGTTCTACTTCTAGAAAAATTTCTGAGTTTTATTTGATAATATTTTTATTTTAGTTTAATTTCGAACTCCAGAATCATTTCTGTCAAATAAAAATGTTCTTTGAACATCATTCCCTGCAATAGGTATTATTTGTTCACCAGGAGCATACATCCATAGACATGTCTGTTTATGTATATATATATATATATATATATATATATATATATATATATACACATTAAAATTCTATTTAGCAGTCTTATTCTGAGGTTTCATATGACTGCCACAAATCTCAAAGTAGGGTTATTGATATATATATATAGATATATATATAGATATATATATATATATATTTGCATAGATATGTGTTGTGCATATATATATATTTTTTTTTTGAGAAAATAATTAAGAAATGTCTGCATGTTCAACAGAAACAGGAGGTTCAGAGTCCACACCCAGGCTTCTGTGATTGGCGGGTCATGAAGCAAGGCCTCTGACAAAGAACAGTCCCACTACTCAGACAGCCTCTAGTACAGTGTGTCTAGGCACTTCATAAATTACATTGTTTTGATTCTTAAAACCTTGCAAAGCATTTATGAGTTAAATGTGAGAACACCGAGATGCAATGATTCCATAGAATAACAGCTTGCAAAACTGTTTTTCATATGGCAATTAGGACTGTGCTCTGGACACCATTAAGGAAAAGGATGCTATCCCCAGTTGTTAAAGGAAATCTGATTGTGTTTCCTTCTGTCTAGATATATAAGTACAGCTGTCTTCAGGTAAAGATCCTTTAAGGTTGGATTATAAATTATTTTTCAGATAGAGATAATGAAGTCATAAGAAGCTATTAAAAGTCTGAGTGGATTTTTGTTCTGGTCATAATTGTTTGTAGATGGCAAATTACTTAACCTGATACTTCCAGAGTGCTTGTGTCATGAAATTCTTGGGAATATTAAATGAGATGATGTATATAGAATGTTTACGATGATATTTGGAATAAAGTTGACATTCAATACACATGACTTATAAATTTTATAAATTTGGTGCTAAAAAGAATTAATTCTGTTAAAATAAACCAGCCTAATGGGATTTTTCTCATTAGATTATCAGATACATGAGAGAGTTTTCTGTTTTTTGTCAACTGTTATATTTCTAGGATATAGTTCCTGAGTTATAGAAGGAACTCAGTAAAATAGACATGGATGAATGGCTTCCTAACTGGTGTCTGTTGGCCCTGAGTATGCAGATAGTCTCCCAGCTACAGCAAAATCAGACATCATATAATAATAATCCCACTAGCTCTCTGGCATAAATCTTTTAATTCCCCTCCTAGGAGGCTAGCTCACAAAAACAAAGCAGTAGAAAAGGAAAATAGCTCTGCCTGGTATGGTAAGTACAGAAAAATAACCAATTTCTTAATATGGTAGTATTTCCTAGTATGACTAGCTAGGCTAGGACTGAGACCAGGAACCTTGACACTAATGGGCCATTTAAGAGAGTTACAGAGCCTGAAGTCATCTTGCCGGAATGTCCTTAGTAGCTACTACCTCTGTTACATAAAAGAAGCTGGAGGCTTTTTCCTCTTTGCAGTGGTTTCTTTAAGTTTCTGTATTTTGTGAGTCCGACCTTTGGGGTAGTTTGGTTAGGTACCTAAGAGCAAATTGTCCTAGTAAATATATAATAAATTTAATGCAGCCTCTAACTAAAAAAGAGGCACAGATTCATATCACATGAAAGAGGGCACAGATTGGATTTGAAACAAAAGCCACCTATTCCAAATAAAATCAGTCCTTCAGGTAGCAGCTTTTTGGAGATAATCAAATCCATTTTCAGACTTGTATGTTTTCACTAACTCTATGCCATCAACGTGGACATAATTTTTCATATGCACCTATGTGCTTCTACTTCTTGGTGATGTCGGTAAAGAATCAGTCCTGGAATATAGTTACCTTGGCCCCTCAGAAAATATATCAAGGAAATGTTTTTTTGTGTTTTGCTGACTATGCCTTGGAAGCAAACGAATTATGGTACAGGACTGGAGCGTTACCTACTTGTTAATTGGCAGGTTAAACTTTTATGAGTTTCTGGTACCCTGGCGATACATGACTATTAAAAGTTGCAGGTGGTTCAAGGGGAGAGAGATGTAAGTTCCTGTGCTAGTAATATATCATAAAAGTGTGTACTTCATGTGCCTGTTGTGAAAATGGAGACTTTAATACTCTTACACAATATGAGCTGATTAAGGAATCTTTTATGGATCTCATTAACTATGGGTCTTTTTTCATAGAAATGTGAAAAGTGTAATGCTTATAGACAGAAGCAGAGAAGAAAATAATTAGCCCAGAGGTGCCTCTTTGAGCCCGAGTTTAGTGACACCCTCTGCATTCACCTTCTTGCTCTTGGAAACTGCCTCCCGCGTGTGATGTGGCTTCTACCGTAAATACTATAATTACTGACGTTCTACTATAAACCTGACATTTTTATTTTCCCTTCAGAAGACAGTGTTTGCTTAATTACACTTATGTTGTACTTAAATGTCAGCGCATTTTTTGAGCCCACCTTTTCATCAGGAAATGTAAGGATATAAAATGTGGCAAGCAATATGATACCACATAATTAACAAAATTTTGGAAAAAGTGATATGATTGTAATTCTTTGGAAACTATGTTTTCCTATGTTTTACATGTGGTTTCAGGAGGGAAACAACCCTCAAATATTTGCTAAATTAACCATTTTCCCCAAATCTTAGAAGTAGGTCTTTGTAATTAGAACTGTGGATGGTTTTAGCATACACATAGGAATAAAAAAAATAAGTTTTAAGTAAGAAAAGGCTAGAAGTATGAATAAGGGAATATATTTTAAAATTTTTATTTTACAAGTGTGTGTGTGTGTGTGTGTGTGTGTGTGTGTGTGTGTGTGTGTGTTACTGGGGATGAAACTCAATGGCTTTCTACCTCTGGGCTATACTCCCAAACACTAAGTAGAGGCTGACTTGGAACCTGCATGATCCTCCTGTCTCAGCCTCCCAAGTACTGGGATTACAATTGTGCACCACCATGCCCAGCTTAGTTCAAAATTTGGGGGAAGGAAATTTTTGTTTTTCTTAGTGCTAAAACATAATCTAAAAGTAATTCTTTTAGAACAGAAGGTTATGATTTAGTTTTGTCACTCTTGTTAAGTATATGTTTTAGTTGCAGGCACTGTGTCCATTTGTGCTTGCTACTAAGAAAGAAAAACAGAATCTTTCTTCAAACTTATTCTTTCTTAAAAAAGAAATTATTATCTTTTCATTTGGCTAGCTGAGGTCAGGGAGCAGCACAGAAAGTGAGATGGCCTGGGCAGGGCATGGAGAGGATGGACGATCGCATGGGTGTGTTGTGGGGCCAGCAGGAGGACATTGGTCAGCTTTAGCAGTGGAGGAAAAAGTGATACTGGATGGGCAATGCTGCTGGGTCTGTTAGTTCTGATATCAGTCATAGAACTGTCTTCAAAGCTCTGTCTTTCAAGAACTCACGACTCTTTGATTAGACAAAGAATGCAATCTGAGCTTGACAGTTTTATACATAGAATTACATGTATGTGTGTATATATATACCTGCATATATACACACTAATACACTGTTATGCATGCATACATAGTACATACATATATATGTGTTATATACATAATACACTAAGATACTAAATTTTACAAGAGTTCACAAATGAATGTTACAGTTTTTAAAGCTTAAAAAAAAAACTCAGTTTTTAAAAGCTGGTCATGGTGTCTCACACGTGTAATCCCAGCATTTGGGAGGTTGAGACAGGATTGCAGTTCACAGACAGCCTCAGCTACTTAGGCCCTTTGCAACTCAGTGAGACTGTTTCAAAATAATGAATAAAAAATAGGGCTGGGGGTGTAGCTCAGAGGTAGAATGCCCCCGGGTTTCATCCCCAGTACCAGGAAAAAAAAAATACTGTCTCAGAGCTGGGCATAGTGGCACATAATTTTGTAGACCAAACAAACTCGTGAGGCTGAGGCAGGAGGATGGCAGGTTTTCAACACAACTTACCAAGACCCTGTCTCAAAATTAAAAAAAAAAAATTAAAGAGCTTGGGATGTAGCTCAGTTATATAGAACTCCTGGGTTCAGTACCCAAGAACTGCAAATATATTTCTTAATATTTAACATATCTTTTATCTTTAATATATAAAGATAAAAATATTAAAGATAGGGCCAGGCATGGTAGCGCACACTTGTAATTCCCGCACTTGAGAGGCGGAGACAGGAGGATCCCGCAGGTTCGAAGTCAGCCACACTGACTTAAGAGACCCTGTTTCCAAATAAAAAAATACAAAATAGGCCTGGGAGTGTAGCCCGGAGGCAGAAGGGTTTCCAGGAACCCCAGTACCACCAAACCAAAAAAAAAAAAAAATTAAAGATATAAAATATGTATTTTTGATATGTATGTTTAATATATAAAGATATATCCTAATGTTAAACATAAAGCTATATATTAAAAATACATAGTTCTTTAGTATACATTTTTTTTAGGAGACAAGAATGAAAAATTCTTTTGGCCTGCTAACATATAAAGGGTTGGAGAATAGAATAGTTTATCAAGGCTTCTACCTTAATTTTTATTTATTTATTTATTTTTTTTTTTGGTGGTACTGGGGTTCCTGGAAGCCCTTCTACCTCCGGGCTACACTCCCAGACCTATTTTTACATTTTTATTTGGAAACAGGGTCTCCTAAGCCAGCGTGTGGGGCTGGCTTCGAACCTGCGCTATCCTCCTGTCTCTGCCTCCCAAGCGCGGGGATTACACGTGTGCGCCACCACGCCCAGCTACCTTAATTTTTTTTTTAATTTCAAAGGTATTCTTATTTATTTTCTTATCAAGCAAATCATCTTAGGAAAATGTGATAAAATAAAAAAAATTTAAAAATTTTTCACTGTTTTGGTCAGGGGTGTGAGGCACAGACTTAATTCTATAGGAAAGATGTAAAAAGAAAAGGAGATTTAGAGAATTATAACCCACTCAAGGAAGTATTTGGGAATCAAAGGCTACTTTGGGAAGTTATTGCTTGCCACGTGAAAAGGTGGTAAGCTGCGGAGCAGGGAGGTGTGGAGCAGAAACTGGTCTGTCATACTGGGGAGGTGCTAATAAGGTGATGAGCCAAGAGTTTCAGCTTGAGGGTTTGGTGTATCCGTGGAGTCCTGATGGGTACCTTAAATTAGAGAAAGATGCAAGTCAATGCACAAGGTCTCTCCAATAATACACACACATATTTTTTTGGGGGGTTATATATGTATATGTGTATGTGTATGTATATATATATAATATATATATACATATGTGTATATATATGTGTATGTATATATATAAACATATGTATATATGTATATATAATGATTGAGAATATTGATTTGAAAACTTCAGGAAGCTAGCACAATATAAAGCAACTTAAGGCACATCAATAACAAATGACACTCACCTCGGTTATAAAATGTGCCTGTCTTGAGAACAACTGAAAATGTGACTTAGCTTCAGAAGCAATTTTTAAAACTTCTCATTCAGGAATATATATATATATATATATATATATATATATATATATACACACACACACATATACACACATATATATACACATATATGTACACATATACATATATAGTGTGTCTATACTTATATTTTTTATAAATATAAAATATTTAAAATTGTATTAAATATAAATACATTTATATTTGTGTTTTTACTCATTGCCTATCTAGCAAAAAAATTAAAAATAGGCAATAGGGATATGTTTTCTCTTATAAATTCTTTATTTCCTACCCCAAACAAACAAACAAAAATACTTCTCTGAAAAATTTTAACTCACATACATTTCACGTCAGTGTAAAGATGGAGTGTATCAGTCAGAGGAGGAGGCAGACACACCTCCCTGCTCCGCAGCTTACCACCTTTTCACGTGGCAAGGAATAACTTCCCAAAGTAGCCTTTGATTCCCAAATACTTCCTTGAGTGGGTTATAATTCTCTAAATCTCCTTTTCTTTTTACATCTTTCCTATAGAATTAAGTCTGTGCCTCACACCCCTGACCAAAACAGTGAAAAATTTTTAAATTTTTTTATTTTATCACATTTTCCTAAGATGATTTGCTTGATAAGAAAATAAATTAGAATACCTTTGAAATTAAAAAAAAAAGCTGCCTTTCAGAAAAGGCAGTCCCCTCCCCAGCACTGTGGTGGAGGCTGTGTAGTCCACTTGGGGCTCTGTTGGCTGCCTTTCCACATGTGCCTTCTGATCACTTATTTTCATCAGTTAGTCTTACAAGAACCCTCTGAGGACAAGGTTATCCTCCTGCCAGGGGAGGTCCCTGGGGTTCAGATGGGTAAAACAACACACTGACCAGTGCATCCTGCAAGACTATTCACCTCTGACTTGCTCCAAAAGAAAGCAAGTTCTCAGACTAAAAAGTTTATCACAGGCAATAGGGACTCCTACTCCAGTTTTCATAATTCAATTATAAGATAAAAATAATACACAAATGGGAAGAAAAAACAAATCTCACACATGAAAACTCTTCATCTAAGTAACAACTTCAAAAAATAAAAAGGAACAGAAACTGTCCTTTTTATTACACTATTGTTTCAACGTTTTCAAGTTTTTACTAGGTAGGGAGTAATTAAGAGTATTGATTTAAAATATTTTCATAATTAAGTTAATTAAAATTTCATAATGATTGAGAATATTCATCTGAAAACTTTAAGAAGCTAGCACAATATAAAGCAACTTAAGCCACATCAATAACAAATGACACTCACCTCTGTTTTAAAATGTGTCTGTCTTGAGAACAACTGAAAATGTGACTTAGCTTCAGAAGCAATTTTTAAAACTTCTCATTCAGGAATATATATCTCTTGAAGTTTCTTTTGAGGCATATATTAGTTTTTTTTTTTGTGTGTGTGTGTGTGTGGTACTGGGGGTGGAACCTAGGGGCCTTCTACTTCCAGGCTATACTTCCAGACCTATTTTATATTTTTATTTGGAAACAGGGTCTCTTAAATCAGCAAGGCTGGTTTTGAACCTGCATGATCCTCCTGTCTTCACCTCCCAAGCATGGGGATTACAAGCGTGCACCACCACACCCAGCCATATATTAGTTTTAACTAAGTAAGGAAAGTTTTATAGTAATTTGAAAGATGTGCAAAATAATCACATATACTATTTTGATATATATGATTTTATATATATATATATATATATATATATATATATATATTAGTGATGGTACTTAGGATTGAACCCAGGTGCATCCTATCACTGAGATGCACCCTTAAGCTTTTTATGTTTTGTTTTGAAACAGGATCTCTCTAAATTACTGTATGTTGGTCTGGAATCTGTGATTCTCCTGTCTCAGCCTCCCAAGTACCGTGATTACAGGTGTGCACTACCATAGCCACCTTCTAATTTCTTATATAATATTTCAGTTGTGAATTGTATTTGATGCAGTGTCATCACAAAAGGAAGGTAGAGCATAAAGATATAGAGAAATGTAAGTTTGAGAAAACAGTGTGTAATAAAGATAGCAAACTGCTGGTTCCCTACTCTCAATTAAAAACTATAAGGAAAAAGGGCAGATTTCTTGGATCCGAATCATCACTGAAGTCTTATGAATTCATTCACCATGTTAAAAATTGTGCCCTTGTTGCTATTTTGAAAGTCTTAATGTTAGTACCTTTTTCATCCCGGTAGCACTAATAGGACTCGAACTGTTGCTTTTTTCACTTTTTGTAACAGCATTAACAATTTGATAACATTGTCATTTATATGTTTCAAAAGCTCTGATTGACTGTTTGTGTTTTGTCAATACAGCATATGTGCCCATATTAACTCTTTACAAAGTTAACTCAGTAGACAAAATCTTTGAAATAGACATGTGCGTGAGGAATGAATACTAAGGAAGTGTAGGATGAACAGGCTACAAAATCTAAGCATCCTGAATACTCAGACATCGAAGTAAGTAAATAAGATTTCTTACCTCAATGCAGAGCTGAGGACATTTTTTATCATTTGGGTTATTACTTAATAATGATTAAATCTGCAGTAGGTGCTATCAGTGTCTCTGTGTCAAGTTAAACATACTTTAATATTCGATACTTCTTGAATATTGTATAAACCAATTATAAAAAAAGATCTAAGTGAAAAGCTAATAAACTTACTTCAGACTAAGACCACACGTAAGAACATTCAGCTCAAAAGGAAATTAGAAGGCCAGAGGGAAGAAATTACAAGTAAATGAATGATGCTTTAAAACTGAGATACCATAAATATAATGCTGTTACTAAGATATTAAAATACTTACACATTTAAAAGACATGGTAAATTTTAAAATATTTGATCTAAGCGACGTTCAGATTTCTTTCATTTTGCTAAAGGAAATACTTTCAAGTGTTTTGTAATGATGTAGTGAAAATATTGACCATAGTGTTACATAATGTCCATTAAAAGAGGAAAACTAGGGAAAATGCAACTTTTATTTTTCTTAATCAAATAACAGGAGGTGGGTGTCTTCCCCATCCTTCAGTTTTTTCCCTTAGCCAACAAAAAACTAAATTTTATGTTTTGCTGAGGTAAATATCTTATCTCAGCCTAATTATATATCTTCTACTATATATTTTATTTGTATTTAAAATTTTTCAGCAATACAAGTATTTAATTATCTGTGTGACCTAAAATGCCCTTTAAATATTTATAACAAACAGATTATAAGTAAAGGAATAATACCTATACCTTTTTGCATCTTCTGATCTCCATTATATTGCCCAATCTTCAGTGAATAGGCACAGAGGCAGAATATTAAGAATATCAATATTCATTCTTATATAAAGAAAAACTACGGTAGGACCAAATGTTTCTTGGGAGAAATTGAGAAATAATGTAATTTAAATACAGAAGAAAAGTATTTATCATTTTTGAGGCTATCTGGGCTGAGTTTATATTTAATAGAGGATAGTTGACCTGGGTGTATATATATATTTTTAATCTCAACTTCTTTTTCTCCCCATCCTTTTAGAGAATTACCTTATTTGAAATATTTTACATTTGGTCCCAATTCTTCACTTTTTCATAGCATTGCCTGGCCTCTTTATTCTGTGACTATTTACTTTCTTTCCTCTACTCTGCTTTCTATCTTTCTTCTATGCACTTCCCATATCTTTCCCTTAATTTAGAATATGAGAAAATTGATAATCAGATGCATTAAGTAGCTTGACAGAGTTTACACAGCTGCTAATTGGCCAAGACTGGGATAGAACGCCCAATCTCCTGCCTTCTGCTACAGAGCACTTGCAAAATTTCTAATGAAGTTATTTCTTTGTATATGATCCTGATAGACTCTGGTATAGTTCTCGATTACTTAAAGTAGATGTGTTTTCTCTCTAATGTACATGTGGCCGATATTCTGTTTCGGTTTTGAAAGTATTTAAGACATTGAAATATTTTTATACTGGCTAGTAAGTGGTCACCTCTTCTCAGCTATACCTCCTTTTCCTTCAGTGCCCTCACAGTATCTCAGCATCCACACCTAATCTGCACTGACCTCACGCTTTGGCCAAGTATTCTCAAAATGAGGCGCTTAGCTACCAGTAGTCGGACAAAGTATAAGTAAAGCACATCAGCCTTTCATACAGAGCCACACTCTAACATATTTGTCTTTTTTATTTGTTTCAAAACTGCTAAGATGGGAAATGTATTCACCTAAATAAATGATGATTTAATTTAATTTATTTTTTTTGTGTGCTTTTGGTCCACTGAGATTCTTGGATCTGTGGGTTTATAGATTTCATGGAATTGAGAAAATTTTCTTTACTTTTTTCTGTACCCCTCCCATCTTCTCTGAGGACTCTAATTACAAATATGTTGTACTGCTTAAAGTTATCCCAGGGTTCACTGAGCCTTTTTATTATTATTGAATTTCCTTTTGTATTTGCTTCTGGGTAATTTCTATTGCTATGCCTTCAAGTTTGCTAATCTTTTCTTCTGCATTAGCTATGGTGTCATTTGGCCCATCCAGTAAATGTTTCATCTCACACATTGCACTTTTGACTTGTAGAAGTTCAGTTTCTATTTTTTGTACCTCCCGTATTTCCACTTAAATTTTTAAGTAAATGATTACTGTTGTTATGACTCTCCTGATGCCCTGGTCTGTTAATTTTAACATCTATTTCAGTACCAGTTCACTCTGGATTGGTTGTTTTTTCTCTTCACTATGGGACATATTTTCTGGTTTTTTTTTTTTTTTTTTTTTACTACCTGATAATTTTTTTTACTGAAAATTAGTTATTGTGAATTTTAATTTGTTGGTTTTTGAATAATGGTGTAATCCTATAGATCTTACTTTGATCTGAGATACAGTTAAGTTGTTGTTAAATGGTTTTATTCTTGGGTGCTGCTTTTAAGATACATTCATTAGGACTAATTATTTCCCAGTACTGAGAGAGCATCCTTCTGCATCCTCTACAGAATGCACCTTATTATTGGCATGGTGGGAACAGACACTCTTCTAGGTGTGTGAATGCTGGGTGTTTCTTTTCCCTACCTCAATTTTTTCCTCTACATGTATGTATTGATTTATATGCTGCTCAATAGTTAAACGAGACTCTGCATAGATTTTCAAAGTTCCATCTCTGCTGTCTTGTCTGTGGTACTTTATGCAGAAAACCTTGGCTACTCTTTTTTTCCTTGGCAACTCAGCTCTTTCTCCTCAAATCTGAGAGACCATGAGGCTCCTCCTGGACTCTCCCTTCCTGTGCCATCACACAGAAGCTCCCTTTTGGACAACCGTGGATGGTTCTTCATCTCTCATGAGCACTGTCTTTGTTCCCTCAAGTCAAATATCTTGAAAACTATCATTTTGGTTTTGTTTGTTTCACTTGTTTCATGCAGAATGGTCAACTGGGTTCTTGCAACACCATGTAAGTCGGACCCAGGGGTTCATTGATTCTTGGTACAGAGCTAAAGGTGGGGAGTCTCTGAGACCTCAAAGGAGGTGTCAGGCTTAGAAAGTAGAACTCTCTCAGAGAGAAGTACTTTGACTATTGAAAACATCTTTGCATTTATTTTTGTTTTTTCTTCAGAAAAGTACTTATTTCAGAAAAAGGGGCTAAGTGTGTAAACCAAAGAAATTCTGAATACAGAAACAAATATTAAAAATTTCTTCAATAATTTGGTGAAATAAATTTGTAGGCAGTGTAATAGATTATATAGATGGTTCCCAAAGTCATATGTATGAGTACTTATTTTTAAGGATTTCTTTATCATGTCACAAAAGAATAGAAAGAATATAGGGAGTTTTTCACAAAACTAAATTTATCCCATTTAAAGGTTTTATTTTTGCCTTTGTCTTTTCTACATTGGTAGTGATTAATTTGCATGCTCTATTTAATTGATTATTATAACTGAAGAATGGTAAGATTTGTTTTGATGCTAAACTCATTACCTGGCAAAAGTAAAAGTGGACGGTCCATCCCTTGTTGATTCCCATAAAACTTTACTGTTCTATGTGGTCCATCAGCCTGAAAACAGCTGTTTACTCACAAATAGATTTAGCTTTACATATTTTTATTAAGAGACTGATTAACATAATACTTTTTTCAGGAAACCAAATGTTTCTCTCTTTGGGCACCCTTATTTGGGTGATCCTATACTCAGACCTCTTCAACTCAGAATATGGACAATGGGCATGTTGGAATGGCCAGTTTATGTCACTTGTAGATTTTTCTGTCTGACTTTTCTCCACTGTAAATATGCAACTTAACTTTACCCGCAGTTGTTAGCAGTAGTATATGGAGAATTTATTTTTTATTTTGATTCTTTTCTTTTCTTTTCTTTTCTTTTCTTTCTTTCTTTTTTTTTCCCTTTGGTGGTACTGGGGTTCCTGGAAACCCTTCTACCTCCGGGCTACACTCCCAGACCTATTTTATATTTTTATTTGGAAACAGTGTCTCTTAAGCCAGTGCAGCTGGCTTCGAACCTGTATGATCCTCCTGTCTCCGCCTCCCAAGCGCAGGGATTACAAGCGTGTGCCACCATGCTTGATTGTTTTCTAATAATGTTCTTCCCTAGTATAGGAAAAGAAAACAGGAATTGACTTGGTATTTGCCTTCTTCGTTATGAGCATGTAGCCAATGAGAAAACTGCATTTTAAAATGGTCACGATAATAAGAAGAGTAAAACAACAATAGTAAATGTGCTAATTATCGATGCACTAAGAAATATATCATTTGATACTTAAAACAACTCTACAAGGTATACATCAGTCTTATTTTAAAAAATGAAGAAATTGAGTCTTAAAGCATTTAGTAACTGCTCACGGCGTCACAATAAAAGTAAAACTCTGGACGAGAGGTTAGGGTATCAGGCAAGGCTGTGATTTTTCAGCCTCCACTTGAGAAGATGAGTTTTTTGTGTTTCTCAAATTGTGGCGCCGTTTGTTCTTCTCCAGACACTACTCAAACATCCCGAAAATGGAGAAACGACTCTATTCTATGCACTATTTATTGCTCTCGTTATTATTCAGGGCTTTTATTTAAAGAAAAGAATGATAAATTACACTTTTGTTGAAATAAACCTTTTAGACCTTTGAAGAAAGTTGGAAACCAAAGGAAATCCACATTCCACTGAAGTGTGACCTATTTTTTTAATAAATCTTTTCTTTTGCTAAGATCTCCTAAAAATATTTCCATCTTTATAAAAGTGTTCTGGTTTCTTTGTGAAAATAGCTGCAAGGATATGTCAGTGAGTAGGTTCATTAAAAATTACAAGCACACACCATTACTGTGAAAAGTTCCCCTAGTCTGTTTCCTGCACTTTGGGAAGGGTGTAGCTTTCCAGAGATGGCTGCCCATGAATCTTTGAGGCCTGCACCTGCAGATTACAGCCGCAGGCACAGTGAGAACAGCCCTGTTTTGTAAAAAAAAAAAAAAAAAAAAAAAAAAAAAAAAAAAAAAAAGAAAGAAAGAAAGAAAGAAAGAAAAGAAAAGAAAAAAAAAGAATAAAAGCAAAGCCCTGCTGTACTACAGAAATGTTTAGGACAGAGAAATGGGGCCTCAATGAGATAAACAAAACTCACAAACTGCTGAGATTAGATAAATTGCTCGAGTTGTTTGGGCGGCCAGGCAGGAACAAACATCTCTTCCTAAATGTAGTTTTCCTGCACTTGGGACAAGCACACTATCTGATTACCCAGGATGATTTATTTATCTTTCTAGACTGTTGACATGAAGTCTGAATTTCAGGCCCAAGAATAGGTGTACTTCCTGCGGTTATTTTGTTTGCGGAAATCACTGACTTCTCTCCTGTTACCTTTTGTGATTGCTGGAGCTAACAATATCAAAACATAGTGTGCTCACCTCATCTGTAATAGTAAAATCTTAGTAAATTGCCCTGGTTTTGAAGTATAGCTCTGGCACAATGATCTAACAATAAGCAGAGTACCTGTTTTCTTTATGGTTTAAGTTACAGACTCATGTTGGTGATATTTCAGTTTCTAGTTGATAAAAATTCTTCATACTAATAACTCATAAAATTTATGCTATAGGGCAAGTAGCTCTTTTGAAAACATTCATTTATTTATTTGTTTTTTTTTACCAAGTCCACAAATTGATATTATACCCAATCTCTGCCAGACATTCTTGTGGCCATGGAGACTTGGGGGTAAAAAAAATAAAATTGTGCTCTTTCAGACTTTCTGTTTAATAGGGGGGGGGGGGTTGAATAAAATAAACCAGAATATGTCAGGTAGTGATACTGCTAAGAAGAAAGTAAAACAGAGTGAAGCAATTAAATATGCTGGAAGCCACAGGAAATTGTGTTTGAAAGGATGGCCCAGCATTGTGATGACACTTAAGGGTACCAGAATGAGAAACGGTCTGCCATGGGAAGATGTGATGGAGAACGTTCCAGGCAGAGGTAACAGCTAAGGCAGAGGTACAGCTGCAGTGAGGACACGGCGGGATGTGCATTCTGTCACCTTAATTTGCCCCTTTTTTCCTTTCACTTTATTGTTCAAAAGTCCCTTCTGCCCTCTGTCTCTACTCTCCCTTAACAATGCCACACTCTGCATTTCTAATGAACACTATTTTAGAAGTCTATAAAATATTGTTTAAGCTAATTGATTCAGTCGTGTTTTCTGGGAATTATTTCTTTTCTTTTCTTTTTTCTTTTTTCTCATTATTATTATTATTATTATTATTATTATTATTATTATTATTCTTTTTGGTTTTACTGGGGTTCCTAGCCCTTCTACCTCCAGGCTACACTCCCAGACCTATTTTATACTTTTTAAAAAAATTTTTGGAAACAGGGTCTCTTAAGGCCAGTGGGGCTGGCTTCGAACCAGCGTGATCCTCCTGTCTCTGCCTCCCAAGCGCGAGGATTACAAGCGTGCGCCACTATGCCTGGCTTCTGGGAATTATTTCATAGAATAATTTTAGAAACAATTTAACTGGACGTGGTGGTGCACACTTGTAATCCTAGCGCTTGGGAGGCTGAGACAGGAGGATTGCACAGGTTCGAAGCCAACCTCCGCTACTTAGTGAGGCGCTCAGCAACTCAGTGAGAACCTGTTTTCAAATAAAATAGAAAATAGGTCTTGGAGTATAGCCTGGAGGTAGAAAGCCTCTGGGTTCCATCCCCAGCAACACACACACACACACACACACACACACACACACACACACACACAGAAACAATTTAAGCATAGTTACTTAAGGAATCATTAAATTTTAAAACAGTTCCCCTGAAATCTTTTATCTTAAAATTTGCATTAAAATGAACAAATATCTTAAAACAAACAAAGGAAAGAAAGAAGAAAGAAAGGAAGGAAGGAAGGAAGGAAGGAAGGAAGGAAGAAAGAAAGAAAGAAAGAAAGAAAAGAAAGAGGGAAGAAAGAAAAAGCATAATTATTTTTATGCTGGGAAAGATACAAGGAACTGTTTCCCAAATGAAGTAACTTTGAGGTCGGGAGACAGATTCACACTTTCATAAAGTGAAAGTTGCAGGACATAATTTCTTAAATTATTTCTTTCACTGGCCTCTTGGTAGCTCAGTGTCACGGATGAGTGAGTTTACCTCACAAGTAAGCATTTAGCTCCCCAAGAACAGACTCTTAACCTTAGCTTGCCACATGATTAGACTTGGGGTGAATGCACAAGATTAATGAGCAGCCGGAGTGAAAACAGTCTCCTGTAAGGACAGCACTAAATCTTGAAAGGCTGGTTATTATTGTTTGTGGAGGTTTAGCCCTGGACCAGCTCCACAGGGATGATGGTGGTGGTGTGTCCAATCTGCATGCATCTTTAATGCCTGATCCTGTTTTTCTGTGATTGGCATTATGTCATTCTCTGTTGGAATCTAATTTTAGGAGCTACTGCATCTCCTTGTGTTTTCTCACTGTATCTAAATGTGGATCTTATCATTTTTTATACCACTTATTTTCCCAGATGATAGAAAGAGGACACATTCTTACATCTGGAAGTTAATGCCTTAGTTCTAATTTATTCTCCTTCCAAGTGTACTAAAGACTTTCTCTTCTAGCAATGACCTTCTAGTGGGCAATAAAATGTTAAGGAAAAGTTTCTAAACTCTTCCTCTTCTCAGTTTCTAATTGTCGTGTCGCCTTTCCCAATCCTGTATCATTGTAGAGAAAATATGGGACATTTATCATTAGGAAGAAAGGACTAGAAAGGAAAAAGCCATTGGCAAATTATAATCATCCAAGCTATAGCAACAAGAGAGTTAATATCGGCAGGCAAGAGAGCCTGGCTGAAGAATGCATACACAAATTGTAAATCGATAATAAACAAATAATTGTACACATATGGAAAATCTGAATCTACTCCACTCTGGTCATTTTCTGTCAATGGGCTACAAGTAGTGGTCTCTGAAGAGCACTCTTACTAGGCAAGAATGAGGCACTGATTTTATTATAGCAGAATCTTCAAAGGAGGGGGAAGGCACGCCTGTGGGGAAAGAAAGCAGAAGTCTGGCAATAGGTCATGGGAAAGGAAGGAATCACTGTAGGGTTTGGGCTTGGAGAAAGGAGTTAGCAGCAGGCCACAGCCCAACCTGTCATTAGCTTAAAAAAAAAAAAAAAAGTACACACACAAAACTGCCACTGACCTTAGAACTGATTGGGTTGAAGGTTATTTATCCCCTCTCTAGACTCATTTCCTATTTTAAGCTTATGTTAATAATTTCTTTGCTTCTTCACAGCCTTGAGTTTGGGGATGGAGGACTTAGGTCTTAAAACTTTAAATCTAATAGCTGTGCATATGCTCCCAAAGGGTTATGTCAAAAGAGTTCTATGGAGCTAATAGCCCCAAATACATCAGTTTTCTATCAGAAGTCATTTTACAGCAGATTGTAATTGGGTAATTGAGATGCACTTTCTCAAATTTGTAACATGTTTAGGCTAGTGGATTTTATTAATACTTATTTTTGCTTTTAAAATCCAATTATCTGGCAATATTACAGCTTACCCAGAATATTTATCTTTTGCTTTTATTACAAAAATTACATTGATTATTTTGATTAATGTTTAAAACTTAATAGCTCTATATGCTTTTTCATAGTGAAAATTCAACAATGATTATTTTTTTCATTTTGTGTATTTGTGGTGCATCATTTTTATCAGAAGTATTGTTATACTTATAGAGAATAATTAATTCTAGTTTATTTCTTCTTTGACAATATTGAAAAAGTATAGTTTTAGGTATTATATGACCTATTGGGGAGGGCTTCATTCATAAAATATTATAAGGTGCTTAAAGCAATGGCTTAAATGAACAGATTTAATGATACACTTTATTTTCTATGAGTTTGTGTACCATTATCCCCAAAATGGAGTTACTTAAAACCCAGCCAGTTATTTGCTCATGATTCTGCATTCTGAACAGTGTTTGGCAGAATGGTTTGTCTCTGCTCTCATGGCATTTAGCTGAGGTGAGGGATGGCTCATCCAAGATGGCCTTTGGTTCTCAGGACCATTCTGTACCTGGTCTCCCATCACTCCTAGTCCCAAGCTTCATATATGGAGGATGAATCTCAAGGAAGAGAGCGGAAAGCTGGATCTGTTTGAACATTTGTCTCAGCATGAATAGTGCCACCTCTGCCACATTCTGTGGGCCAGAGCAAGTCACATGGTCATCCCAGGTTCCAAGAGAGAGAGAGTAGGCTCCCCCTAATGAGGGAAAATGTATAAATTTGCAGAGAGGGAAGGAACTGCTGGTTGTTATGTCTGGAGACTAGAGAAAAACTCTTTTATGTATGTATCGTTGAATAGGATAAGATAACTTAGTTTCTTAATCACAAATGTCCTTTCCCTTGATGAAGCTGTAATATCATGTTTTTTTTTTTATGGTGCTGGGAATGAAATCCAGGGGCCTTCTACCTCTGGCCTACACTCTCAGACCTATTTTATATTTTATTTGGAAACAGGGTCTCACTAAGTTGCTGAGAGTCTCACTAAGTAGCTGAGGCTGGCTTCGAACCTGTGCGATCCTCCTGTCTCAGCCTCCCAAGCGCAGGGATTACAAGCGTGCGCCACCACGCCCAGCCTATCATGTGGTTTTGTATTCAGTTTTACAATAAGAACTTCTCTTTCTTGCTTTGGAGTTATAATATCCCACATTACTCATCTTTGATCTAAAAATCAAGAGCTGTACTTTTCATACAAGTCAGCTTCCCAATGTTCATAGTTATTTACCTGGTAATCAATTTATTTATTTATTTATTTATTTATTTATTTATTTATTTATTATTTATTTATTTATTATAGTACTGGGGTTCCTGGAAGCCCTTCTACCTCTGGGCTACATTCCCAGACCTATTTTTTTAAATATTTTTATTTGGAAACAGGGTCTCTTAAGCCAGCGCGGCTGGCTTCAAACCTGCGCGATCCTCCTGTCTCAGCCTCCCAAGCATGGCGATTACAAGCCTGTGCCACCACGCCCGGCTTCAACTAATTTATTTTTTAAAACATGTTCTTTACCATTGTCAAGTGAAAAGAATCTGAAGGCAGAGGAACTTTCTCTTATCAACTGTAGATATTTGGGCAAATTGCTTAAATTATTTGAATCTCATTGTTCTAATTTCTATGAGAATAACTATACCTTATTCACTAAGTTGGTTGAACACTGAATAAAAGTTACATATATCACATAATACAATCACTGGGATATTATCTAAGGAACGAGTAGATTTTCTCTTGCCTTATAATCCTTAAATGTAGCAATTTAATTTCTTATACAAATAGTTCTAAAATATATTAGGAAAATGTAGCCTTCTTCAGTTTTGCATTTGATTATTATAGTCAGCATTATAATAGCTCAGATGATCTTGATAATAATAGTATTCATATCAAGATCAATAATAGTATTCATGTCTAAATGTTTGTAAAACAAAATAAGTAGAATAATAAATTCGATGTAAATTTTATAGATTTTAGGTATTATGCATACTGATACATAAGGTTTATATGGAAGTTTCACTCTTCAGAATTCTTCATACTTCTTTATAATAGCATTACTCAAAAGTTGAAGGTACTCAATATTTTCATTTTGCCTCTGCAGATTTTATATGATCGTATTAAATTCTCAATAAGGTCATCAAAAATCTTATGAGGTATTTCTCCCTCCAATAGCCTTTAGTAGTTAAAGGAAGCAATAACACTAATAATATATTTCATGATTATCTTATTCAGAATGTTCTCTTTTATGTAAATTACTTATTTCATACTTAGGAGTTTGTAGCAAATATGTTTGTGTAACCTAGGAGATATTTATAAAAATATTTTTATTATGAATTTTATTTTCTATTATCTATAGTAGACCCATTCTTTTCTTGTCATAAAATAGCCTTCAGAAAGTTTAACCATGGCTTTCAACTGAAATTAATTGGAGGGAAACTTGTAGACAGCTTACGTGATTGTGTCCAAGTAGGTTAAAAATTTTAAAAAGGTGCAAAATTATTAATAACAATATTGCAGATAATTTTGTTCAAGCAGATAAAGATAAATTTTAAATGCCAGTTTGCATCTGAGATATATTACAATGACTGTATTTTGAAAGTCAGATAGGAGCTAAGATTATTCAGCAAGTACTCGTGTCACCATGAAAGAGAAAAACACAGAACCGAAGGTGACATGACACATTTTCCCATTCACAGCTGAGTGGGCAGGTGACACGTGTTAGGGAGAGAGCTACTTTCTGATTCTCCCTCTGATGAAGCTTGTCAACTAAATTGAATCTCAGGTTTTAAAATATCAGAATGGATGAAGTCTTTGGCATATTTTAGCATGTAACAGGGACTTACACACAGCTCAGAGGAGGATCTTCTTTCTCCAGTTAACACTAAATTATCAGTGCTTTGTCAGGAAGCAGAGAGTGCCAGGTGGGTTACGTTTCTGGAGAGTTAACACTGAAGAACTAATTGTACATAACATTTGTAGAAAATATTTAGGAGAGTGTCTCTCCCTGTTAGCTCGACCAAGGTTTGGGCTCTCTCCCGAATAAACTGAGTCCCTTTCGTATCATCCTTGGGATGTACATGTGTAGATGAGATCATCCCATGTCTTCTTACAGGTTTGTTTTGTACATCAGTAATCACATTTCTTGTGATGAGTTCAAACCCAATCTAACTTCTACCAGGCCAGCATATATCTTCAACTTTGGGAGGATATAACAGAAGGAAGGTTTGTTTTCCCTTCAGAAACAACCGAGCACCTGGGGAAAAGACTCCACCCATATGTTAGCAGGGCAGTATGGGAATACACAGTTACAGAAATGGAGACTCATTATTTTACATTTAATTTTTGGTGTAGTGTATCTTCTGAATAAATCAAGCATAATTAGAAGCCAGGGAATTGATTGGCATACATGTAGGGCTTTAGAAGAGAAATCTCTTTTGGCTTATATTTATTACCTTTTGTTCATGGGAACTTATAAGGCAACTACTGTATGAAAGCCATTTGTCATTGTTCTTTTTCCCTCTGTAAGGACCGATTTGCCAAGTGAGATTTCATGTAAGTGGCAGCATGTACACAAATGCTAATATGCTTTTTAACCTTAGAAGCAGAGACTGAATATTTTGCTACTATACAATGACAATGGCACTTAATATTAAATAGCAACTTTTATCCAGGAGTATCTACATCATTTGCAATTGAATTGGCACAAATTATTTATGAATTTTAAGGGCATCGGGCAACCATATTAAACCATAATTTATCTGACATCTGAGCACACTGAAAGGAAATGTGAAATGTTCGTTCAGCGTCTTCAAAGAGTAGAAAATGACTACCCCAGGCATATAATAACCAAGTTCAGTCACACTCACATACACAAGTATGGAATTGCTTTTATTTACCACTCTCATCCTTATTCTAAGTCTACTTGTATACTTTATGAATCCACAAATGATTGCCTTTATTGAAAGGTTTGTGTTATTCAAGATGACTTGTAAAGTTTACTCAATCTTCCCTAGCAAGGGAAACAGGAAATTCCAGAGAGCACTAGACTCAGCAAACCTATAAAATCTGAGAAAGCAGACCATTATTTCTGGAGACATTTCACATAACACTTTGGGAAGCAATGCCTAATTAGTTTTTGGTCTTAACAATAGCACTTTCAGGGGCTGCTTTCCCCCTTTTATAGCTTTCATATTAGGAAAAGAAGGAAAGCACCTCTGAATGATGAAATATTGGCAGCGCATGCTCTTGCTTCTCTGTAGGAGCTCAACTCTTTGATCCTTAGTACAATTATATTCATTGCCCGGCTGGTATAAGTGGGCTGCAGAGTAAAAACCAATTGGCACAGGCACGACAGCATCCTAATATGCTTTGCCTCTAATGACTGACTATTTCAAATCAAAGGCTCTGTTTTTTCCTATTCTGGATTCCATATTGTAGTAAGTTACACCCTAAAAGAAGTATAGGTGCTCATTTACACCCGAAGCATCATCTCGTTCATGGCAGCCCCTTGCCTAGCTGGCTACTCCCCAACTGCACTTTTTGCGTCTACAAGTTTAACTATTTTAGACATCTTCTATAAGTGGAATCATATTATTTGTCTTTCTGTGACTAATGTGTTTTACTTAGCATGAGATCTTCAGGGTTTATCCATGTTGGTGCACGTGACAAAATTTTCTTGTTTTTAAAGACTGAATAATTATTACACTGAATGTAGATATCTTATATTTTTGTCCATTCATTGGCCAATTGATATTTAGATGTTCAATTATTTTGAATACTCAGAAGTGGATTTCTGAATCACATGGTAGTTTTATTTTTTCTGTACCTTTATTATTTTATTTTATTTGTAGAACTGGTGTGGAACGCAGGGGCTTTTCTACCTCCAGGCTTTACTCCCAGACCTATTTTATACTTTATTTGTTAACAGGGTCTCACTACGTGGCTGAGACCTTCACTCAGTATCTGAGGCTGGCTTCAAACCTGTGCAATCCCCCTGTCTCAGCCTCCCAAGTCCTGGGATTACAAGCATGTGCCACCATGCCCGGCCGGTAATTTTATTTTTAAGGATTGTGTGTGCGTGTGTCTCAGCCTTCCAAATACTGGGATTACACATGTGAGGCACCAAGTCTGGCTTATTTTTAAGTTTTCAAGAAAACTTCTTTCCTGTTTTCCATAGCTGTTGCACCCAATTTGTATTCCACCCACCATTGTACAACAAGCTAAGATGCTTCTGCACAACAAAGGAAACAGTCGACAGAGTGAAGAGGCAACTTACAGAGTGGAAGGAGGTATTTGCAAGCTATACATCTGACAAAGGCTTACTTTCTAAATTATATATGTGTCTCTTAGAACTCAATCGTAAAAAAAAAATTAATAACCCAAATAAAAGGAGGCTTAGACTAGAATAAACATTTTTCTAAGAAAAAAAATACAAATAACTAGTAGATTCATGGGAAGCTACTCAACATCATATAAAAAAAAAAAATGAAGCGGGTGTGGTGGCACATGCTTGTAATCCCAGCATTTGAGAGGCTGAGACAGGAGGATTCGCAGACAGCTTCAGCTACTTAGGCCATTTTCAACTCAATGACACCATTTCAAAATAAAGAATAAGAAATAGGGCTGAGGGTGTAGCTAGGAGGTAGAATGCCCCTGGGTTCCATCTCCAGTACTGCAAAAAAAAAAAAAAAATCACTAGATAGTACTTCATACTTGTTAGGATACTTGTCATTAAGGAGGAGCTACATTCAAATATGTGTAAAAGTGTGAATGTACCGTGGTTAACCTGGACACTCATTGTTGGGAGGGGGAAAGGAAAGTGTGTGGTGGGAGAGGGCACCAAGCACAGTCTGGATGTATGCCATTTTCAATATGATCCACATTAAAATAAAAAAATAAATAAAAAGATAAGAGTTGGCAACACTGGGGGGTGGGGTGAATGGACTTTCCTAGAAATCATAACATGTTTACTCTCTGCTCAGAACCCTCTAGTAGGTTCTCACCTCTTTGAGAGTAAAAGCAAAAAAGCCTCCCAGAGCCCACAAGACTCCTTGGCTCTCCTCACTCCAGTCTGTCTCCCACCCTTTTCCTCCTGTGCATGCCTAGTACAGTCCAGCTCTTGCTGCTCCTGATGCTTAGGGAATTCATTTCCCAGACACCTTTGCGGCACTCTGCCTCCTATTTTCAGATGCATGCTTAATTGTCACCTTCTCAGAAAGGTTTTGCTTGACCCCCCTGTATAAAATAGCAATCCGAGCCGTAGTGGTGGCACGTCCCGCACCTGTAATCCCAGTACTTGGACGGCTGACACAGGCTCAAGGCCAGTCTCAGCAATTTAGCAAGAACTTGTTTCAAAATTAAAAAAAAAAAAATAAATAAAAAGTAAATAAAATAAAAAGAACTGGTGGTATAAGGTGGAGGAAGAATACCTCTGGGTTCAGTCCCTAGTACCAAACTAAAATAAATAGCCATCCTACATAATCCAAACTCCCTTTTTCTTTACCCCCTTTCTTCACTGCATTTATTACCAACCAGCAAGGTGTGTATTTGTCCAGTTGCTTATCATGCATCTTTCCCATTAGGACAAAACCTTCATGGAGCAGAGACTTAATTTGGAACTTCATATCCTTTGGCTAGAACAATGCCTACCATATGGTAGGGATCCCACAAATATGTCATACTAGTTGAATAAAAATGAATAATAATGCTGGGCGTGGTGGTGCACACTTGTAATCCCAGTATTCAGGAGGCTGAAAACGGAGGATTGTGGTTTGTGGACAGCTTCAGCTACTAAGTGAGACACTGTTTCAAAATAGAAAATAAAAATAGGGCAGAAGGTGTAGCTTGGAGGTAGAATGCCTCTGGACTCCATCCCTAGACCCACAAAAAAAGTGAATAATAAATGAATAAAAATCAATTCTTCTTGTCTTGCTCTTTTCTTCTTCTTGTGCCTCCTATCCCCACCTTCCATCAGTAGTCTCCATGTCTCAAAATTGTGGTATTTTCCTTCCGGGTTAATTATAAATGTGCTACCTAAACATCTGTTTTGGTAGAAAAGTTACTTCTTACTGGATGCTAGAGATTCATGTAATGTCCTCAATTCTAGATGGTCAGCAAAAGTTTGGCTGTGTGTGTGTGTGTGTGTGTGTGTGTGTGTACTTTAAACCTGTTATTACCCTGTAAGGTTTACAACACAAACAATGAAGAATATAGTTTACATTTCTTAAATATTTTCCCATGTTGTTACAAGTCATTCAAGAATAAATGCATGAAGACACTATAGAGGAGCAAATAAGGTGACCTAACTGAAGGGGATGGGAGGGGGAAAGAGGGAAATTATATAATGCACATGATGTAGTTTAACAAACATATCAAGGTAAATCACTAAGCCAAACATGAGAAGGAGGGAGGGGAAGGGAATGGGGCGGGAATTGGGTAAAGGCTAATTGGGTGATATGTGCACGTATGTTTCTACCATCTTGCATCCCATTAAGATATATGAATGCAATGTACCAATAAAAAATTAAAAAAGAGTAAATTCATGGCATAAAGTTTAAAAAAAAGAAATTTGAAATTCCTTTGACATGAATTATGAAATTCCTATGCTATTTAGATATACTTCCATCTGAGTCAGATAAATGGCATAGGGTCTAATTCTCAATAGACAGCTTTCTTCTTTTTGCTTTTCTTTTCAGTATTTAATTAAAATACTGATAACAATCCAGTTATATTCATCTAAGCTTTCCTAAGGGAGTACAAAATAAAATACTATTAATTTTTATAAATACTGTTTGGGTGTCAGGAGCTCTCATCTATCTATCTATCTATCTATCTATCATCTATCTATCTTTCATCTATCTATCTATTAGTTTAAAATTGAAATATTATACTTCACATCAGGAATTCGAGGCTTCTAAGAGGTTAGTTTGCCAGGTTACACAAAGCCAGGAATGCCAAGGTTAAGAAATAGATCCAGTCTAAACTTAGAGCTTATTCTTCTAAACCAGGGTCTTTTTAAAAATTTTTTGTAGTACTGGGTATGGAACTCAGGGGCATTCTACCTCCGAGCTACACCCCCAGCCCTATTTTTTATTCTTTATATTGAAATAAGGTCTCACTGATTTGCAAAGGGCCTTACTAAGTAGCTGAGGCAGTCCTCAAAGCGCAATCCTCCTGTCTCAGCCTCCCAAATGCTGGGACTACAAGCATGTGCTACCATGCCCAGCTCTTAAACCATTGTTTCAAAACTGAATCACAACCTATAGTAATAAAACAACCAATAATTATGATTATTATACACACATATAGTTAAACCAAAAGTATTATTATTAGATTATGCCCACATGATACATGATGTATTTAGTTTTTTTCCTCGTCTGTTTCAGCCCACCCTGGACTTGCCATGTCCACCCATCCCATCCATTCCATCCCATATTATCTCATCTCACCACCCGGTAAATTGGGCTCTTTATCACACCTACTATTTTAGTAACTACTTCTATATGTTTGAAGCACGGTGGGCAAAATCTGGCAGATAACTTACAAATAAAAGGAAATTAATGAGCAGATATAGTAATCATAAAAGTAAAATAAAAGTTAAATACAGGCTTACATCTATAATCTTAGTACTTGAAAGGCTGAGACAGGAAAATTGCAGGTTCAAGGCTAGCCTCAGCAACATAGGCCCTCAACAATAAAATATTTCTGGGGGTGTGGCTCAGAGGTAGAAAGCCCCTGGGTTCAATCCCCAGTGAAACACATACACACACAAACACACACACACACACACACACACACACACACACACACACACTCTTTGACCTCTGACTTTGTTACTTCTATGAGGGTGCACAAGAGAAAGAGAATGAGACTTTATAGGTCTCTTTTCAGATACTTTCAAGACTGCAACTTGAAGTTGTGAGAACTGTCTCTCATAATACAGACATACCATGGACATGCAATTTTTTAATTTTGAAGAGATTTTTAATATGTATGTATTATATTCATATGTGTGGCATTCTTTGAGTTCTTAAGGAAAACCAAATAAGATAGCCATGAATGGGCTTTGAAAAAAGGCTAAAGATGTGGAATGCATCATTGCTGATATACATGTCATTGCTAGCATTGTCACAATCCTGTTGTATTGCCAATGACATCTTACAAAATAAACATTAGATGCCTTCTTGCTATGTTGTTGAATAAGGAATATCCTTTATGCATCATCAACAGTATATAATTATATACTGTTGAAAATTAATGACCAGATATAGTAATATATAACATATATTGCTATATAGATTATATAATTATATACTATTGATGAACAAGTATTTCCTAACCAGTATATAATTATATACTGGTTCACTATGGCACATGACTTTTAGCATTGTGATCAAAACTGTGAATTATGTATCTATGTCTTCATGCTACATCATTAACTTCTCTGTTTATTGTGAGAAAGTCATTCATTCAAATGTTCAACAAGCATTTATTAGGAAATTGGTATGTACAGAAAGAGCCGCGTGCTGAGCACCATCCCACTGCCTGCATTGTACACTCAGAATTCCTTCATGTGTCTTCCCTTTTTACCTGTTCAACTTCATCTTCTGCACATTTCTCCTTACAGCCTTCCTGGAAAAATGGTTTGTTTGTTTATTTTCTGAATCCTGAATAATGAACCCATGCCTTTGTACCTTCACTCAGCTACTTAGCCTTCTCTATCTGACAAATCTTATCATCTCTTTCAAAATCTCCATCAGTTGTTGCTTTCTTTCTTCAAGGGAAAGTTAAGCCTTCACCAATCTATTAGCTTATCCAATTAACAAATAATTTCTGAGTGCCCACGAGACTCTATCTCAGAACTGGGCAGTCAATTCAGGCCAGCAAATCTGGTAAATTCTATGCCCTTGGGAAACATCTCTTTGTAGTTCTTTGTAGGTACTGGTCAATACCCCCATCTACTCTTCTGTTAAAGAAAAGCCATATGATATTTTAGGTATTCTGCTTGGCTGGTTTTTTTTTTCTGATGGACTGTGAACTCTTGTGAGGACATAGATTTCAATTTGTCTTTGGATTTTCAGAGCCTAATATAAGGACCTTGCACATGGCGGGCACTCAACAAAGGTTGAGTTAATGAATGTAGAAACATTCAGTAAAAATTGACATAGACTTCTCATCACATGCTGGGCGATGCAAGCCATTCCTGATTCCTCGAATTCTGGGCCTTGGTTAAATCATTCTTATGTGCTGACATTTGCATCTTCTAATTGAATCATAAATTATGCCATTGACCATTTCCTGAATTAGGAAAAGAAAATATGAATCTTCATTATGCCTAGTTGAAACATTGATGAATCATTCTTCACAGGATGATCAAAGTCTATGGTTATACCCAGTAGAGTCAAATAAATAATACTTGCACTGTATAAATAGCAATAAATGTGCAATGCTTATATTCATGACTCCATTGTGTTTTCTTCAAAGCTATGAAGTAATAGCTGGGGAATGAAGTTTTATAAAACCTATTACTGCTAAAGTTCTAAGAGGTTATTTAATCAAAGTTTGATTAATACATCCAAGCATGGTGGCATATGCCTGTGATCCCAATACTTGGCAGGCTGAAACAGGAAGATTGCAGGTTTAAAGCCAGACTTAGCAACTTAATGAGACCCTGTTTCAAAATAAAAATAAAAAGGGCTGGGAATGTACCTTGGAGGTAGAATGCCCCTGGGCTCAATCCCCAGTACCATTTTTTTTATTAGAATGATAATTTTGAGGAGATTTCTACTTAAAATAAGATTATGTGAAGATTATTGTTTGGTCCCCCATCTCAAAGATTTAGTCAATAAGCTGACTGAAAAAAAATCTGCAATTGTTGAAAATTGGTTTAGTCTTATTAGTAACTCTTGTGGGTAATGGTAAAATAAATAGGAAAGTATTCCTTGATTCCATTCATTTTTTTCATTTAAAAATCCATATATGGTTGTCTTGTTTTCACACTAATTTTTGATAGAGTTATATTTTTGAATCCATCTGTCTAAGTGATTTTAAATTGCAGAATTGTTATAAGGGGCTGTTTGGTGTTCATGAATGCAATAAACATTTCATTTAACTTCCTTGCAAGAGAAAGGATGTAAAGCATTTAGCATCTGCTATGAATGGTTGCACCTTGCAAATTGCAAATTCAGTAGATTATATTTTCATGAAAAATTCACATTTGCTAAATGAAGTCTCATTGTAATACATAATTTATAGTTAAATCATCCATGTCTACGTAGTATCCAGATAATGTAATATAGATGGTGGCTTAGCATTATATATATATATATATATATATTTTGTTGTTGTTGGTACTGGGGTTCCTTGAAACCTTCTACCTCCGGGCTGTACTCCCAGACCTATTTTTATATTTAGAAACAGGGTCTCTTAAGCCAGCGAGACTGGCTTCGAACTTGTGTGATCTGGTAAAATGCTTCTAGGTTCCATTCCCAGAATGACAAAATTAATAAATTAATTTAAATATTATACTTTTTCAGCAATTTAACTTTTATAATCAACTGATATAGGAAAATATTTATACATTTATAAAAATTAATACATTTAAGCTTTTTATTTGCAATTTATAAAATGATTAGAGTAAGGTAAAACTGTTATACATCTATAATTAGAATGAGAGACCTATAACTAGACATGAAGGATGTCTCGAATATACTGCTGACAGGACAAGTGGCGTGCTATATAACATATATGCTATATATAATAATATATAGTATATATGCATCTGGGTGCAGTGGCTAATGCCTGTAATCACAGTACTTGAGAGGCTAGATAGGAGGAACACAGGCCAAGATGAAGTAAGTTAGGGAGGCCTTGTTTTGAAATAAAAAGAGCTGGGATTTTAGTTCAGAGGTAGAATGCCCATGAGTTTAATTCCCAGCAAAACACACACACACACACACTAATATATAATATGCAATATTACCTAGCATTATATATGTATATATTTGTTTGTATGTATTTAGTGTGTGTGTGTGTGTGTGTGTGTGTGTGTGTGTGTGAGCATGTGGCATGTATGTAGAGATGATCAGTAAGTGGTCTGGAAAGATACACAAAATTTTTTAAAATTTTTTGTGAGTCTAGGGATGGACCCAGGGGCATTCGACCTCTGAGCTATACCCCCTGCACTATTTTTTTATTCTTTATCTTGAAACCGGGTCTCATGAGTTGCAGAGGGCCTCACTAAGTAGCTGAGGCTGTCCACGAACCGCGATCCTCCGGTCTCAGCCTCCAAAATTCTGGGATTATAAGCGTGCGCCACCATGCCCGGCTCCACAAAACATTTCTGATAGCTGCTAATCCTATTGACAGAGACTTCCCCATTTTACTCAATAAAATTAGGAATTGTTCTTATTTAAACCCTATATGTTATGGTTAGATAATATCATTAGTGGATAAATCCATTATAATGAATTTGTTGGGTGGTGACCTAGACAGGCGGGATGTGGCTGGAGAAGCTGAGTTCCTGATAGAGCCTTAGGAGCTGTGATTTTGCCTTTGAATCCTCTTCTTGCTTGTTGACCTTCTTGTTTCTGGCTTCCATGCTGTGAGAGCAGAGACCTTCTTCTCTCCCTCTCTCTGCCTTCTGCCCCTGTGCCCTGAGATCCTCAGATGGTGGCTTCATATGAACTGAACCTGAAATCTCCAAAATCTGAGAGCAAATAAATCTTTATTCCTATAAATTGTGTGGTCAGTTGTTTTGGATTTCATCAGTGAGAATGTTGATGGAGACACTATAGAACTTCTATATTACTATTGCTTATATTATAGCAATTATATTAAACCCTAAATGAATCAACAAAGTGAAGATTATTTTTGAACACACTGCACAGTAACACATAATGTGAATGTTCCATGTCATGGCATGGCTTTGTCTTTCGTATCTGTACTTAGTTTGAAAGTGCATTATATGTTACTTTAGATGAGTTTGAATAACTTCCACTTAGCAAGCAGTTAATTTGTCCTTCATAATTTATTGTTTATTGATTACAGGGTTTTGAATGATGCTATATATTCCCCTATGGTAATCCCCAAGAATCAAAATGGAAAAACGCCACACTTGAGAGTTTACAGATCAATGTCTTTTTTTCATTCTCTTTAATCTCACCCTCCCTTCTTCTCTACCTCCCCAGCCTGTTCTTCTATTCTGCCTCTTTATTTCTTCTCTCATTCTTTCAAATTTTAAAAATATTTGTATCAAAGTATTGGAACCAAATTGTAACTTGACTTCCTCATAGTAACATGACTTGAATTTCTTTCTGGGAAAAAAAAAAACCCTTCTGTTTGCTTTTGATTATACATGTCCATAGGGATAAGTTAACTTATACTCTATCACTGTTTTTGTGCACTGTGATGAAATGAGCATAGAGAATTATTTAGCAATTTACTATAACTTTATTTACTTTTGTGACAAAAATTAAACCAAAGAAGACTAGTAGTTCATAAGCATCAGATTGGAAACTGGTTATTTTTGAGGGAAGAGACATACCCACCTCAGAGAATAAAAACGTGTTAAAAAAGGGAGTTAGCATAAGTAGACTATTGAATATGAATTTTTTTTTAATTCTTGGATTTTCAGGTATATGCATACAGGATATATATTACATTAATATATTAATATATACTTTTAACAAGACACAAATATATACTTATAGATATACACATATACATATTTAACCATATATATATATATGTATATATATATATATATCTTGTTTAAAGCCAATTTAACTCTTATTTTAAATAGCAAAAGTCCACCTTTCATTTATTAAATATAATTTCAGAGCTTAAATATGTTTTTAAGACCCAATTCTTTTTTTATTGGTGCATTGTAGTCATACATCTTAATGGAATACAAGATGGTAAAGGCATACATGTACACATCATTTATTTAACCCTTCCCCAATTCCCACCCCATTTCCTCCCTCTCCCTCCTTCTCATGTATGGCTTAGTGATTGACTTTGATATGTTTGTGAATGTAAATCATGTACATTTTGAATGACAATAAAACTCAGTTTAAATTTTCACACACACATAGAGAAATATTATGCTTTCTGTGTGTATAATAAATACTTATCTTTAAAAAAATTTTATTGGTGCATTGTATTCATACATCATAATGGGGTAAAAAACTTGTGTCGACATACATGCACACATCACCCAGTTAGCCCCTACCCAATTCCTACCCCATTTCCTCCCTATCCCTCCTTCCCATGCTTGGCTTAGTGGTTGACTTCAATATGTTTATATACATTGTGTGCTTTAGAGAAGTATCTATCTATCTATCCATCCATTCATCCATCCATCCATCCATCCATCCATCCATCCATCCATCCACCTGAAGCTGGCCATTAATAATAAAAACAGTGATTTACTATCAACAGTAATAATGAAATAATAATGAACAATAGTAATTTAGATGCTTCTGAATAGGCATCTCCATATGTATTGGCATATCTTGTAAACAGAAGGGAAAAGCTTGATTAGTATACTTTATCTCAAAACATCGTACATCCCATGCTCATCATAGTATTTACAATTACTCTTTCCAAATACATTAATGTATTTAGGCATATGAAATGAAATGATAGTATCTTCGTTATAAAGCTGTCTTGTTTTTTACTTTGCTAGAAATTATTTTTCTCTGATAGGTTAATAATTCTTTATACTATTTCATGCCCAAAGGAATCACTAATGCACAAATAAAATAGTGTGAATTATGATGTTTGGATGAATGTTTGGTACCATAATTTAAGTTGATCACATTGGGTAACTGATAATACTTTTCTATTGCCATTTTTTCTCTCTAAGCAGGGTTTTGCTAACTACCTTTTCTTCCTTACTATCGAGCACTATTTGTTATCTTTTATATAATGTGACTTCTATCCATTTACTTTCCAATGTGAGAGAATACTACCTTTCTTCCCCCCCCCCTCTTCTTTTTTGGTACTAGGGATATAACCCAGGGACATTTTACCTCCGAGTCCTAACCTGATTTTACATTTTATTTTGAAACAGGGTGTCACTTAATTGCTGAGAATGACCTCAAACTTGAAATCTTACAGTCTCAGCCTCTTAAGTACTAGCATTATAGGCATATGCCACCACACCCAGCCATCATCTCTTTCATAAAATGACTAAATATCCTCAAAACATACAACTGACTCAGGGATGCATATGTTAGCTACATATGAACTTCTTAAATTATACAAAGCCTTTATCATTCTATGACCTGAGAAAGGCCTTTCCTGTTGCCAGTATATGTATTGTATTCACTCTATCAATAGTACAAGAATTCAAGCTACAGAAAATGAATTATGCATTTTCTTAACACAATAATTATATCATGGCAACCGATTATGTATTTAATCAACTGTAATCAGCTTTCACTAATCATGAAGGTAAAAGTAGTTCTATTAATTCAAGTAACAACTTTCTTTACATAGTGATATAAATCCAATTATACTGAGATATTATAACTTTTTTGATAAATACTTCTTTGTTTTCTACTGCAGGCAATTTTTAAATGAGTTGTGTGATTTGTTTATTATTTAAATTATTGTCTATATGATGGTGTTAATCTACTTTACATATTGAGATGTTGCTAATTTTCTGCTCACTAAAGAATTTTTATAAGTTTTTACAATATACATAATTAATGCTAAATATATAGGGACTGGGTGGCCCCTATAATTGCATTTTAGATTATATTTGTCATTATTGAAAGGAAAAGGTACCTTTGATAATATGAGTTAATGTTTAGAGAATTTTTTGAGTCATTTCTAATGAAAATTTAAACAAAATAGTATTCATCAATACCTGTAACTCTTCTATTATGTGGTATAATCAGGCCTATCTGTTTCCAGATGTCCAGAAGCAGAGCTGTTTACAGATAGCATTATTTTGAAACTTTAGCTTGCCTGAATTAAATACCTTTATTTTATTCATCATTAGTTAAATTGGCCAAAAAGATAGTTGACAGCCATATTTGGAATTATCCTGAAAATGGTTTGACCTTTTCATTAGGTGCTGAAAAGAAAAGCAGAGAATAATAAAAAAAAAAATAAGGCTTTGATTTACCCTTTTGAACAAAAACCTGCTTACCAGTCAAACACATCTTGGTGTGTGCATGCGCTGCTGATGGCACAGAGGCTCATTCGCTCCTTAAAGAACAAAATTCAAGTGTAAGCAAAGAAAACCTTCCTCTGGAACAAGAAGCTCTATTTACAAAGTGTAGGTCTCTATTTAAAGAGAGTAGGGCTGGCAAAGGCCGCTGTCATCTGGCCAACCAAGAGGATAATGTGCGGAGAGATTTAAATTCAGCGGGACAAACACTACCCTTTGTTGGCTCTCTCTCTCTCTCTCTCTCTCTCTCTCTCTCTCTCTCTCTCTCTCTCTCTCTCTCTCTCACATACACACACACACACACACACACACACAACTTCCACTAAAGTTAGAGGACTGTATCTAATTTGGAATTCAGAAGATGGTCCAAAATAAATAGTTTATTGTCGTATTCCGATTATACTTATGGTTTTCTAGGTTAGCATGTGTGACATCACTGCCTCAAACGCAGCCATTCATCAGCATCAACATCGGGCACTGTTCTTTCATATGCCCAGTGGGGGGACAGGTTAAAAAAAGAAAAAAAAGGGGGGGAAAGGGGGGAATATGTTTAGAATAGATTTGACAAACATCAGAAACGAAAAAGACCTTGGGATTCATTTTGGACTCATATATTCTTTTTTAGTCTAAGCCTGGCCCTCATGTAAACTATATAGAAATATTTCAGGTTTTTCAATTACAAAAACAATGCATGTTAATTTTTTAATATATCCTCTTATGAGTAAATTAGGGGAAAAAACAACTAAAGCTCGCTTTTGTCTCGATTTCCATTTCCTTGGGAAAAGGTCTATTAATGTGGTTCTTTCAAAAAAAAAAAAGAAAGAGAGAGAGAGAGAGAGAGAGAGAGAGAGAGAGGATTTTTATGCAAAATTTTTAAAAACTCAGTGATATACTGATATACAAAGGAAAGCCTTCCATGTTAAAGCTATAAATCCTCTCAATATATTTCAGCAGTGTCACGTTATCTACTGTGTATGTGCAACATGCACAGCCTTTTTCCTAAGACTGGGTATTTGTCCTGTCTGCACTTTTTCTCTATTACAAAAAAGGGCCCCACTGAATACTGACATCCATATTATGAGCTTTGCATTTAAAAAGTTCTGAATATTTGGGGAAATGTGGAATTATCATGTTGATAGATTATTTCAGCCATAAAATAATATAGGATTACTTATATACTTAAAATAATTGAAATGTTTATTGACTCTAGTATGTTTGTGACATCAATGACCCTTTAAAAACTCAAGTCTAGATGTAAGTCAATGGTATGAAAATAAAAATAGGAGTTTAAAATGATTTATGCTGAAATATATTGACACCGAAAATAAACCCTATGCAAAGAAAAATACTTCATAGTGTTTATTTTAATGTGATTCCTGTATTTTCCAGAAACATTTCTATACCCCTTGCCAACATGGTAGTCTCTACTATTAACTCTTTTACTGTTCTTTAATTCCAGAGGAAAAAATATTGTTAGTTTTATGCTACTTATAAAACAGAAGAGATTATGATATGTCTAATTTAACCACTGTTGTAGAACCATTTGGATTATTCACTCATGTGAAGGGAAAAAAAGAAATGTAGCTATGTTCATCACTGTTTTAATTCATGTGTAATCTAGAATTTGAAATACATAAAAGTAAACCTTAAACCAGGCATAGTGACACATACTTGGGAGTCACAGCATTTGGGAAGTTGTGACAGGAGGGTCACAATTCACGGACAGCATCAGCTACTTTGCAACTCAGCGAAACCCTCTTTAAAAATAAAGAACAAAAAATAGGGCTGGGGTTGTAGCTCAGAGGTTGAATGCCCCTAGGTTCCATCCTCAGTACCACAAAAAAGAAAAAGAAAAAGAAAAGTCAAAATTAGAGTAATGACCTTAGCTATGCAAATTTAAATTTGAGAGTATTTTCATGAATATCATAATTATGTATCTTTAAAGCTTTTATGAACTATGCTTTATCATCTCGACTGAATATTATATAAATAACTTTATAATTAACCATAATATGCACCTATAACACCAGCATAAATTTTCTAAAATCCACAAGTTTCTGCAAATGTCAGAAAGAATTATAAGAGGATCTGAAGGTATTTATCTTGTTTAGAAGACACAACCGTACTATTATAAAATATCTCAAGAACTCTCATATGGGAAACATGTTAAATTCTGTGTAGCTACATAATGCAAAACCAAGACCAACTAGTGATATTGAAAGGGAAGCAGTTCAATTTTAATTTGATCATTATGGATGTTTTCTGGTCCAATAATACATATTTACTATAAGAAATTAAAGTTTTAAAATGAAACCTCTTATCTCCCTATGAAGAGGTATAGTACTTTGGCACATGTTCTTTTAAGATTTTATGTGTATAGTTATATTCAAGTTAGTTGAATTTTAATTAGACTTCTAACAGTAATTAGGTCATAAAGTGAAGAACGGGTTATATCATAACTATTTCATGGGATTTTTTTTCCATTTTCATAGTTTTCTTAGTTCTCCACTTTATTTATTTATTTATTTATTTATTTATTTATTTATTTATTTATTTTGAGGTTCTGGGGATGGAACCCAGGGGCATTCTATCTCCGACCTATACCCCCAGCCCTATTTTTTATTCTTTATTTTGAAACAGGGTCTCACTGAGGTTCAAAGGGCCTCACTAAATAGCTGAGGCTGGCCTTGAACCATGATCTTCCTGTCTCAGCCTCCAGAATGCTGGGATTGCAAGCTTACACCACCACACACGGCTCTCCACTTTTTTTTTTTTTTTTTTTTTTTTGTGGTACTGGGGTGGAACCCAGGGACTTTCTACCTCTGGGCTATACTCTTTTATTTTGAAACAGCGTCTCACTATAAGTTGCTGAGAGCCTCATCAAGTAGCTGAGGCTGGCTTCGAACCTGTGCAATCCTCCTGTCCCAGCCTCCCAAGAGCAGGGATTACAAGCGTGCGCCATTACACCCAGCTTCTCCACTTCTTTTTAACGGACCCATTTATGTAATTTCCTTCTTGGTCAGTCTCCTATTAATGTCTAGATACAACTTGAGATTATTTTTTTAAAATGTATTGCAAATATGATACAAAGTTATTTGCAAAGTTAATTTTGTAAAGACAAAAAAATGGAAAATTCAAGATTTTATTAACCTGATGGTGACATTGCAGAACAACTTAGATAGCAAAACTGAAATTTTGGCAGAATTTGACCTGTTGATAGTTCAATAAGGTAAAAACTACAAGATTCTTGGCATTATAGATGTTAAAAAGAAATATGGGGTTGGGGATCAAAGAGAATGATTTGAATGTCAAAGGAGTAAAATAATATATTGGGAAAAATTAATAAAACTCTAGAATATTTTTACAGAATTGTTATTAAGTCTTACCTGTTTTGTTGGTAAGACTTAAACCTAAACAGTTAATACAAACTCTGAACATATGCATATACTAAGACCCAGCATACACCTTTAGATACATACCCAGTAAAAATGGTTATGTATCTACATCAAAGTGTGTTTACCAAAAATACATGTACATTCCTGTTTATAGAAGTCATTTAATAATAGTAAAATGTGTAAAGAATCATGTGTTTTGAAATCAAAATGGATAAATAATTATGATATACTCATATAGGGATATATTATATAGAAGAGAAAAATGAATGTTGTTACAGAAAATATTTGTAAAATTAGTCACTTCATAAATACAGTGTTGAAAGAACAAGATGTGAGAGTTCCTAAAGTATTATTTAAATTTTATAGGGTTAAAAAGCAGGAAAATATAGTCTGTGGTTTTAGAATTCTGGCTAGTACTATAGTTACTTTGAAGGGATTTTGTGATGGAGAGGGCAGGAAGAGTACTGCTATGGGCTCAGAACACTGTCTCTCTTGATGTGGCTGGTTTCTTGCCGTGTTTACATGTGTTAATACACTAAGATCTATACCTATGGTTTTCCTAGTTTTCTATATGTTTATAGCACTCAAGAGTATATATATATATATACTCCCCTCTATCTGTTTTTCAGGAAAGTAAACAAAACAGGGCATTTAATTCATTTGTGTTCATTATAAGAAAGAGCTAGAAGCTGGGCATGGTGGCATACACTTGTAATCCCAGTACTTGGAAGTTTGAGACAGGAGGATCATGGTTCGCAGACAGCCTCGGCTACTTAGTGAGGCCCTCTACAACTTAGAACCTGTTTCAAAGAATAAAAAATAGGGCTGGGGTGTAGCTTGGAAGTAGAATGCTCCTAGTTTCAATCTGCAGTACCACGAAAGAAAGAAAGAAAGAAAGAAAGAAAGAAAGAAAGAAAGAAAGAAAGAAAGAAAGAAAGAGCAAAAGCAAAGAAAGAGCTTAGCGTTGTAAAGTTAACTGAATTTGGATTATGGATATAGGTCAGTGGTAGAGTACATGTTTAGCACGTGTGAAGTCCTGGGCTCAATCTCTAGTATTGTAAAGCAAATAAACACACATTAAACTTTATTAAAGATATATTGAAATTTATTCATTTTTATGTTTTACCTAATTTGAGAAAGTATTTCTCCTTCTGTTCACCTCCCAATGGTTTCTTATGAAATTTAAGTTCACTAGTGATCTCTTTTTAATATCCGAGATAACGAAAGTTTGGAGTATACCTGTATTCTTATTTAGCAAAACTAGAATCATCATACCTTTTTATGTATAAGCTTTCACTCATAATTCTGTTGTTATCATTTTCCATGACATTAAATATTTTTTAATTAAAAGTGTTTCATTGGCTGGAAATATTATTACTTTTTCCCTATTTGAGGGATTTTAAGTTATCTTCAGTTGGATAAAGACTTTCTAACAAATATGATAATAGATGGAGCAAGTATCTCAAAAGAGCACATTCTTTTTATTGTAAACATTTAACCTGAGGCAAGGGGCCACTCCCCAGAAAAGTAAAGAGAATTAGAATGAGATAATGACTGGCAAAAATATTAGACTCTTCTGTCAGTGGGACGACTTAGGTTTTTGAAGTTCCTCTAATTCTGATGCCTGGGAAAGAGTTTATCCAAAGGAATAAGGGGAACAGAAATCAGGGAGACCTGGACACTGGGAGAAATTGTGGATTTGGGGAAAGCATGGTGATTTCATCCAAATCTGCCCAGTCCATCTATCCACATGGTCAGTGTTTACCCCTGGAGATTAAAATAGATGTTGTGCAAAAGTGTATGCCTCAAAATCTATGTGCAAAAGTATATGTAGGACCCCCCTGAAGTTTATATTCTGCATGTGAGCTTCAGTCAGCACCCTTGAGATGGTGGTCATAGCAGTGAGTGCATGTGCCATGGTCAAGTTGGAGTCCCAAGGCCGGCACAGAGTAGAGCACTAGTGGCTGGCCAGGGCACCAAGCAGTGAGCCCAGTCCTGGTCTGGGCTGCAGTAGCTGCACACACGCTAAACTCAAGCAGTCGGCAATTTTGCTGGAGCAGAAGCAGGCCTGAAATAGCAAAGGCATGTGGACAGAACAGAGAGTAAACGTGGGGGTAGGAACACTGGCAAGGTGGACTGAGAAGAACACATGTAGGGTTCTTAGAAAACTACCACAAGTGTGCGAAATGAATCTTGAGGTTGAGGCCCATGCATGCTGTGCAGTGGGACTAATAAGTTGTTGTGTGGGCCTGATTCATCCAAGCCACCCTGTGGGACTCCCCGGAGAAAGAGCATGGGAGCAATTAGCAGGCATAAACTGAGTCAATTCACAATGTAAACTCGGGAACATGGGATAGAACCTTGGACGCTCCATCAGGAAAGCTCACTGAAGTGTTATATTTTTCAAAGCAACTTTGCCAGGCTTTCACCTTTTCCTTGTTAATTGTAATGCTTTTTACAAAACAAGCTATACAGTAGTCATTGAATGAATTTAGACCTTCTGATCAGAATTTTCCTTAGGAATTTCTCTAATCTTGGGATTAGGGTGAAAATTGCTTTTTTTATGTCTTGGGTCTCAAAACACTGGAAATTATAGTATGTGTTTTACTTACTCAACGGAGCCACCTGCCTGTTATGCACTTCTCACATTGGATTATTTTTAATAATATTAAGCTACTTCTAGGTATAGTGATGATAAATACACAAAGGTCAGTTTGAATAAAAAGGAAATGTGTAGCCGGACGTGGTGGTGGCACAGGTTTGTAATCCCAGTTCTTGGGAGGCAGAGACAGGACGATCTCAAGTTTGTGGCCAGTCTCAGTTTTTCAGTGGGGCCCCCCACAACTTAATGAGATTCTGTTTAAAAAATAAATAGCTGGGCGTGGTGGCGCACGCTTGTAATCCCCGCGCTTGGGAGGCAGAGACAGAAAGATCATGCAGGTTTGAAGCCAGCCGTGCACGCTGGCTTAGGAGACCCTGTTTCCAAATAAAAATGTACAAATAGGTCTGGGAGTGTAGCCCGAAGGTAGAAGGGCTTCCTGAAACCCCAGTACCACCAAAAAACAAAGAACAAAAAACAAACAAACAAAAAAAACCAATAAAAAATAGGGCTTGGGGTGTAGCTCGGAGGTAGAATGCCCCTGGGTTCAATCCCCAGTATTACCAAACAAAAAAAAAAAAAAAAAAAAAAAAAAAAGTTAATTCTAGAGCTAAACACATCAAAAGCATAATTTAGTAGGTACATATTTTCCTCCTTGAATATCAAATCCACAGCATTGTTAGCAGCTGCCTGGAGTCCAGGATTAAGAAAAGAGTCTGAGGCTGGATTAAAAGAAGTACTTATCTGGGAATGCTAAATTAGTGGCTGGGAGGATGTGTTGGCCCAAGTGCCACACATTTGCCAATCCTACAAGTATAAAACATCCTGAATTAGTTTATTTAGTCCACTGTCACTGTGTGGTATCATAACTTATTTTGCATTTTATTTTCTATAATTTTTTCATGCATTAGATTATTATTATAACTTTTTAATGAATTACTACAGATAAATATCTGTCAGTTGTTGTGTATAGTTATCTGGGACCCAATTATCAACATTTGTTAATAAGATCTTATTTAAACAACCGACAGATAAAAAAGAGTCTCATTTAGACCTGCCTGCCTATGAACAAAATGTAAAGAGCCCAGAAGTTTTGAGTAAATGGGGGAAATTGTTCCTTTTCAGTTTGGTTGCAGAAATATCTATTTAGCAAGTACTAAGATATTCTTGGAATTAGATTATGCACTGAGAGGCTCACAATCTATTATAAAAAGGCATGTTATTCAGAAAGTATAACTGACTAAATTAATAATTATAGAATTGCTAAAATTTTCAAGGGGTTAATTAAGGAATTAAAAGATAGTTTAGATATAGCAAAATAGATCTAGGATTTATGTGAAACAATTATTGAACTTATGAAAATATTAGATATTTTAAAAGTCAGACTTTTTAAAAATATTTTTGAGCTCAGAAATCTTTGAATTAATAATTTGATGAATTTCAGTTCTTGGGCAATGTAATTAACCTTCCAATTTTAAATAGGCCACTCCAATTTGAGATTAAAACTTTAGACAATTTTATAGTAGCAATACTTTATATTTGAGTAACATTCCACAATTTGCAAAGCACATGTTTTCAGATAATTTACTTGGTAATATAAATAGGTTAAGTAGTGCCTCTCTATTTTCAATGTAAGAGTAAATAAAATAATTTAAATTATTTCATCAGGTTTGCAAAGCCAAAGAAATTGGAAGTATTTGGGTTTTCATTCTTAAATCTTTTTTTTATGTTTCACTAAGTCTAGCATAATGTATTCTTTAAAGTGGCTTAAAGTATAAGTAATTGTAAGGCAAGATATAATTTTATTCATTTGCTTATCAATTACTAAATTAAGAACCTGTGGATAATAGGAAACTTGCTTTATTAGCTTCTTAATTAAACAAAATTGTCTTTTACTTTATTATGGAGCTGTTATTTTCAGCTTTCATTCTTTCAAAAGTGGCATTTAATAATCAACTAATTGCACAAGTTTTATTTAACAAGCCCGTGTTCTCATTATTGGATTTAATCTAATCATTTTGTGATTATATAATATAAAAATTCTAAACTGTGTCATGTAGAGCATCTGAAATTCACTTTCAATGCAGAGCTTGGTTCTTGCTAAGAACAAATATTCAAAACAAAAGTTTTCTTTCACCAAACAAAGAGGCGGATGGCAACAGAATTTACTTTTATTCTCTTCTCAGTTGGCTTCTAATTAGTTTGATGCCTCTGAGCACACTGATCATACATAATTCACAGCTATCTGTTGTCAGGATTTTTTCTCCCTTCCTTCCCTCCTTCTTTCCTTTTTTTTTTCTCCTTCTTTTTTCTTTTTTTTAGCTGAATGATTATTTGCTTCATTCAAAGTTCAGTATTTGGATAATCAGGATCAGGAACTTGGATGTGAAGAGCATAGTAAAGAGGACAAATCACTTCTTGTTTGTTCTGAGAAACTGTAACATTCTGTAGCTCAAACACAGTCATATAAATAAAATAAAAATAAAATGACTCCTCTTTTACTTTAAGTTCAAGATGATACTTAAAATAGCATTTTAAAACTCTTAAGTTTAACTCAAGGAGTCCTGTAAAACTTGAACTAGAAGTATTTATAGCTTTGACACCCTTGGCCTCTTTTACCATTTTGAGTGAGATTTTAGTCAAGTATTGATTTCATTACACAATCAAGAAGTCCTGTATGAAAAAAGTATTTAAATGAAAGGAAAAATAAAAAATATGTACTGATGTTTATTTCTTCTCCTCTAAGCTCAGAAGTAAATTTTTTTTCCAATGAGGATCTTCTAGACAATTCTGTTTCTGTAATAATAAGAAATTTTAAATTATACTATAAATAATTGTTTGTATCTTATCAGTTCCCAAAAGATAGATATAAGCACAAAAATCTGTTGTACATCCAGAAGCAAGTACAAGAAGAATGAGATGAGTTAGGGATGTAGCCAGCCATCTAATTACACAAATACATTCACAGCACAGTTGGGTCACAAATTATGTTTCTAAACTTAGGCAATGAATCTCCACCATAAATTATTGAAAAGCACTCTGTGGTACTCCTCTCTCCATTTCTCACAAATTGAATTTACTGGGAGTTATATAGCACCTTTAGAAAGTGTTTTCATGCTGTTTTAAAATTTTCCTTTATCATCAATTAGTGTCAACCTTGAAAATATCATTTCTGACAAGAAAATATTGAAACTAAAGGATAAAATAAAGAAACAGGGGAACTATTTATGGAAGAAATAGAAGCAGATTTTTAGGCCTGCTAGGTAGATTTAACTGACTAATGAATTTCTCTGGGTTTCAATATCCCAGTTTCCATGGTGTAGAAATGTACTAATTATGTGAGTAAGTCCCACACTGGATTTCCACATTGTTTTCTATTGTTTATATACTAATCATAATTAAACGAGAATATGTTTTGTGAAGATCAGTTCATGCCACCATGCATGAATACCTTGTTTGCATTATTGGACCATATTTAGTTTTGCATTTCCCTATAGTAACCTCTTTTGTTCATAAGATTCATGAACCTGGCACACAGTTGATAGAAGATATTAGAAAGTAGGGTTATGAATGACACTCCAGTAAATTTAGTTGTTCTGTTGAGCTTAGGATTTTCTCTCTGCTTTCTCTTTTTCGGTTTATCAAATGGGAACAATAATCCCTTTTCTGCACTTAGTTAATTGGGATGATTTACAGGGTCATTATTGGTGAAAGATTATTTATTTATTTATTTATTTATTTATTTATTTATTTATTTATTTATTTATTTTGGTGGTGCTGGGGTTCCCGGAAGCCCTTCTACCTCTGAGCTACACTCCTAGACCTATATTTTATATTTTAATTTTTATTTTTGGAAACAGGGTCTCTTAAGCCAGTTCAGTTGGCTTCAAACCTGTGCAATCTCCCTGTCTCCGCCTCCCAAGCACGGGGATTACAAGTGTGCACCACCACGCCTGGCTGGTGAAAGATTTTTAAAATTTGTTTTATATATTCTAAATTGAATATGAAGCAATGTGTCATTTAGGACTCCTTGGTTCTAAGCTAAAAATATTCAAATCAAACTGACGGGTAAAAAAGGTATACATGAGCTTACATAAGTGGAGTTTGAACCAACTTCAGATACAGCTCTATTCAGGAACTGACTAACGATTTTGATTTTGTTCATCCGCTTTTGTATTATATCTAGTATACTGACTTCAAACTCAAGGTTTATATTATAGCAAGGTGGCAGTGCTGTTCAATTGCTTACACTTTTGAGATCATAATGTAGTCCTAAATAGAAAATCAACGTTTCCAGGGTTCCCTGCAGTTGCTCACTGAGTCCCAGATTTATTGGTTCACATGTTATTCTTCAACCCTTTTTTAAGGAGCAAAAGGGGAATATATTTTTTCCAGCTCTCAGGAGAGGTGCATGCAGTTCTGTTTCCATTTTTCCTATAGCATTTTTTTCTTTCTTTTTTTTTTTTTTTTGGTGGTACTGGGGATGGGACCTTTCTACCTCTGGGCTACACTCCCAGACCTATTTTATACATTATTTGGAAAAGTGTCTCTTAAGCCAGCGAGGCTGACTTCGAACCTACATGATCCTCCTGTCTCTGCCTCCCAAGCGCGGGGATTACAAGCGTGCGCCACCACGCCCAGCTTTCCTGTAGCATTTTGAGTAGACTGCTTCATGTTCATTCTGTCAGTCTAGTCTATATTGCCTTACTCTTTTAATTTGGGGGTAAAATACATAGTAACTGAAAGGGAAAGCACTTTGCAATACATAAATTGACTAAAATAAAGTTTATGAGACATTATGAACCTATCTGCTTTTGAAATTTTAACTTTTAAATTAATTATAAAATGTGTTTTTGGAAGAATAATCACATCATTCTTGAACTTTTAATTAATGTTTCTTTCTGATTAGTTCTTGCCTGTCTTTGTGCAGATGACCCATCATATTTACAGATTGGTTGGTTTCTGCATATGGACCTTAATAGTCCTATAATTATATGCTATAAAATCTGTTCTAATTAATTTTCTTTCATATCAACTGAATTCAGCATTCTTGTTGAGGAATTAGTGAGTTTAAAAAATAATAAGTTTATATAGAGTTCAATGTTGTTGATTAGTCAAAAGTATTACTGACTAGATTTCATTGTATTTGAAATGGCAGATAGGCATTTTTTAATTGCTTATTTTTTTGCCCCTGGATAGGTCTTACTCTGCCAGGTATAAGCTCCATCTCTACCACTGGAAGCCATCCTGTATGTATAGCTCAATGGAATACAAATGTATGCAAATAATATTGCACTGATATTAAGAAATATGATATTTGAGTTCTTCCCGTCTCTCACTTTGAGGTTGTGTGTAGGCATGCACACTTCAGGTGGAGTTGGTTTTTACAAAAACTTGTGACATTTGCTGCCTTATCATCAAATGTAGGTACCATTGTGCTGAAATTCCTTGCAATTTTGCCCCAGAAGTGTGTTAGCAAAAGATGCAGTCACCCTATCCCTGTCTGTGTGCTGGTTAATTATAATGTGGTCCTTTGACCACAATTCATAGGAGAAGATGATTTAAAAATATATTAAAATGAAAATCCTAACTATGTAGAGTCATCTCTAATGAGCAAGAAAAGAACTTTTCAGATTGGTAATTTACGTGAGCATATGTGAAATACAACTAATGTTTCTGAAAGGAAATGGTTACTAGGAAACTATGAAAATCACCCTAATTATGTTTCCGCCAAGCTATACCAATAAATGCAGAAGTCATATCACCTTCTTTTAGAGCCCCCACTAACTAACTTACTACTCTTCTTCATATCTTTGCAATTTGTTTCCAATGGAAGTGAGATGTACCCTACTTTTAACTATTGGATACCAACACGTGAAGACTGGATCACTCCAAAGTTCATGGCCAATGCCAATGTGTTTTTACGATTGCATTTTTGGATCCCTATTGCAGTCTTCTACATCACGGCTAAAGTTCACAAAAGAATATCTCTAAACAAAGACATTTTTGTTCTTTAGCTGGTCATGACCTTAAGTTCATAAATGGTAAACTTTCCCAGGGCAGTAGAGAAGGGACAACTACAGGTGGGGTTCTTGTGTGTTCCAGCTTCCATGGAGGCTCCTCCCTCCCTCGCCAGTACTCACGTGGATCCCTTACTGCAGCTGCTGTTCTGTGGTCACTGTAATTTCTTCCCTGGTAGAACCAGACCTCACCCTGCCTGCATCTTTGGTTTCTTTGGAATTACACTGAGCACAAGTGGGTGGCTTTCTTTCCCAAACTATTGGTCCAAGCTGTGGGCAGTGGCAACTTTGGTCAAGACATGCTTGATCCAGTTCAGCTATGGGCAGCTGACCAAGAGGGTGCTGTTGGAAGCAGACATAGTTCAGAGAGGCAGGGTTATCAGCTGAGCAAAATTCACAGCAAAGCTAGGTAGATCTTTGGATCTTTTTACCTCTCTGTTCATCCCTCCTTTTTCTTCTTCTTCTTCTTCTTCTTCTCCTCCTCCTCCTCCTCCTCCTCCTCCTCCGCCTCCTCCGCCTCCTCCTCCTCCTCCTTCTTCTTCTTCTTCTTCTTCTTCTTCTTCTTCTTCTTCTTCTTCTTCTTCTCCTCCTCCTCCTCCTCCTCCTCCTCCTCCTCCTCCTCCTCTTCCTCCTCCTCCTCCTCCTCCTCCTCCTCCTCCTCCTCCTCCTCCTCCTCCTCCTCCTCCTCCTCCTCCTTCTTCTTCTTCTTCTTCTTCTTCTTCTTCTTCTTCTCTCTCTCTCTCTCTCTCTCTCTCTCTCTCTCTCTCTCTCTCTCTCTCTGTCTCTCTCCTTCCTCTTTCTCCCTCCCTCCATCCCTGCCTCTCCCTCTCTTTCTTCCTTTCTCTCCCTTCCTCCATCTCCCTCTTTCATTAACTTCCTACTTCAGCTCCCTAAGATTCCATCTTCTTCTTAGTCTCAAGTGTCTGAAACTTGTTACTTACTATTACATTTTGTTTTGGTTTTGGTATTCTTTGACCCACTCTTCGTGATCTTTTTAGTTTTTATTTCAAAACAGGGTATACGTTGCTAAGGGTATCACTAATTTGCTGAAGCTGTCTGTGAATCTGCAATTCTCCTGTATTAGCCTCTCAAGTATTGGGATTACAAACATTTACCAGCATGCCTGGTTTTTATTAAGTTTTAACAGTTAAATCATGGGTACAAATGCTAAGAATTAACTTTTGTCCTCCTTGCAGATAAGTTTGATTATGCATGTGTGTGTGTGTGTGTGTGTGTGTGTGTGTGTGTGTGTGTGTGTGTGTGTGTTTTAGTGGGGATGAAGCTCAAGGGCATTCTATCTTCAAGCTATAACCCCAGTTCAATTTTTTATTCTTTTTTTGAAATAGGGTCTCACTAAGTGGCTGAGGCTGGCCACAAACCCATATCCTTCTGTCTTAACCTTTTAAGTACTGGGATTACAAGGGTGCACCACTATGCCTAGCTCAACAAGTTTGATTTTTTAAAAAATTATATAGCGTGGCAAGAATTGAATAGAGAAAGTATACTATTAAACTACTAAAAGCAAAAGAAATTTTCTATGAAAATGATAAATAAAAATGCATTTTGGTAGTGTACTTGCTCAAATCACTTATTTTTATTTTTTGAGAGGCCTGTCTCCTGGGGAAGCAAACTTTTAACAGGTAACACAAGCTTTATTTTACTGACTGTAATTGACTAATGGCAACCATAGAAAATAGCCCCTAGCCACCAATTTTTGTTCCTTGGCCAGTGACTCAGCCTGCCTAGGGTGATTATTTAATTTTCATGGTATTTGAATTACAAATTAACATTTGAGAGTGTAGATTTGGAGGATTGTATTGAAGTCTAGTAGAGTTCTCTGAGGATGATATATATGACCCCTTAGGCTACATCATATAACTTTCTTATTAAAGGATAATTTAGTAAGAAAAGTTTAGTTTTCTTATGGCAGGACTTCCAGTCATCAAGTATCAGATATTCTATCCTACAGAGTATTCAAACATCATTGCTTTTCCCATTTTAATATATTTTAGATCTTCATTTTGTACTATACTGTTGTAGAAGACCTTAAGTTAAAGTGAGTGGGAAATCCAACTATGTGTTTACTTCTAATAAGTGCATTTTTTTTTTTTTTTTGCAGTACTGGGAATTGAACCCAGGGGCATTTTACCGCCAACTCTCCCACCAGGATAACAAGAGTCTTGCTAAGTTGCTGAGGGTGTCCTTGAACCTGGGGTCCTTTTGTCTCGCATCCCAAATACTGGGATTATAGACATGTGCCACCACACCCAGTTTTAATAACTGCAGTTTTAAATATGAAATTCTACTTCATCACTATATTGATGATAAAGATAACATTATTTGTAATTGTACTTGTAATTTAACCTGTGGGATATTAAAGTGAGTAAACAAAGCTTTTGACAGTGACTAAGCTTGATATCAGGACAAGATAAACAATTGTTTATTCAATTTTATAAAATTTTGTGGAATTATTACATGCAACAGCTGCATTTAGTGGGCAGAATTCATAGTGTTTTTAAAATATTTTTTGGATTTCAAATTAATTGTTAGGTAGGGTATCAAGTGTAAATTTTTCCTACATTCAGAAAATATTTGGAGGATAATAATAGGATGTTTTCCTGAGAGGTAGATTGAGTAGAAAAATTATAAAAACAAACTAATTTTCTACTATGACTAACATTTGCAACCGAACTTGTTTAATAAGACTCTGGAAAATAAACAGTTGTTCCTGGGGAACACTTAAAAGCCATAAAAATAAAATTAAATTAGTAGCAATCTTTCTGTGGGGTAGCCTATTAACTGGAGGAAAAGAACAACAATGTCAAATAAAATCTAGCAAAGTTTCTTTCCTGTGTGTGTGACTTTATGTGTGTGAATATATAAGTACATACATATTTCTATGAGACATGCACAGATTTAAGCAGTCAGAAAAAATTAGAGCTAAGTATTTGGTTAGGTGCTGGAAATAGGTAGCAGATCAATTTAGAATGCAAAACTAGGTCTTGTAAGGTAGATTGTAAGCTAGATATTTTTGACATTGCTTGATCCTATTACAAAATTACAAAATCTATGGAATTTAAAAATAAATTTTTTTTGTGCAGTGCCAATGTAGGTCTTGGTAATTGTAAACTAGGATTAAGTTAGTGATGAAAATGGGAATACTGATGTGTTTCTTACAAAATTGAAGATTTTTTAAGATATTCTGTGAACAATTCCTTAAAAAGTATTGAGCTCAAAAGATTTTACTTAATTCAGTGTTTTCCAAATGTTTACAAAATTGTAATCTGGTGGCATTAGCACCTGTGCCTGATCTTGTTAGTACCACTATTGTTATATGCTTGTTAATACTAGAATTGCTATTTTTATCCTATAAATTAACACTTAACATGGAAATATGCAGAGAACCTGCTTTTTAAAAATTTCCTTATATTTCACTGACAAATTTGGGCCAAAACCATAATTTTCCTAGGATTTATAATACCTACCTGTATATCCAGGCAGCATCCATTTATTGGTTAAAAAGTGTAGGTGGAAGCTGAATGAAGAATTTGTACAACTGTAATTTGGATTCAGGTGACTTTTGTTTAAGCAAAAGTAATACATTTTTAACATTTCAGATTTTTAACATTTCAAATTATTTGATTGAAACTTGCATTCTGAAAATGTGCTTAAACTAATATGACTTACTAATTTAAATGATGATGATGATGATGATGATGATATCAGCCTCTATTTAATGGTGCTTACTGTGTGCCAGGCATTCTGCTGAATGAGTTAAGTAGATTATGTCAGTTATTTCTCCCAGGTACTACATTAGAATGAGAAAACTAAGATCCAGAGAAGTTCATGGTCACTAAATTAATAAATGATTATGTTTGATAAAGTATATATTACCCTTTTTTTTGCGGGTTTTGGGATGGAACCCAGGGGCAGGGCATTCGACCTCCGAGCTACACCCCCTGCCCAATTTTTTATTCTTTTATTTTGAAACAGGGTCTCACTAAGTTGCAGAGGGCCTCACTAAGTAGCTGAGGCTGTCTGGGAACGGCGATCCTCCCATCTCAGCCTCCCGAATGCTGGGATTACAAGTGTACGCCACCACGCCTGGCTGTATATATTACCATTTAATGTCATCTATCTTCTTTAATTATAAACTTGAGTTTGAAGCTTTGGGTCTTGATATTTTAAAAGAACGGGCTGGATGGGTACAGTGTGCATGCCTGTAATCTTAACACTTGTGAGGTCAACACAGGAGGATTGCAGGTTTAGGGCCAATGTGCAGTAACTTAGTGAGATCCTGTTTCAGTTATAAAATAGAAAGGGCTGGGGATGTATCTCAGTGGTAGAGTGTTCCTGGAACCAACCCTTAGTATTATGACAGATAAAGACAGAGATAGATGGAGAGAAAACAAACTGGACACTTTTAAGTCTGTCATATGAAAGTGTCTCTCTCCCCCAACCCCTTCTTATTGCTTCTATGAGCTGAGCAACTTTCCCCTCTCTGCCTTGGAGCCAGTCAGCCAGGAAATGAAATTGTGAACCCAAATAAACCTTTCCTTCTCCAAGTTGTACATGCCAGGTATTGTGGAAGCAGAGATGATGAAAAGTCAGCACAGATTCAATTAAATTTTTCTGAAGAGTCCTATAAGTGAAAGAAATTGGGCCCATTCTTTAAACTTATTTTTTGGATTTTATTTCATACATTTGTTTAGCATTTGACTTTGAGGTTCATAAACAAAATTTTTAATTTTCTTATCTTGAAATTCTCATGTTATAGTTGGTAGCAAGGCACACCCGCAGAGAAGGGTTAGTGTTTCCTCTTTTATTTCTTAGAAGAATTTGATGTTAAATTTCTTTCTTTTGGTTTTGGTATAGTTTAATAATGACACTATTAGCCTGGAATTTTCTTTGTAGCGAGATTTTTTTTATCATTGGTGTGTGTGTGTGTGTGTGTGTGTGTGTGTGTGTGTGTGTGTCTAGAGATTGAACCAAGTACATTCTATCTCTGAACTCTATACTCAGCCCCTTTTATTTTTACATGGTTTTGTTTGTTTGTTTGTTTTAAAACAGGGTCTCACTAGGTTGCCAAGAGCCTTGCTAAATTGCTGAGGTTGGTCTTCAGCCTGTGATCCTCCTATCTCATCCTCCCACGTACTAGAATTATAGATATGCATTACCATGCCTGGCTCAGATTCAATATTTTTAATGGCTATAGAAATATTCAGATTTTCTAATTATTCTTGTGTCAATTTTGGCCTTTATAGAATTTTTTTCCTTTTATGTTTTACATTTGTCTTTTTCCTTTATTATAAGAAATCCTGTTTTTGAAATATCTTTTTATATTCCTATGCATTGTTATTTTACTTTTCTGAGTCTTAGTTGTGTATTTTTTCTAATCAAATTTCTGCAGTTACTTTATTTCTTTTACAAATTTCTTTATAATTAACATTTGGCTTTGCTAATTTTTGAAGTTATGATTACTTACTGATTTTATTCCTTCCTTCCTTTATGTATTGAAGACATCAAAAAATTTAGATCACAACTTCTTAGCCTTGACAGAGATTGCACTCTGATTTCATTTATGGAAAGTAATTGATATTTTTCTGATAAATTATTATAAATGGTATGTAAGCACTTGAAAGAGGTGGTTAAGTTTTTGTCTATATGTATACCATTTACTAATAATATAATTTACTGTTAAAATTTTCTTGTAGAGCCAGGCCTGGTGGTGCACACTTGTAATCCCAGTATTTTGAGGGCAGAGACAGGAAGATCTTGGTTAGTAATCAGTTTCAGTTACTTAGTGAGGCCCTCTACAACTTAGTGAGAAATTGTTTCAAAATAAAAATTTAAAAAAATAGGGCTGTGGATATAGCTCAGAGGTAGAATGCCCCTGGGTTCCATCTCCAGTACTGAAAAAAAAATTTTGGTGCATGGATTTGTTTATTTTACACTTATTTCACACACTTTCCATTTTTACTTAGATTTCTAATAATGCTTTTTTTCTTGATAGTAATTTAACTACACTGGTTTTATTTTGGTTCATGTTTGCATAGTATAAGTAATGTTTATGCATCTTTATAAGTAATGTAGTTTTGTTATAAGCAGTACATGTTAATCCAGCCTGAAAATATTTTTATAGAAATAAGTCTTTTAAAGTGCATTTTGTTCACTCATGCAGTATAATTACAGCTAAATTTAGACTTTAAACTACCATCATCTTTGTCTTTAGTTCTCAATAGTGAGTCATGGTCTGCAAAAGTTCTCAAAATTCTCTCTCTCTCTCTCTCTCTCTCTCTCTCTCTCTCTCTCTCTCATTCTCTCCCTCCCTCCCTCCCCCCTCTCTCCCTCCCTCCCACCTTCCCTTCCCTAGAGTATGTTATATATGTTTTTATTAATATCTGCTTTGGGTAGTGCCATTATTTAAATATGTTTATCAGTATTATCTGTTATTTCTCTTGGTCATGTATTTTTTCACATAGTGTTAGGTGTTCTATATTAAAATTCTTAAAAATAGTTTGAAGCCCAGCATATTGTTTGAAATATATAGTTCTTCTGATAACTGACAAGGAACACTTGCAATACTAGATCAAATTAATTCAAATTCTATGATTGAAATTATTTGAGTCTAGGCTTCCAGTCATGTAGAAATAGTTTATGTTCCCTTTTATTTCTGAGTTGTATTACCCTGGGAATCTCAACTCTTCTGGAATGAGATTTCCTAAGGGAAAATAGGACACCAAATTTCAGGAATACATCTCTGAATATCTTCTTATGCTGAATCTTATCTCTTAATACTTCACTGCATGTTTGAGACATCTTGAGCATTTGGAATCTGCAGCTTAATGTCTTTCATCAGTTCCAGCAGCTTTGAACAAACACCTGTACAGTCTTTCAGCATCATACCTTTGAGCTACACTCCCAGACCTGTCTAATTTTATTTTGAAACAGTCTTGCTAATTTATCACATTCTGGCTTCTAACCTGTGATCCTCCTGTCTCAGCTTCCCAAGTGCTGAGATTGTAGGCATGGACCACCATGCTTGGCTGTTTGTATACATTTGAACTTCACTATGATCTATAATTTCAATGTACCAATAAAAGCATAAAAATTACCTTTAGTCTCATGTCTAGAGAGATACTTTCTCTGTCTTTCCTAGATACTCTTGTTTGTTTTTTCACAAAGTTTCAATGACCATCTGTCTACCTATGATGTTTAAATCACTTCTCTGAGTGCCAGTCCCATATGTAAAACTACTTGATATTTCTACTTGGAGTTAATAGATCATCTTCCTTCCTATTTACTCACTCCAAAATGATGGACTTCTGATTTTTTTCTTTGTCAATTAATGGTCCACTGTTCCAAATAAGGTACACAGATCAGAAGCCTAGTAATACATTTTTGTATTTTCCCTTGTCTTATACATACCCAACCTCTATCAGTCACAGACTTATCAAGTTTTTTATATTAACTATCCCTTGGATATCTCTACTTTTATCTCACTATTATATATGCTAGTCACCATCTTACACTAGGCCTCTGCTGTTTTCTCTGAAACAACTCTTATATTTCACTGTCTACCCGGTTTTTTTTTTTTTTTGCAGGTCTGGGGATGGAACCCAATGGCATTTGACCTCTGAGCTAAACCCCCTGCCCTATTTTTTATTCTTTATTTTGAAACAGGGTCTCACTGGGTTGTGGAGGGCCTCACTAAGTAGTTGAGGCTGTCTTGTCTGGGAACTTCAATCCTCCTGTCTCAGCCTCTCAAATGCTGGGATTACAAGCATGTGCCACCATGCCCAGATCCTATCTCTTTGGGCTGGATATATTAGATTTGTTCTTTAGACCTCAGATAAATGTTATTTTCTCAGAAAAAACTCTCCATGAATTCTTGGGCTGTCATCACATCCTGTATTTGCCACTCATATTACTTATCACGGTTTTAAATGATAAATTATGTAATTTTATGAAATAAGCTTTTTACTGTTGAAGCTTTTAGATTTATAGAAAAGTTGCCAAGGCACTTCTCAACTCCTTTTGCCCTATGTATCAATATCTTCTCACATTCTTATACTGCATACATTACAATCAAGGAACACACAGTTCTTCATTACTATCAGCTACATTCCACACTTGGATTTAAATAATTTTTTTTGTTCTTTTTGTCCTTTTCCAGTTTTCCATCTAGGATGCCCTGCTACATTTTGGTATCATTTCACCTTAGCTTCCACTGGTCCTGGAAATTTTCTTGGGCTGTCCTCATTTTTGATGACCTTGACTATGATAAGTTATAGGTGGACATTTTGTAGAATCTTACCAACTTTATTTTGTATGATTTTTTTTTCTCATTGCGATAGGTATTTAGAGGAAGACCATGAAAGTAAAGTGCACTTTCCCTCACAGGATATCAGTGGCCATATATCAATATGACTTACCCCTGATGATGCTAACTTTGCCATCTGGATGAATTATGTTTGCTGGACTTCACTTTAGAGTTCTTTTTTCTTCCCTTCCCTGTTCCAACTCTCTGGAAGCAAATCACTAAATGAAGCTCATAATCAAGGGAATGAATGTTAAGCTCCTACTTAAGAAGAGGGTGGCTATATAAGTTACTTAGAATTTTTCTGTATAAAGGATTTGTTTCTTCTCTCCCACTGAGTTATCCAACCACTCATTTATGTCAAGATGAACATATGAACATTTATTTTATTATTTTTTCAAATAGTTCTTGATTGTGTTACTCAAATTTGACAGCTTTAGACATTGGATGTAATTGTTTTTAATTCTCTTTTTCTGGTTAGGATGTAAACTCTAGAATAATGTGTATCATCTTTGTTTTTAAATTTTATTGAGAAACCTAGCACCTTGTAGAAATCAGTATTTACTTCATGCATAAATCCATGCCTGCATGCATACATAAGGCCTGTCAGGATGAGAACATGGCATCGTGCTTTTTAGTGTTCAGTGATTCCTGAATCGCCTTCAGGTTCTAAGCACATAGTTATTTTTCGTAGTCTCTGAGTCTCCAGACTACTGTATAGGTGCGAACCAGATGATACAAAAATAAACTTAAATGATAAACAAATCTCTACTGTTAGACTTGTGTTGAGAAAGATGAAATCATTGTTACCTTAGTCATCTACCTCATTACAGACTTTTATTTATACTTCTTAGTCATCTTCCTATCCCTTGGTGTATTGTAATTACCGACTCTCTATTGATTCAGACCTATGTGTAATTGTTATTGCCTCTGTAATTTCTCAGAGTTAGACATTGGGTTTTTTATAACTTTTACTTTTACTTTATTGGGCAGTGGGACTAAGTAAAAATATATGAGGAGCTGGGAAGATTTTTGTGTTGGGGCCTACATATATATATGAAGTTATTTATTTTTGTCTCTGTGCTTCAAAGAAGAACTGTGATAGCTTATTTATATTTTACCACTTTCTCTTTGGGGAATGCAGTACATTTTTTTGGTTTAAATTTGGGAACTTCTCACTATTATTCACCATCAAGTACAGATCTCATAAATCAAAGAGAAGTATTAAATGTCATATTTGTATATGCTATTTCTGGGAAACGCCAGATCTAATGTTATTTTGGGAAACTGTGGGTTGACCTAGCAAAACTCACAATAACAAGAAAAGAAATAAGAGCACATTTTAAATGGTGACACATCCAACTGGGAACTTAAAAGACAAGAGAACGTGTGTAGGTGTTCAATAGTAACAATCTAATCGTACCACATTGTATTTCATGAATGAAAGTAATTCACAAAGTTCCCACAAAAAGGACCTCATACAAGAACATACCAAATCACTTTCTTTCTCTTTCCTTTTTTCTTTTTAATTTTTTTTTTTTTGCAGTACTGATTGAACCCAGGGACATTCTACCTCTAATCTACACCTCCAGCCCTATTTTTGATTCTTTATTTTGAAACAGGGTCTCACTAAGTTGCAGAGGGCCTCACTAAGTAGCTGAGACTGGCCATGAGCCTGCGATCCTCCTGTCTCAACCTCTCAAGTACACAAGGATGTGCCACCACACCCAGCTTTCTAATACCTTTCTCTGTCACACACTGATTCACATTTTGTGAGTCCTCACTAAATAGCAGGCAGGGTCTTGATTGCTGATATAATAAAAACGATTGTATTACAATCCCTTCCAGTATCCAGCTCAGTTTGGTGGGGAGGGGGGGGATTCAGTACTTACTGGTAAATTGCTTATTTTATTAATTATAGGACTAATGAATTGTAGGTAAGATCAACTTTGAGAGTAAAATCATGTCACTCAGACTATGTATCTTCTTGCATTTAATAAACAATTATAAACGAAGGAAACAATAAGGAAATATGCCAGAGACTTAATAGAGGTAATGTCTGTATTCCATGGTTTCTAAAATAAGTATAAATTTATTTTAACTTAAAGAACAGAAACCAAACAAAAGCCATTTGTAAATGACTATAGAAAGCCTCTTATAAATGATTAAAAGTTACAAGGATAATCTCAATGTTCCTTGTATTTACTCTCATATGCTTAGCTAGTTAAGGAACTTTTAGCATTAAAATAATTTTTTGTGTTATGGCACTGGAGGGATATTCTACTTCTGAGCTACATTTCTAGCCATAGTTTATTTTCTGTTAGAAAACAGAGTCTCACTAAGTTGCAGAGGGCCTCAATAAGTTGCTGAGGCTGGCTGCGAACCTGGGATCCTCCTGTCTCAGCTTCCCAAGTACTGGGATTACAAGCCTGTGCCACCACACCTGCCTAAAATAATTATTTTTAAATAATTAGATTATAGAGGTAAAAGAATCTTTAACTACAGACACAAGACAGCTTAAATGAAAATCAATTAAGGCAGAGGTTGAAAGACTTTATTAATCTTTTATTTGTACATTGTAATTGTATATCTCAGTGATTCATATATAGTTGCACAGTCACTTGGATCCTTTCCCTACCCATAACTACCCCTCTCACACCTCCTATAAATGGTAGTGAGATTCATACTGATACACTCATATATGCATATAACATTATTTAGTTTTCTTCCCTAAGCCAACCAACCTTCCTTCCTTCCTTCCTTCCTTCCCTCCTTCCTTCCTTCCATCCATCCATCCATCCATCCTCAATCCCCTTCCACTCTTTTATGGCTTATTTCCTCATTTGACTGAAGTCCCCTTTCTTCTTTCTTTCTTTCTTTCTTTCTTTCTTTCTTTCTTTCTTTCTTTCTTTCTTTTCAGTACTGGGGATGGAACCCAGGGGCATTCTACCTCCGAGTTACACTCCCAGCTCTATTTTTTATTATTTATTTTGAAACATTAAGTTTGCTAAGGACCTCACTAAGTAGCTGAGGCTGTCTGCTAACTGTGATCCTCCAGTCTCAGCCTCCCGAATGCTGGGATTACAAGCGTGCACCACCACGCTCGGCTCCCTTTTATTTCTAATTTTCTCTCTAGCTTCCACATGTGAGAGAAAACATGTAGTTCTTGATTTTCTGAGTCTGGATGATCTCATTTAGTATGAGGCAAACTTTTTATACAAAGGGCTAGTGTAAATATTTTGGGCTTTGAGGGCCATATGTTCTCTGACACAATGATTCAACTCTGCCTTTTAGCATAAAAGAGCCATATATAAATGGGTGTGTCTTTGTTCCAATAATACTTTACTTAGAAAGTCAGAGTTGAAACTGCCATAGTTTCCCCAATATCTGACTTATGGCGTTCATTAAAACTGTGAAGAATAAGTTTTTATACTTCCTGAATTGGATTCTAGAGAAAAGCCTTGGGAATCTGCATATTTAACCAGTTGCTATTATTATTATTATTATTATTATTATTATTATTACTTAAACTTACTTTTGAGATCTTATATTTCATTCACCTTCAGTGTAAACGGAGGCAGGAATTTGCCTTTTCAATATCCCTGAAAGATTATCATTTAGCTTAAATATTTACTTTGAAGTTTGTGGAGGATACTATTATCAGATAGAACTGCTAATTAAAATAATCGAAAGAGAAAATATTAAAGGGAAGTTTCCATTGAGTTAAAGCCCAAATATGAAAACCCTAGAGAGCAAGAACCTTTCTCCCATGTTTATTGCTGTATTTCTGGCACCTAAAACAATGTGTGGCACAGGGTAGGTGTTTTGAGAAATGTTTGTGTAATGAGAATGCACTTTCCCATTGCTTTCCTCTCTGCATACTATAACACCCTAGATTCAAGTAGCCTCATGTCACCATAACTGATAAGCAGGCAATCAAGTCCTATCTCCAGCTTTTCTGCTTTTATACTTTATCTTTTAGTTTTAAATTCTACATCCCACCTCTTTTGAGAAATTTCAGGGTTATGAATCTTACCCTTAAGTGTATCATTCCCACATCCATTGCTCCAAACCACATGCACAAGCACTGATGGATTTTATTAGCTAAGGATGCTTTGCTATAGTCAACAGAAGGGAACATGACCACTTGAAGAAGTTCTGTGTGTGAGGTGAGGTCTCAGGAGCCTCGGTGAGACCTCTAGGTCTCACTCAATGCTTTACTTTCTCCTCCTTTCTCCTACCTCCTTTGCACTCACTGCTCTGTGCCTGTTTTGAATTCCTGGAAAGAGAATTGGATTGAGCCACCTAAGATCAAGTGCTTTAATTATTTGGCTAGTAGGTAAGGGGTTCCATTATGTTTCCATTTAGGAAAGAGAACCAGAGGCTATTACTAGCAGGATATAGGAGGAAGAGATTCTAGGAAGACTCGTCTAGCTTAAATATGGGGATTTTGGTGCCTATTTTTTTTAATTTGTAAATGACTGTTTACACTCTAATTTTCCAAAGTCCATTTCCATGTTTCACATTCTATTGATGCAAGCCCATCTGCAAACCTCCAGGACGTCCATACTAGTACCTTCCTCTGTATCTCCTTCTCCACTGTACATAAGGCTGTTCCGTAGTCGTATGGACTTCCTCCAATCCTCCTGATGTGATTTGGAGCCCTGCTTTAGCTGCCTTTAGCTGGAAGATTTGATTTTGAATCCTGTTTGTGCTTTTAGATTGTATTTATTTATAATATCTATCTCTGCCTACTTCTAAGAAAATATTATTACTGGCAGGTTTCAAATGGTACCCAAATGCCACCAATAATATTCAGATTGTTCCCTCTAATCAACTCACTCTTTGATGCTGCCCTCCCTTAGCTTCCCTCGCATGATCCCAGGCCTTCTCCACGAGGTCAGGACCCTTGGAAAGAAAGGATGAAGTTGTTTCCCTTTATGACCCTGCTGCCTACATACACAACCTTTTTAGATCTCAGTTCTAGTATCCCCTACTTAGCTAGATATGCCTTCTCCACTTCCCTTTTTAAATGGTCCGTGCCTTCTAAGTCACTCCATATCCCATTACCTTGGTTTATTTCAGTGTTGTGATGGTGATTAGGTAGAATCTCACTTCTTGGTATACTTGTTCATTGTTTGCTTATCCCACTGAAAATGTCCCTGTTCCTGGTTTCTCTCAGATGGACAGAACAGTGCCTGATGCACAAGGTACTCAGTTGTAGAAACGAATGAATGAAAGTTACTTGGTCATTTCTAAATCATTTTTGATACCTAATAATCTATATGCATAGCCATCTAGACAGGCTTCCCTATCTGAGATATATCAGAACCAGGGGGATTAAAGCTCCATAGTAGGTACCTTTCAAACTATGTGGAGTTAAGATTACTTGACTTGCTGAATCTCTGGTCCCAGGAAAAAATGTAGGTAGAGATTGCCAGCGTTACTTAACACCATTGAAAGAAAAGTGCTGGAGATTTCCAGAAACTTTTATGCCCATGCTCTTTCATTACTCTTCTTGATATCTATGTCAGCATGTATGCAGAGCTCAGCAAAGGAAACTGCCAGGCTGAGAAGAAGTAGCATGATGTAGATATGAGGGAACCTTAGCACAAGATATGCCTCTAACATTAACTCAGGGGACTTACTTATTTTTGCCCTCTTATAAGACCTAGCATTTCTATTTTTTTCTAAAGCAACAGTACCTATGTACACACTAGCCCCAGAAGTCTCTAAGAGACAAGATTTCTTTTCTACTCATATGGGAATATTTCTTTCCTACTTACACGTAATCTAAATACACATTTGCACGAACACATAGTTTTCAGTGTCACTAAGAAGTGTTGGCACAGGACACTATTTATTATATATCACTAAAACCACCTCTAATGATATAGGGAGTGATTCTTTTGGAAATTTTTAAGGTATAAGTTAAAGACATGAGGTTTGCTGAATGGTCTTTAACAAACTAGATTTTTTTTTGCTCCAGTAGCTCTTCTTGGACCATGCTTAATTATTTAAATAACTGGTTCATTTCTTACTGACTAAATGTTTCCTATACAGCTTCATACTGATGGATTGACCATGCTGATGGTTTTAAATGTTCTTAAAATGCTTCAGAAATCAGAGCTTTTGACTTCATTAGGTATAATCTTAGAGGATCGTACGCTGGGTAGCTGTACAGTAAATGATGCTATAATGAGGCTTCTCTATTTTGTCTTGTGTTCCTTGTGTTTCACACTTTAAAAGTAGAAATAAAATAACTAGGTCTGTTTGTCAGGTGTGTACATCTCCCCTTCTTATTTATCTGTGTTACTGGAGACCATCTAAGAAGTAATGGAAGAAGAAGATGGCCTCACAGTGTTTCTTTTTAAGACTGCTATTTTTGTCTTTCTGCCTATGGCTGATTTTGAGTGTTGGCAATATTTTACAACTTTTTTCTGCAGGTATGTAATCATTTTATGGAACTTCAGCCAATTAAATTTTAGAACAAAAATATAATGTGGCAGAATGTTTAAAATGGGTAGATCTAGGTCTAGGTTAAACAGGGTTCTTTGTACTATCCTGCACCTTTTTTTTCAGTTTTATATTATTTAAAAATGCTCAACAAAATATCAGCACTATCCAGGGCACCAGACTTGTGTTTTAGCATCTCAGTGTCCTTTGTAACTGTCCCCACATCCTCATCCCCTGGGCAACTCTATTAGCCAAGGTAACCTCCAGGCCAGGGTAGGCTTTGCCAAACTGATCAAATCAGAGCATTAGGGAAATGGAAGTTTGAAAATACAAAGTTTGTGTCTAATATTTAGAAAAAACCAAAATGTTCCTGAGGAAACAATGTTTTAAAACAATTGATTTTTAATATATTCCTGTATTTGTATATATTTTATTATCTTTGAATTATAGTTTCCTCCCTCCACTTTGGGGGAGGGAGTAAAGCAGGTTCATTACCAAATTTTGATAAACCTTTACATTCTCAGATAATTCAAAATCATCCTTGAAACAGGTAACAATTATATGTTTATCTTGGGCTGAAATTCATATCCTCTGTTTTGAGGATATTAGAGAGCTACTTCTTAATAACTGCAGCAGTTGAAACTTGAAAGTCAAAGATGCAACAATAGTGAGAATTACAACCTGCTGCGGTCTGGAATATGTAGAGGATAAAAAGTGAAGGAAAAGCTAATGTGAAAGAAAAAAGGAGGAAGAAAAAGGAGGAGAGAAATTAGAAAGGGAAAAAGATGGAGGAAAGGAAGGAAGGGAGGGATAAGAGAAGATAAACTGTCAATATGGCTGTCTCTACTTATCAGGAAGTATATGATATACCTGAAGATGTATAAATGTGTTAGTAGAATTTTAATCTCAAATTACTTGTGTGGCGTGAATTTACTCTATGGGATGTGTGGAGGCTTGGGCTGCAAGCAAGGCCTGGTGTAGTGCCCTGAGCAGGTATGGCCCTTTACAAAAAAAAAAAAAAAAGCCTGGAAGGATCTTGAGTTGGTCAACAGCCAGGCCTGATCTTCCCACCCCAGAAAGCTGCTGCCTGAGTAACAAATCTCTGAAAAGGGAACCTGAGCCATTTAATTTATCCATTTAACCAGTATGGAATTTTCCTGTCTATGGAATTCAATTCTCCCAGTCATATTTTTATGGAGATGTAAGAGTTAATTTTACAGAGAGCACCATTCTTCTTAGAAGCATGGGTGTGGATGAATTTTTTTGCTTCCATCTCCCCTGTCCCTGAAGATTCCTGATTTCATTATCAGAAATTTATTTTGGCTGAAAGAGACTCATTCTGCAGCCCCAAACAAGGCAAAGGTGGCAATTGGACCATAAATCAGTTCTTTAGCTGTCAGAGTGGAGATGCTATGTGTGGTTTTTTTTTTCTTCTTCTAATTTTGCTCACTCTCTAGCCAGTCACCATGCCTCCCTGGTCCATGCAGCTGCATAATTATACATCAGATCTCCAAAATGAATTAGTTTATTTTTAAAACAGCTAATTGCCTTAGTGGAGTCATGTTTTACCAGAAGTACAAAAGGGCTTTGTTCATTGCAGGGAAATTTGCTTCTGGAATGACTGTGTTAGTCTCTAGTTTCTGTGAATGTCAGTCATAAACAGCAAAATATCAGCAAAATCTGCTATGAACACTAACACTCCAGAGCATCTCAATGCAACTTCAGCATTATTTTACTCTACATGTGGCTATGTGGGATCTTAAAATGTAAGTGGCATATTTAGAAATATTTTGTGACACAATGATAAGTAATAAGGCTTCTTTTATTTGTATTTTCAGTTACCCACTTTAGATCATTTCTCTTGAGACACAACTCTGTACTTGTAATGCAAAACCCCCACTGCCTATTTGGTGTCCTTCACAGGCCAATTTCTCAGACTTAAGACTTCTCTCTGTTACAGTCCTAAACTTGAACTTCTGAGTTTTGTTTTCAGATGCTATTTGTTCCAGTCTGTTTCTTGATGCTATAACACAATTCCATAGACTGGATAATATACAAACAGTACTAGTTTATTGGCTCCCAGTTATCAGCTGGGAAGTCGAAGGATGTGGTGCTGGCATCCAAAGAAGGCCTGCATACCGCTTTATAGCACAGCAAAAGGGCAGGTATAAGAAATAAGGCTGAATCATCCTTTTATCAAAATCCACTCTTTCAATAATTAACCCAGTCCCTCCATAACACATTAATTCCATTATAAACTAATCCACCTCTTAATACTAATGCAATTACAATTAATTTTTTTGGTGGTACTTGGGATGGAACCCTTCTACCTACGGGTTACACTCCCAGACTCCCAGAGCTATTTTTTTTTTTTTTTTTTGGTGGTACTGGGGTTCCTGGAAGCCCTTCTACTTCTGGGCTACACTCCCAGACCTATTTTTACATTTTTATTTGGAAACAGGGTCTCCTAAGCCAGCGCGCACGGCTGGCTTCGAACCTGCATGATCCTCCCGTCTCTGCCTCCCAAGCACGGGGATTACAAGCGTGTGCCACCATGCCCGGCTCCCAGAGCTATTTTTATTATTATTATTTTTTTAAATTTGGAAACAGGGTCTCTTAAGCCAGTAAGGCTGGCTTCGAACCTGCGTGATCCTCCTGTCTCCGCCTCCCAAAGAGGGGGATTACCAGCATGTACCACCATGCCTGGCTACAATTAAATTTTGATATTAGTTTTGAAAGTGAAATTCAAATCAAAGAACTATTATATTGAATTAGAAGTAGCAGGCATACAATGCATATAATATTACTCTATAGGAGTAATGGTCTCAGAAAACATTTACTGAAGTTTGAGTGTAATAAGTCCCTGCTGGATGGCATTACCTTAACAAATCCACATTAGCTATGTTCACAAAGAGAGTCAGCCCTAATACAAAATGAATGCTTACAATGACAATTACTCCAAGAGTCAGTGTCATCATGGACTCAGAAGAGCAACTTCTGGAAAACCAGATTATAACTGGAAGGATGATGGTAGACTTCTGACTGGATTTCTTTCCTGTGAGTTCTGGGGCTTGAATGTTCAGTAGCCTGAGGCTAAGAAGGCTGGATGAACCTGATTCTTGGGACTCAAATGTGACTTGACCCCCACAGAGCCTCAGATTTCAACCGAAATCCAAAATAAAGTAAGATTTTGGACTTCACTGTACTCCTTAAAGCAACTTTAACTGTGTAAGCATTAGATTTAAGGCAGTGGAGAGTATTTGATTCTACTGTAGTGTGTAAGAAGAAAGATGATTACCAAACAGTAAACTCATTTTAAAAATCTCCATTAAATAACTTGTTTTTTGACTGGGCGTGGTGGTACACACTTGTAATCCCAGCATTTGAAAGGCTGAGACAGGGGGATCATGGTTCGAGGACAGCCTCAGCTACTTAGTGAGGCCCTCTGCAACTCAGTGAGACCCTGTTTCAAAAATAAAGAATAAAGCCGGGCGTGGTGGTGCACACTTGTAATCCCCGCACTTGGGAGGCTGAGACAGGAGGATCACACAGGTTCAAAGCCAGCCTCAGCTACTTAGTGAGGCTCTCAGCAACTTAGAGAGACCCTGTTTCCAAATAAAATATATAAAAGGTCTGGGAGTATAGCCCCCCCCCAAAAAAAAATAAAAAAAATAGGGCTGGGGGTGAGGTAGAATGCTCCTGAGTTCCATCCCCAGTACTAAAAAAAAAAAAAAAAAAAAAAAAAAAAATCTTGTTTTTCCCTTTAAGATTCCTTTCTAGCAGCCAGAAACTTTATTGTTTTTTTTTTCATTCTCTGTCTATGCATTTTCTCAAAAATATTTTGTATTTTCTTAAACAAATAAATTCTGGCTACAGTTTTCTTTTTCTTTTGCAGTACTGGAGATTGAACCCAGTGGCATTCTAACTCCAAGGTCCACCTCAGCCCTAGTTTTTATTTTGAAACAAGGTCTTACTGAGTTGTAAGGGCCTCCCTAAGTAGCTGAGGCTGTCTGCAAACTGCAATCCTCCTGTCTTAGACTCTCGAATGCTGGGATTAGAAGTATGCACCACCACGCCTGGCCTCCAGCCCTATTTTTTATTCTTTATTTTGAACCAGGGTCTCACTAAGTAGAGAACATGCGATCCTCCTGTCTCAGCCTCCCAAGTACTGGAATTACAAGCGTGCACCACCATGCCTAGGTTTTTAAATTTTTTTTTATTCCCACCCAGAAAAGCAAAGCCTGCAATTATCTAAACTCTTTCTATTGTTTACAGAGTTTTATTCACCCACTAGAGACCCCATCATTCATGGAAATTAGGTTTTCAAAGTATCCACCTAATAATTCCTAGAAAAAAGGTTCTGCTACTAAGAAAACTAAGATTTCCTATTTGTAATTATAGAAATGAGCCTGCCTCTGGGACTGAATTCAGTCTCCTCAGAGGAGGAGTTAGTTGAGCTTGACTGTGTTTGCCTTTCTATGCTGTATTTTTGATTCCTAGGCTAACAAAAACCACTTTGGATAGATCTTTCATTCAATAGATGAAAATGCTTACTTATATTATAGTCAATTATAAGTAATCTGAAATCTATTTTGTGTTTTCCAATTAAAGTTATTGATGAATATCTTAAATACAAGGGAAATCTTAATAGCTTCTGAGACCTAACTTGTCATCCAGGAACTGAGAGTTGCGTAATCCAATACTCAATCTTGTCCATCCAAGGAAAGCCCAGTGCCTAAAGTGTCAAAATGTCTAAACCAAGACTGACAGAGAATATAATTATTTTAAAATATATATGAAACACACACATGTATATGAAATGTTTATTTATTTATTATTTATTTATATTTATTTTTGTGGTAATGCAGATTGCACCCAGAGGAATTCTACCTCTAAGCTACACCGTTAGCCCTATTTTTTTATTCTTTATTTTGAAACAGGGTCTCACTAAGTTGCAGAGGGCCTCTCACTAAGTAGCTAAAGCTATCCTCAAACCGTGCTCCTCCTGTCTCAGCCTCCCAAATCCTGGGATTACAAGTGGGCGCCACCATATCAACTTTTATTTATGTCTTAAAACAGATGAGCATATAAAATATAACTGAGATGGGATATCTTGTAAATTAAGACCTGAGTCTATGGAGAAATGTTTTTTTTTGATTAGTAAAATATGTTCTTATAATGTAAGAGTTTTAAGATGATCTTGAAATTCATTTCTAGTCACATTTAATTGTATTCTTTCTTTCTTTCTTTTTTTTTTTTTGGTACTGGGGATGGAACCCATTGGCATTCTACCTCTGAGCTCTATCCCCAGCCCTATTTTTTTATTCTGTATTTTGAAACAGTGTCTCACTGACTTGCAAAGGGCCTTACTAAATAGCTTAGGTTGCCCTTGAACTGCAATCCTCCTGTCTCAGCTTCTCAAATGCTGGGATTACAAGCGTGCACAACCAGCTTTCATTGTATTCTTAAGTCTTTCAAACTTAAAACTCATCAGGAGCTTAGCATTTGAGAGATAGCACAAACAAAATTCCAAGAATTTAATGTTACATCGACTCTTAAAGTTTGCCATTATTGCAAATTACATTTATCACACATATTCATGAAAATCAAGAGAACTTTAGAACAATCATGAAGTGTCTTTTTCTACTGTAACTTTCCATAGGCTATAACTCTTTTGAGCTTCCTGCCACTGGGGTATTTATCAATATACTCTAGTAACTATATCAAATAGTTTCCATTTTAGGCTAAAATGTATTTGCCTATCATGACTGTATCTGCATTTTGCAATTCTTTCATTTGACATTAGAAAACAAAGATGAGTCAATACTTTAATTACTAGGCGGATACAAACAGACATGAAGTGTTTCTTAAAGCAGTAATCATCTTTAGAAAAGAAATTGTGCTTTTAAGCTCAGTTTATGCGTTACTGACGGATTCTGCACTATCAAGATGATGGGCTGCTCATAGGCTCATTCTTTTTTTTGTGTGTGTGGTACTGGGGTTCTTGGAAATCCTTCTACCTCCGGGCTACACTCCCAGACCTGTTTTTAAAATTTTTTTATTTGGAAACAGGGTCTCTTAAGCCAGCGTGGCTGGCTTCGAACTTGCACGATCCTCCTGTCTCCGCCTCCCAAGCGCAGGGATTAAAAGCGTGTACCACCACGCCCGGCGTAGCTCATTCTTTTTATGTTACATTACTTAATTTTAAAATCAACTTTTATTTCAAGTGCCATAGTTTTTCACTGTTGATAGCACAACTACAATGAGAAAAAATATCTTGAAAAGAATACATTTAGTTTAAATTGAGCAAAATAGAAAAAAGGAAGGTAAACTTAGCCAAGATTCATTTTAGGATTCTACCCAGAATATTTAGTTGTTTTAAAAATATAAAATGTTGCCACTTTAAGTAGAAAATTTTGAGAAAAAGTAGTGTTTGTTAAATGAAATGTAACAAAATGAACTTTTGCTATCAATGTATAAAAGCCCTTATTTCTCATCATTCTTACAAATACTGTCATTAGACTCAGGTTTTGCCTATACACAGGATTTATAATATTTCATTGTGGTTTTAGCATGTTATTCTCTCATTATAGTATTTTTTAACATATTTAATGTGTATTGAACATTAGAATTTCTTTTTTAACTTATTGCTTATTTACATATTTTGGCTACCTTATTATTATTAGGTCTTTTCTTATTTATTTGTAACTATTATTAATATATTCTGAATACTGATTGTTGGTTGATTAAATGTAGTGAAAATATTTTCTCCTCATCTGTCATTAATTTAGAAATTATTCATCAGTCTTTTCTTCTATGTTTTATAGCTAATTTAAATCTATCCATAATATGAGGATTTAAATGTATTATATACCATTATTTTGGGGAGGAGTGATATGGAGGATTGCATGCAGGGATAGTCTACCTCTGAGTTAAACTTTCAGTCTTATTAATTTGTGTATGTATGTAAATATGTGATACTGGGGATTGAACCCAGAGGCATTCTACCTCTGAGCTATAACCCCAGTCCTTTTTATTTTTAATTTTGGATCAGGATCTTGCTAGGTTGCTGAGGACCTCACTACATTGCTGTGGCTGGCCTGAACCTGCTAGCCTCCTTTTTCAGCCAACAAAGTACTGAGATTACAGGTGTGTGCCACCACCACACTTGGCTCTTTAAAACTTTTGAAGTCTCTCTCTCTCTATATATATATATATGTGTGTGTGTGTGTGTGTGTGTGTGTGTAGTGTGTTGTTTCATGAAGGAATCTAGTAGTTTAAGAGAACCAATGATCTTAACATCAGTTATTAAAGATCTTTATCTACTGTACTACTGTACTAGTATTGATACATGTAAAGACTCTACATGTATTCGGGCCTAATATTTGGATCTATTTTGTTATCTTATTTTTTTATATTTGAACCAATAATGCATTATTATTACTTAACAGATAAAACCAAATGTCTTTTAGGGCATATACATACATTTGAATCTCTTTAAAAACTGCTGCAACTTTTCTTGGAACTTTGCCATTACATGTAAATGTTAAGAATAACATTGACATAATTCAATGTTTTCTCTCATCTATGACATCTAACATGAGGGGAACTTGGTTTTACCCTAAATCAGGACTATTTTTATTAACATTTATTATTATATAATGTTTATGCTTTATTATTTTATTAATATTATTAAGATGAAAAAGTAGGCCTATGTATGCTAACCACTCAGTTATCCCAGATTTCAAGACTTACCAAAGTCTAAAATATGCTAATTTTATCTCTTCTTTTCTCTTATTTTATGAATTTATCTCTGCCTTTTTTTTTTTTTTCTGGAAGATTGCCTGTTCCTAGAAGCATCCTTTCCTTCTTTCTATTTTTCCCCCTAAGCTGTTGCCAGCTAACATTTTAGAATTTTGTCTGAAGTAAAAATAGATTGACTTTGAGTATATGTTTAAGACATGCTAATTAATTAGATACTATAGATGTCCTCAACTTATGACAGTTTGACTTAAGATTTTTTTAACTTTATGATGGTGTGAAAGTGATATGCATTCAGTAGAAACCATTCTTAGGTTTGTGTTAGATATTTTATGTTATCACAGCAACACTTATACTAGGGATGTATGATAATAGCCTGTATATAGATAAAACTGCAGATAATTTATCCAAGGTTATGAGGTCGGTATGCTCAGTAGTGAGATCTGAGCACACATCTTTGCTTCTCTCCAAGCACCACAGTTTCTAGTACAAATAAAGATGTTGACATTGAAATTTAATCAGAGATTGTATATGTAGATGTCAGTTAAGTCCACTTGACCTGTAGTGTAATTTAACTCTGATGCTTCTTTGTTGCTTTATTTTTTCTTTTTAGTCTGGATAATCTTTCTATTGGTGAAAATGAGATTTTTAACTTACACAATATTATTGTATTAGGGCATATACCTTCCTTTATGTCTCCTAGTGTTGATTTTCCAAATTTGGGTGCTCCAAAAATGAGTGTACATATATTTATAACTCATATATTTTCAATGATTTGCTGCCTTGTCAGTATATGATGGACTTTGTCTCTTAAAATCTATTTTGTTAGATATAAGGATAACTCCTTCTGCTTGCTTTCAGATTTCATCTTGGAATATAATTTTTTATTCTTTCAAAAGACTTTCTGACTTTGTTGGACTTTTCTGGTGAGCTGAGTTTCTTGCAGGCAGCATATTGTTGGGTTTTGTTTTTAATTTAGTCAGCAGTCTAAGTCTTCTGGTTGGAGAATTAAGACCATTTATATTTACATTCAGTTATTATTGAAAGATATGTAGATTTCTGTTATTTTGTTGATTTTCTTCTGGTTGTTTTGAATATTCAGTGTTTATTTCTTCCTGTATTCATCTTAGATGTTTGCATACTATATTGGTATTCTTTATTCTTTCCTGTTTCTCATTTTAGGGCCTATTGTTCTAGTGGACATATTCTTCCTGTATTCACATGATTGTGTTAATCTTTCTTCCCCTTCTTGGTGGAAGATTTCCTTACATATCTTCTGTTATGCTGTTTTACTAGTCATGCATTCACTTGCCATACAATTCACTTACTATGTGCTTATCTTGGAAGATATTTATTTCTCCTCTGACTCTAAAGAATAACATTTCTGGACATAGTAATTTAGATAGCAAGATTACTTTTCTTACAGAAAAAAATTTCTTTCAGAACATCAAATACAGCATTCCAGATCCTCTTAGCAGTTAGCATTTCTATTGATATATCTTATGTTACTTTGATGGATTTGCCTTTAAACGTGACTTGATGTTTCTCTTATATTTTTAATGTTTTTCTTTGTTCATTTTTTTGCAATTTAACTATATTAAGCTACAGACAGGTTCTTTTCTGGTTATGTCTATTTGGAGTTCTGAATGCCTACTGTACCTGAATATCCATGTCTTTAACAAAATTTAAGAAAATTTTTGCTGTTACTTTACTAAGTCATTATTCTTAGAATTCATCCTATAGTTCTCCTGTTAGGCCAATTATTTGGCTGTCTGATATTTTAACTATGTCCTAGAGATAGTACATATTTTATTCTTTCTTATTTTTCATTTCTGTCTAAATGTGCTGCTTTGGTAGAGCTGTTCTTAAGCTTCATATTCTTTTCTCTGCTTGATTTAGTCTGTTTTTGAGGGTTTGTGCTGAGTTTTCTTAAAATCTTACTTATTGAGCTTTTCATTTCCAAGAGCTTTACTTTATTTTTTAAAATCTCTATCTCTTTACTAAAGTGCTCATTCATATTCTGCATTGTTTTTCCTAATTCATCCAGCTGTTTATTTATATTCTTTTTAATTTATTTGAGCTTTAAAAATCATTCTTTTGAATTGTTTGATATTTCATCTACCTTGGTCTCTGGCTGTCATATTAGAGATTTATGGTGCCTCTAATCAACCGTCTTGAATCTCATGAAAAGGAGTTTTAAAATGTTTAGTCTTCTACTGCTAAATATGTTTCTATAACAAAAATTAAATCAAATGTGATTAATAAATAGAGGGTAATAGATTATAAAGTGTTGTTGTTCCCGTATGTGATTTTTTCTAGGCATGAGAAAAACAGAATAATAAAAATATAATAATGACTTGTAGTAAGAAATGGAAAGCAAAAGGAAAAGCCATTAATGGGCTGCTACAATGCCAACAGGGGCAGTTATTAATACATTTAAGAAATTAATTACTGCATCTAGTGAGTCTCTCACATAGGTGCATATGCCTTACCAAGATGTCAGCTCATGGCAGGAGATACTGCCTCCAGGGACCACAGGAAATGCAGCCTCTTGCCATGGAGTTCCACTTCCTTCAGCATTGTCTCAGCCCCTATGCTCCTCCCCACCTGTCCTCTTTACTCTTTTGTGTATTTGTTGTTCTGCTGTGGGACCCTCTAATCAAGCTAAACTGCTTAGTTTGAGAGGGTGTACAATGGATTAGGATTTGGAAAGTCAAAATGACTCCCTTGTTAACAATTATAAATGTTAATAATGATATGAACACATGATAATTATGGTGATGATGGGTATAATGGGGCAGGGTTACAAATGTTATAGGTTTTGAACATTCTGCCTTTAACCTTAATACCCCAGAAAGTTGCTATGTAGAGCAATATTTAACAGAATCGGAGTTTTTCTGGATCACAGTTATTTTGTTATGGCTATATACATGATTTGTTATGGGCCTATTGTTTGCCTCATGGATTTTGGAAACTATCAGTAATGAATCTGACTTATTTAGCTATTACTTTTTGGTTAGTCAAATTAATGTACTTAACTACAGCACTTACTGTAGACTACAAAATACTATGAGACAATTTTAGTCTTTACTTTGAGTATCAGAGATTTTTGTCTCCAGTCATCAAATCATGTCACCCCACCATTCACTACAATTCCTTAGAAAATTTCTTTTTAACTCAGTTGTTTTAAGAAAATATGGCACAATTCAGTGTCAGTTAATAAGCTATTAATTTTCCTGCATAAAAAAGTCATCTATGACAAATGATGAGTGCTAATCTCAACTTTCAGTTTTTACCTGCCTGTAGATCTTGGGTGTACCTTACTATGTGTAGTTAAATTCAGTCTGGATGTGTTCTCTTGAATAATGTGCATGCTAGAATTCCTCTTGTGATCAAGCCACAGTATTGCATGGTGCCATTTGTCTGTTACTTTATCACATCAAGATTCTTGGTATTATTTGCATTAAAATTACTAATATATATGTATAATATATATATGTCATATATACATTATATATTATATATATTATATGTACATTATATATCTGACAGATATGTAATGTATGAGTGGATGGCATGTTAATGAAGGTCTTAATAAATAGGCAATGATTGCTAAAATGGGGAAGATACTTAAAACAACTAGAAAGAATGTTTGTAAAAGCATCTATATACAGTCAGGATGTAATGATTTTTGAAGGAAAAGAACGTGTTTAAAATAAAAACTGGATGCATTCTCTCTTGTGGTTTCTTATTCAGTTCACCTCATGTGAATAAATGTAATTCTGGAAATTTTTAAATTGCTTATAGATACATGTAGCAACTTCTGGGAGATTTTTTCCCCTCAAAATATATAGTCATCAAATGCTTTTACAATTCAAGTTTATTCTGACTTAGATTTCAAATTTTCTAGAATTGATACTTTGTTGAAAATGCTATCAAAATGTAGTTAATAGATTTTGTGATAAAAAGCATATATTATGACTACCTATATATCATATTTAGTGGCACAGATTCAAAATTTTGAATATCACCTTAATCTTGCTTTCTGTCAAATAATTTGAATCATAAATGTTTGAATATCTGAAAGCCAGTATATTCTATTTAATCATTCATGCTTTCTTGAGATGTTTTGATAATTCATAATTCATTTGAAAATAGAGAAAAGATTACCTTAGGTTTAATCTGGATATTTAAAACATAGTTATAACCATTATACTATGAAATAAAAAGATAACTCTATTACCAAAGAATTGAACACAATTATAGGTTCTTCTTTCTAATTCTCTGTATTGATTTGAATTTTATTTAAGTTTTTATGTTGGACAATGTGCATGGTTGATATTATTTTGAGGGAAGTGCACATTTTAAATAAAGTCCCTGATGTTTTTGTATATTCTTTCCTATAGTGTTTTCCCCCTTGTTTATAAAGGAGATGGGCCTAACTTCTTTCTGTAGATTTGCTATTGTTTAGCTCTCAGAACATTAATTTCTAGTAATTTTAATTTTCCTTAAGTAGCATTAGGTTCTGCCAAGACAATATACAATTTTTGATAGTTTGAATAATGAAACAGTAGTAAATCTTAACCCAACTAAGGTTTGGAATTAAAAAAAAATAAATTTGACTTCTAAAGTATTCCTTCTAGTCAGATGTGGCAGCATAGATTTGTAATCCCAATACTTGGGAGGCTGAGACAGGAGGATCACAGGTTCACAGAGAGCCTCACCTATTTAGTGAGGCCCTCTGTAACTTAGTGAGACCTTGTTTTATTTATTTATTTATTTATTTTGTGCTACTGGGGATGGAATCCAGAGCCTTTCTACCTCCGGGCTATACTCCCAGACCTATTTTTTAATATTTTATTTGGAAGCAGGCTCTCACTAAGTTGCTGAGAGCCTCACTAAGTAGCTGAGGCTGGCTTCGAATTTGTGCGATCCTCCTGTCTCAGCCTCCCAAGCGTGGGGATTACAAGCGTGCACCACCACGCCCGGCTGAGACCTTGTTTTAAAAGAAAGAATGAAAAAAGGACTGGGGCTCTAGCTTGGAGGTAAAATACCCCAGGGTTATATCCCAGTACTGCAATACATACATACATACATACATACATACATACATACATACATACATACATAAAAAGGTTCCTTCCCTTTATAGAAAATACTATTGAAAAATTTCCCTCAGATAATGTCCAAAATAAAAGACAACAGTTCCCACTTTGTTACAAAAACAGGTTGTTAAAATTTCAGGTGAAATAACTAATATTAGCATGTTGGTTTTTAAATAGACCATGAATGCATTGTGTACTAAAGATGTTTCTACTTTGCAATAAATGACAAACACAGATGTAACTCCTGAGTGTTATAAATCTCTGTTCCTCGTATTTAGATTTAGATTTACACAGAGAATAGAGCAGATAGCAAGGCATCACTTTTGTACTCAGTATTTTGTAGTTAGAAATCAGTGAGTGTTGAATACTTTATGTCTGTTTAACAGCCTGAAAAGTAATATTAATTTAATAATATTTTTTATTTTTATTGTAATTTTCTAATTTAATTTTTCCTTTAAGAAAGAGTAAACTAATGATCTTCTTATTATGATTTATAATATGAAAAAGGAATAATAGGAGTTGTCTTAATTCAGAATTAAAAATCTAAGTAGCACCATTCAATATTCATGTCTTAATTTATATATTAATATTTTGATATAATTATAACATTATTGAGTACAATTGTATTCTTATAATAATCCTAGGAAAACATTCAGTATTCCTAAATATTAATACTACACTGCATGGCAGATGTTATCACCATTAAGATGAGAGAACTGTGACTCAGAAAGCTTAGTTTGATTGACATGTGCAGCTCAGAATTGGCTAGTTAATGGCAGAGACAGAAATCAATATTTTTTTCTGAATTAGTGTTTTTTCTCTACATAATAAGCCACATTGTTTGGAATGCTATGTTGTTGTCTTTCATATAAAAGTTATGCAATGGTTCTCATGAATTAAATCCAATTTAATACCTGAAGCCGAATCCTCCACATTTTCCAGAATCTCTTTCTCCATATGTATTACACTTAATCTAGAAAATAAAAGAACATACGTCCTCTCTTTCAGAAAGCTTAGGCCAAGTACAATATCTTCAAAGCTGAAAAAATACCCTTTAAGTCAATGAGATTGTAAAGTGGAAAGCTTTTTTATTAGAGCTTTGATATGTCAGAGCATCATCTCACTGTATCCTGTGGAGGAGGAACTGTAACAGGAGCCAGCATGCCCACCAGAGAACCAGAGAGAGCCGAAGAGCACAGCAACAACTGTCATACTTTCCAGAAGTCCTTTTCAATAAAATAGTTCAACTGTAGAAAGGGGAATGTTTTAAATGAATTCTCTAGAATAATGAATTTCCAATTACTTGTGTTTAATCCTAGGAAAAATAAGCAGTATTAAATTCATAGTCCCCATTTCATATTGACAAGGTAAAACTTACGGCTATAACATAGCCTCCCCCCAAATATTGCATATAATGTAATAATCATACTTGTGAGCCGGTGGTGGTGCTACTGTATATGGAAGGACAGTTCTCCTGAAAGAGGAAAACCAAGTCCAAACAAGAGGTTTGGGGAAAAGTGATGAATAGAATGAAGAGAGGTGATGCAGAAGATGAGAAGAATTATGTATCAAAGGTTTATTTATGAAAATAAGTGTGAATGGAAGTGTACTGATATCAAATGTATCATATACCTGAGTATGTATAGGTATATGTTCATGAGCATCCGTTAAGTCGACACATAACGAACACTTACTGTTTTCTAGGCAGCATGGGACAGACCCATAAATTACTGTTCTCTGTGCTTGACTTGCCAGGGTCTAGTGTGGGGAACAGAGATGTAACCAAACTGTTCACATACCTGTGACTTATGTTATAGCTGAAGGACAGAGTTAGGTCTTCTCATTAATGAATACTCAAGCCAGGGAAAGCTTACAAAGGAGGTGCCTTTGGTCAGAGTATGAAGGATAAAAAGAATTTACTACATTTAGCCCTTGAGAAGAGAGTCAATCAGCAAGGGCTGCTTTCTCACTTCTGTGAACTCATCAAGTGCAAGGGACTTTTATATTGGATTAAAAAAAAAATTCCAGGAATATGGTGCATATAAGAAAGAGCCATGCCTAAAATAAAGATATGGAAAAGATGAAGTAAAAGAATAGAAAAGTATCTACCAGGAAAAAGGAACAAAAGTAAAGTCTGCTGTACTAATGTTTAGGCTGAAAGCATCCTAGGAAACAAAGAAAGATAATATATGCTGATATTATTTAAAAGCATTGATGAATCTAAAAGCAGGGGAGAGCTTTCTGGGTTGTGAGAAGAGCACAGGAAAATCCATGGAAGGATGAAGAATTTTTGTGGGGCTACCACTGCACCATGTCTGCTCAGGACGTTTGAAAAGAAAGGGATTGAACTGTGTCATACTGTGCTCAAAACATAAATGGCCTTTGAGCCCTTTGTCTCTGTTCTTGAAATAAGTCCTGAAATAGGACAGATTCCATATCCATGATTCCACATCACTCAGGGATACGGCCAATTGTAAATGTTTATACATTGGTTATATGATTGCTATAAATATTTTTAATCTATCAAAAATAAGTGAAGTCTGTTTTAGGTGCTTTCTATTTTTTAAACGTGGTAGTTGGCACCCAGCTAGATTGAATTATAAAGTCAAAATTTAATTGTAACATTAAAAAAAGTACTGTTTTCAGAGGCAAGTACTCTAGAACTCTGTTGGTTTAACTTGGTGGCAGGTCATGTTATGGTATGGTGAATATCACCTGGTCATTTATAGCAGAAAAGGATGTGAAAAGCTGTGGGTTGTTTTAAAAATATCTGCATATGGAAAATTAGTCTTATCACAGTTCTCAAATATAGTATATATCCATATTCTTCACATGACTGAATTAATTTTTGGTGTTCAGAATTCCATTTATTTCCAAGTTGATAAGTAATAAAGGTGCAGCTATATAAGGAGAAAACTTATTTTGTGTAATAACATAAAATTACACATTTGATTCTTATCAAAAGTGGAAATAAGAAGACCAATGCTACTTAGCTAGACTTCTAGAATTATATTTTCTTACCCCTGTAAACAAAAATATTATGCTGTGTTGAAATTGAAATTTCTATTAAGAGTTTCTAATCCAATGGATAACTTGTACATACATAGTTTAGTCAACAGAGGCTAGGTTAATCAAGGTTAATTTGTATTTCAAAGTAGGCACTGTTGAATAGAGAAAATGATGCTTCATTGTTAGTGTGAATTATTACATGTCATTTAAAGCAAAAGCAAGGATTTCTGGTTGATGTGCACTGAAACTTACATTCAGACATATGTACCTCATATACTAATACAAAATGGTGTTAACTTGCTAAGTTTTCTTGTGAGAAATTTTAGTTTTAGAGTCACAGAAATATCATATATACAAAGTATAGAAATATCATATATACAAAGTATAGAAAATTGTGATATAAATTCCTCAGGTGACATTTGAAGGGAGAGATAGTTGGGTCAAAGACTCTAATGTATTTCTTTCAGAATTTTGAGTGGAAATGGTAGGCCAAGTTGAATTCACCTATTAAAAGTAGAGCATGGTGGACACTAGCCATTGCAATTGAAAGCCATCAGACTTTTCTAGAAACTCTGCCATGTTGCAGTTATTAGATCCATTCTTGTAGAGCTAGGAAAGCATTTTCATATTAATTTCTTAGTGACTATAACTTTAAATTGTCTTACACAAAAGATATTTTAATATTTCTCTCACTCAGATTGTACTAGATGATAGTCACATTCAAGAGATCATGTGTGATCGTTTCCCTGACAGCCTGATGCCTAGGCTTTTCACTTTTTTTCTTGTTTGTTTGTTGGCACTGAGGTTAAGCCTAGGTGTTCTATTTTCAAGTTACACTCCTATATGTTTTTACATTTTCATTTTTAAATTGCCTTTTTTATTGTTGTACTCTTGTGGAAACTAGGGAGAAAATGGGTCATAGGAGGAACTCTAGACCACAGAGGAGCAAATAGGGTGACCTAACTGGGGGTGTAGGAGGGGGGAGAGGGAAACTCCCTAATGTATATGATATACAGTCACAAATATATCAAAGTCAATTACTAAGCCAAGCATAAAAAGGAGGAAGGGGGAAGAGAATGGGGTGGGAAATGAGGAAGGGCTAAATGAGTGCTCTGTACTTATTTGCCTCTACCATCTTGTACCTCATTAAGATATATTTTAATTTTTGAAAGAGGGTCTCGGTAAGGTGCTGAGACCGTTGTAAAACCTGCCATCCTCTTGTCTCAGTCTCCCAAGTACTGGGATTACAGGGGTGTGTGTCACCATGCTTGGCTCCCGTTGGTTATTTCATGAGGGCAAGGAAATAAAAGGGCAAGGAAAAACACAAGTGAAAGTATAATTGAACTGTACTTAATGTCAACATTATTATTTTTCAGAACTCACTTAGCTTTTTATTGTGATTTAGTTATAATTAAATTGATATTTTATTAAGAAACTAAAACTGTATAAGAAAATATTAAATGTTGAATACCATATTAGGGGTTCACTCTAGATCGATATTCACGTAGCAGTTATTTATAAAGGAGTAATTATTTATTCACTGCACAAATATTTATTGGGTGACATACTATGTACCAGGCACTATGCTAATCATTGGTGACACAGGAAGCCAAAAAGACCATCTTTTAAAGTTGATTAATGAAGCTTTTATAGCTATGAGTAAGGAACTCAATATTTAATCAATTATTTAACTTTTAAAAAGGAATTTATGTAGTTCCTTAGAAAAATAGATGAGTAACAACTTTTCAAATATTTTAATATCTTGAATTAAAGGTTCATGAAAGAGCATTTTTATTATTACTATAAGCTATAGCATTAATAACTACAATTTCTTGAATGCCTATTTGCCAGGTATGATATAATTCTCTATAATCTTCATTACAACCCTATAAGCTTTATTATTCTGAACCCATAGATATAAATTAAAGTTCAGGGAAGAATAAAATAAAAATCTAGTGTTACAGAGTTTCTTATCAAACTACGTAGTAGTAATGTCTTAATTTCATTTCTTCGAAAACTGAAGAGTCCATGAAATTAGAGGTTATGTCATTCCTACATACATCTATATCCTCAGGGCTTATACTGTGATTGTGAAATAAATGTTCAACATATGAGTGGCTGACTTTCATTGAAAAGAAAAAAACTCCTTGATTCTATCAAAAGACCATTAAGTTTTATTTGACCCTCTAATTACAGAACTATGCTGGACTGGATTGATTTCTTTCCTGTGTTGGCTGCTTTGAGCTTTGTGTACAGGGAACCTGGCAAACATTCAGAACAGACTGGCTCGGTAGCAGAAAGCAGGACACACAGGCCCATCACCTACACTGGCTGCAATGCTAGTCTCATTTTGCAAGCTACAAAGATCCCTTTCTGGACAATTGTCCTTAGCCTTTCATATTTTGAATATTAATGGCCCTGCTTTTTAGTCTCTTATCAGGTTTAATTATTTTCATTTTTAAAAATTGTTCTCTAATAATACTTGCTAATTTGAAATGGCACCAAAAAAGATACTTTATCCCTCTATATTTTTAGCCATCTAATTACTGCTTTGGAAAAGATGATCTAATCTGGTGGTTCTCAAACTTTATTGTGCATCAGAATCATTGGAGGGCTTGTTAAAATACAGATTCCTCCCAGAGATTCTGATATAGTACTTCTGAGGTAGGACTCAATAATTTTCATTTCTAGCAAGTTCCCAGGTGCCCCCTGTTCTCTACAATTTCCTAAAAATAGAAGTAATCATGGATCAACACTTCATTTGAAGGGTAGAATTAGGGAAGAAATTATTTTCAATCAAAGCAAGGCTAGGGACTCAAGGGTTTTTGTTATTGTTGATCAGTTTTGTGTCCATATAAAAGAGTCTCCTTGGAGTTTCATTGTAGATGTTTTTTTTTTTTTTTTTTCTCACATTCTACTGGCTGATTGGTGCAGGCACAATTTTCCAAGCTGAAAACCATTTGATAATCAATTAGGCTTTTTTTTAAATTGGGGAGGAATCACTGGTAAATATAGTATCTAATATTCAATAAGAATTGGTGCTCTTCCTCTAAGAGACAGAAAATTCAGATAAACAAGCTAATTAACAAGCAAAAATAAGTATGCTGTGCTTCCCCCTCCATCCTGTTCCTTGGGGGTCTGAGAGAACTAAGCCTGTTGATTACAAACAAATGTGTATAATTTTATGGTTTTAATAATAGTTTGAAATATGTGAAGCTGGGAAAACAGAATGTTAGCAAATGATTGAAGGAATGGAAGACACCGGTTACTGGCAAGTAGTTTGTAGTATTCTTGCAAAGCACATGTCAGTATTTCAAGAAAACAAGATTTAAAGCTTACATTCTAGATTCACAGGATTTGGTACTCCACGAAAAGTGTACTTTATTACATATGAAAAGAGGCTATATTACGTGTTAGAATAAGTAGAATTATAGGGCCTGCCTTGCTCATGTACAATGAGGTCTTCGGGTATCATTAAGACCAATTTCAGGAAAGATCATTGTTAGCTTGAGGTCTGAGGATACTTGTATGGATAGGGTTTTGTAAATGTATTTTATTTTGCCCATATACTTGCAAAAGAAGAATTGTAATCATCATACTTTTAAAATAACATTTGCATTAGGATTTGGTTCCCATTTTCTAAATTGGGAACTTAATTTTTTTACTCTTCTTCTCACCTTGTTACTTGTATGAATGTAAATTATATTTAGGTGAATTTTAATAGTGCATTATTAAATTGAATTAGAATTTATTATATTGATGTCTTTAAACTTTTCCATTGTAGCATGACATTTGTATCAGTTTTTTAAGGTTTTTATAAAAGAAAATATTCTTTTCCCCCAAATCAGTAAAATTGGTCTAAAAATCATCTCAAAATTATTCACATTTCTTTATCAATGTTATTGAGATGGGATAAGAAAAGTAACTCAACATTCTTAACATTTGCTTTTGGGTTGTGGAACTATGGTAATCAATAAATATCCTTAGTGGTTGTTTTGATGATGTTTATTTTTCTTCCCAGAGACAAATGAGATCTGTTTTATAATGTGTCCAATATCTTCACACTAAAATAATATCTCATTATCAAAAGTTAAGTGAAAGACAAGACTGCTAATGGAAAGAATGCTGAAATAATGTAGAGAAAATTTGAAATAAACCTCAAGTTAAAAACTTATAAAACATAAAGAAGGCACATTAGAATTGTTCTTTCCTGCAACTCCCGAGAAATTACTAAATTACTAGCTCTCTAGCATTTTATTCTTTTTGTTTTTGAGTATCAATATAAAAGCCTGTGGGTCCTTTTTATCATTTGTGGTTTGAGGGTAAATTAAACAAAATGAAAAAAATGTGCAGGCACATATTTTTCCAGTACTATGTTGTTGTTATCCTTCTTAGAGGTTTAGCACAATATTTGTATATTCTACTAGAAACAAAAATTGAAACATTTAATTCTGAATATCTTAGGTAATCATTTGCTTTGTTTTTGTGAGGGATAAGATGGCAAGACTGCAGAACATGAATGCTGGACCTATGTGGGTAATGACCTGGGCTACCTAAGCTATCTTTAGGTCTGACTCCATCAGAGATGGAGAAAGAATGGAAGGAAGCAAGGAAGGAAGAGAAAAACGTGGTAACTAGCTGAGAGGGTCATGAAAGAAATGTTAATTCCTCAACTCAGGATTAGTGGGCTCCCTGGCTCACATGACAGAAGAGAATTCTGGCATGTTACAGTCAGAGACATAGACAGAGGATATTTAGGAAAATTCTCCCACATGTGTGGGAGAATAAGGACCATCTCAAGAGGGAAAGAGATGCCTTTGGGGGCTTAGGGCTCTTCTTTAATAGGGGCTTTTATGAGGGGGTGAGCAGGAGGAGGTATGCAAGGCTGACCTCAGTCCAGCAGTCTTCAGGCACTTTCTGGTGGTCTGGTGATCTGGTGATTCTTAGATTCCTCAAGCTGATCAAGGTTTGGAGGTCCTCTAAATTATAGGTCATCAAGATATTGTATGTGTCTTGTTAACAATGCATAGGACAATTATAGTTTCTTTCAGTTGACTCTAAAATCTACATATTTCCTAGGAATTTGGGAGACACAGACCTGGGATAGAGAACTGGTCAGGGGCATAAAGATTGAGGAACTTTGGCACCAGTTTCCCATATTAAAGTTATATTTTATTTTCCTTTCTGTCTCTTTTCCACTTATTTATTTCTTCTATTCTAAATCAAAGAGATGGATAAATAGGTTGGTTTGGGTGATTTTTTTCATGATGTATATGTCCATGAGATAATCAAATATATACTCCACAATTTGTATCAAATGTATACAATTAATGTATACAATCACAATCAAATGTATACAATAACAATTTGTCAAATATACCTCAATAGAACAGTTCATGAAATAAATATTGGAAAGAATAATGAAAAAAAAAACAAGAAAAAATCTTGCATCCATAAATGTAAACAGATAAAAGTGGAGCTGCTCTTGTTGGTTGAGGATAAAACCTCTTCTGGAGGAAACTGAAGGTCAAGGTTAAAGGCCATTATGAATAATCTCTATTTTCCTCCAGGTCTAAAATGCTATGTGCAATTACCACTAAACATATCACTTCAAAGAAAAATGTTACACTCATATTATTTTTCATCCTTTGAATATATACATTTTTTATTCTTTTTATTTTCTTATTTATTTATTTCTTTGATGGTACTGGGGTTCCTGGAAACCCTTCTACCTCCGGGCTACCCTCCCAGACCCATTTTATATTTTTATTTGGAAACAGGGTCTCTTAAGCCAGCATGGCTGGCTTCAAACCTGCGCGATCGTCCTTTCTCTGCCTCCCAGGCATGGGGATTACAAACGTGCACCACCACGCCTGGCTATATATACATTTTTAATCCAAAGTTTTTTTATAATTGCTTAAGAAATACAATTTTTTTCCGGTAAAAGGAACATAAGATTTTGTTGTTTAGCTTAAGATACTATCATCTGTACAAATATAATTTTTTAAGAAGTAGAGTAGAACAGAATTTATCATTGGAAAAAGAGGAATTCAGCAATGGGTTCACTGATAAATCACTTAACATATTTCTTGCTTTTTCCAAAATTTCACTTTCCCTTCTTTGCTTTTCTTTCCTATTCCCTGAGGTTGACCAGGATTCCTCCTCCATCCAATTCTTTTGGGTACCTTGCCACGAACTGCTTTTCCCCTTTCTCTCTGTGTTGCCACTGATGCCTTAGGAATGACATATTTCTTGCTAATCTAGTTAAGAAAAGGGAGAAGAGCTTCCATGACCAAGTGGATGATCACTTTTATGTTTTCCTTTGGGAGTGGTTTAGATGCAAGCATCCCATTTGGGGACACAGACTTTATTTCTCACAGAAATAATATGAATGTACACGAGAGACTATAGGATTTTTAAACAAACTACCATAGTACATTTACTTTATAGGTGAATGCCATGGTGTATATTGGTCTGGGAATCTATCAACTATATAAATGCTATTTCTGTATTAAAGTCTGTATTTCAGGCAGCCAATGTATGGATGAATGTAGAACATTCATAATTGGATAATAAACATGCTTATTTATTTCCTGACAGGTGCAGAATATTCAATAATTCTGCTTCCATAGGAAAGCATCAACATTTTCTTTTCTTTTTGCAAGTAAATGGAATTTAGCCTGAGAGACTGAAAGAGGGAAAAGTGTCAAGTCCAAGCCATGGTTTTATGTTTTTTGTAGTTTTAGATGTAGGAGGGACTGGATGTAATCATTATGATAGTTGGTACTAAGATCACATTAGGATTTGTGAAATGGACAATTGCCTTACATAAATAGCAAGTAAAAAAAAAAAAGTCAAGCTAGTCCTTCATAAAAATTTTATTCTAGATTATGCTTGTTTTTCAAAACTACCTCTACTAAATCTCCTGTCAGTGCTGAAACTAGAAGGCAGAAAGCTTCTAGTGCTACAGCCAACTGCAGTGTAGCCAGAGAAACAGGCAACAAAAATAGAACACCAGGATTGCTGTGCGTGGGTGAGGCAGAAACCACATTATGAGCAAAAGCTTCCAGTATTATTTTAGAACCAATACAGAGCTCTGCACTTCTCTCCTTTCTTCCAAAAACACATACTACAAAAATAAAATGAAATTAAATGTACGTGCATTTGCCCTCTTAGAATTATGATTTTTAATTTTTTTTTCTTGCCTTCCAAGCTGTGGACTCCTATCATCAGGATGGAAACACAGGGTGTAAAGCAAGATTGAAGGGAGGAAAGAGTTAATTGCTCTTAGGGCCCCGCAACAGAGAATTATGGTTTGAAAGATAGAGGCTGGGCAGCTGGGTTTGCTGGGGTATTTTTAAATGCATTAATGCAGGCTCCAATCACTCGGCCATGCTTGACCTATTTTTGGCTCAGGCCGACCATTGTTCTATTTCTGTGCCTGTGGGCCAGGCTGTTGTTGATTCATATGCAAATGGATTATCACTCGCTTTAGCCAACTTGAGCTGAGAGAGACTGAGAAAGGGAAGAGAGAGACACAAACAGATAGGAGAAGGGCAGGGCTGGAGCCACTAGCAGGACTAGGGGTTCTTGCAAGGAAACTCTCACAGGCTGAAGAACTGTAAGCCAGGTTTAATTGGTTTCTTTTTCTTATGGGTAGAGTTAATATTTTGCTACTTATCCTGACAAAGAAATAACCCCGAAGCACATTCCTATTTCCCACCTGCTTTTAGTTTCCGGGATAACCTAAAACTCCAGAGGGCTGTCGCATCTACTTTTTGCTCACAGGTTGGTAACGAGGGGAAAGTGTCCAGGTCTTTTTGGAAGTGCATGTCCATCTGAGCAGAAAGGAAATCCTTGTCAAAGTTGATCCTCACTGCTTCTCCAGGAGGAGGGAGGACCAGCCCGGGTAGCTCCTGGGGCCAGGGCACTGAGCAGTGATGAATCTTTCCTGTCGCTGAAGTGAGAGTGATTGGACTATGCTGCAGACAATTTACGAGAGTGACTCTTGTTTTTCCTCAGATGGGGTGGCTGGACGGGAGCAGCTCTTGGCTCAGCAAAGAATGCACAGTATGATCAGCTCAGGTAAGATCCTCTTTCCTAACTGAGACGTTTTATGTTTGGAAGGAGGCTGGCGTGGGAAAGGCAGCTAAGAAAAGCATCTCTCTTCAGAACTGACTGCTTTTTCGGTTCGATGTTGATGTTTTCTTGGTGCCGCTGTTGGGTTTAACTTAGGTCCCTTCCATGACTGTTTCTGTGCACCTTCCCAGTCAGTTTAGGAACGGCTGCTTCTGAATGAAATCGCAAAGTATTACATCTGGTAAGAGATGAGACTTGAGATAAGTAACATGTAGTGGAAGGTGTTTTGCTTATACTGCAACTAGCAAAAAGGAGATCTGTGCTGATTGTGAGCGTATACCAATAGGACTTTAAAATCAGGTAAGTTCATATCGGGGCTTCTGCTTGAATTGCAGCCGCGGCCAGCACGGTGATTTCATATTTACAGTGTGCATCCAGAGCACATCTATTTATAGACCTACCTTCTGAAATTTGTTTGTCGCAGAGTTTTATAGGTAGTTTTATTTTTTCTATTGTGTGGCTTTTTCTCCTTAGCCCCAAATGAAATTGTTTAGGATGAAATACAATTATGATTAGTGGATGTTTATTTTAATTTTTTTTCAGAAACATTTGGAAAGTCTAGCAATGTCAGGCAGATGCAGTGGTATACACACATAGACATGTGTTAGAAGCAGGTGCAACATTTTAAGGGATAACAGCAACAGCTTTCAGTTTCTAGTTTCTCTATGTATGCGCTCATGCACGCAGGGATGTGGGGACGGGAGACCGGGATTGTGAGCTTCATCAATTTCTATTTGTTATACTATTGCTCTGTAGGCAGTATTATTTACTTGGAATTATTCATTTTTATGTTGATTTCCTATATCTCCTGTGCAAAGCTTTAGGGACCCTTTGTTTCTGATCTCTGTTGAATGCGTCCAACTACACTGGCTTAAAGTTCTTCCTCATAGCCCCTAAGTTCCCAGGTAGGCTCCACTGTAATTATAGGTCACTGCCTGGATGTCTGGGATACGGATGCAACATAAAGCATAAGTTTACCTTGTAGAGCTAGGTGTGAAAGAAATATTCCACAGGTTGCCATGATGCCTGCTTTGATGCTAATAAACCTTCCCATCTGTGCAGATCCTGTTTAAAGCAAGTTTTCTTTAAATCTTGGTTAGTGATGATACTTTTAGGCTCCTTCTGAGTCCCTTTTCTTAAGGAATGAGAAAAAAAATATCAATTTTGTAGAATTGGGCCTTTATATACTTAAGTGACAGGAATTATATTAAGGAGCAGTGTTTACTATCAGAATTACAATAGTTTATTATCATTGTGGCTGAAAGTTAAGCAGGGCTTAGGGCGGGTCAGCAGAGATGGGTAGGACGGGACTGGTCACTTAGCATTTATGGGAGGACTCTGAAACTTATCATTTGGGATACCTTTTCAGTACTACATTGTATCCTTTCAGTCTTGGCCTCTGTGTCCAAGTTTGATATTTCTTTCCCATGGTAGAAACACAGCCATGCTTTCCCAGTAGCAACTGCCTGCCGATATGGGCTGGCTACAGGTGTGTTAGCAAGCTTCACGGTTCCTCCAGGTCTTTGATAATTGCACACGACTTTGCTGCCATTTCAGTTGAGTTTGTCCTTTTCCTGACATTTAGTGATTGATATACAGAGCAACAAGACTTGAGACAGGGAAGCACTTGAGACTGTCCCTGTTGCCAGCTCTACAGGAAGCAACACTGAAGCACTAGCTGTTAAATGAAAAGTAATGTAGGTGAACATCAACCCCCGGACCTGTCTGGTATAAATAGGGAAACTCCAAGCTCTGCTTATCTTTAAGGCTTGAAACATAAATTGTATCCTTCCCACGGTGTTGTGTAATATTTGATTTTGTTTCAGATAACATGTCCTTAACTTTAATTCACTCCGTCTTTCTTGTGTGTTTCCTGTGAGGCATTGGTTCTCGTACTTGGAGTGATAGCAGCATTATATAAAATGGGGTGTCTGGGTTCTACCTGAAAAGAAACTGTTTTAGTTGGTGAGGGGAACAGTATGGACATCGGGTCTTTAAAATCTTCATGCTTTTGTCACCTTCAGCATTCTGAGACCCACTACTGTGGGGTGAGAGAGTAGATGGTGATGTTGGTCAACCACCATCAGTATGGTTTGTTCTGTGTGTTAGTTGTTAGAATAGGACCTTCATATACTCAAAAATCACATTCAGCTCCTTCTTGGACTAGTGGCCTTTTTTGTAATTCTCAGGCTAAAAGGGGATGATACCTTTGGGCCTGAAAGAGAGAGAAGAGAATATGTCAGCAATACTGGGGAAAACTCCCCTAGGAGGGGTGTGTGTGTGTGTGTGTGTGTGTGTGTGTGTGTACCAGTGATCCTGGGGATTGAACCCTGGGGGGTTCTTTCTCTGAACTATACCCCAAGGGCCTCAATTAGTGAGGGCCTTACTAAATTGTTGAGGCTGGCCTTGAACTTTAATCCTTCTGTCTCAGCTTACCAAGTACCGGGATTACAGGCATGCACCACCACACCTAGCTAGGAACTGTGTTCTTGCATCAGGGCTGCTACTAGCCAGTTGTGTAACCAGTACCGCTCATCTTCAGAACACAGAAGAATAATGACCTCCTTCTTGTCCTCTGGCATTCTTGCTAGATTCAAATCTATCAACATATCTTTAAAGTGAATACATAATATTATTAATACTATTTTCAGTGAATGAGCTGGGATCCTGGCTCTGCAATGCTTCAATTTACCTTGCTGAAGAAGCCAGATGAAGATTTCCCATGTGTATTTGACATGGAAGAATGCATTTTTATCCCCATAATTATGTTTCTTGAGTTATAAATCAGCTGTTTCTTTTGTTATCTTTGTCTGATAAGGCTTGTCTTTTTCTTAAGCAAATTTTGACTGTACCTCAGGGTAGCTACTATAAGTGTGTGCATGTGTATGTTCCATGACATGTATCAGGAAATAATCAAAGACAAATGACCGAGTACGTGATTGATAACTGAAACTCCAATGGCAGATTTTTTTTTGTATAGAGTTTCTATATAGTTTTTTGTATAATCATCATGAATAATTACTTTATTTAGAGTTTTCATTTGTCATTCTAGTTATATTGGGCTTTATGCATTAATATATATTACTTTTGTTCAAAACATTTTATAATTATTAGAATGCAAGTGTGATATATGATTGCATGTTTTCCTGATATTGACCCAGTCAGGTTAGACATCTGAGGAAGGAGTAAGATACTCTATGGATAGATAGTTCTATAATGTAACCTGCTAATGACTTTCTAGCTCTAAGTTCTCTAATGCAGGAATCCTGAAACTCACTATGAGAACACATCTTGCCAAGCACATCTCTACATGTATGGCTGTGTGGGCCAGTATAAGTGATAACTATGGAAGAAACTAAAGCATGTACAAATATTGACGCCAGTCTCCCAGTAGGAGCTGGCAGATTGAGGGGAGTTGCCTTGTTGCCAGGCCTGTTGGTTAACATGTGGGACAGCAGAACTGTCCACACAGTATTGGAGCAGTTACTCTGAAGGAATTTCCTAGAGTTTTTACAGAATTAATATCCATTATAATGAGAACACAATGTATAGTTATAATAAGAAAATGCCATGTATTCTCATTTTAGTTTACACAAAAAACATAAGCTTAAATCCTGATTATTTTTTTATTAAAATCCATCTTTTCCTTTTCTCAATTCTTTTGTTCCTTTGTGTGTAGAACCGAGAGGAAAGCAACATTTTGGATTCTGTAGTGATTTATGTCTACTTGAAAAGCAGAACCTAATTTTGAAAATATGTCTGTGAAATACTACTGTCATGTCAAGAATCACTTCTATTATTCCCCATAATTACTGTTTTGCCATTCTTTAATTCAGATTAACTTCACTTATAAGTCTGTTACCAATTGGGATAATTGATAGGTATCAGTCAAAAACTTAGTTGTAAATAGGACCATTGAGATTGGAGGTAAGGATGAGTATTCTATGTTTCTGGGGATGACAGAGATGAAGTAAGAGCTATGATCCCCATTAAGTAAGAAAATTCAGTAAAGCCCCTTGGAGGTATGAAAAAAACCACAATTCTAATACTGAATATTAAAAATTTTCTAAGTGGTGATTTTGACCTTGAATGTTAGAGACTTAAAAATATACTACACATAGTTTCTCACCACTGAAAGATACTGAAATGGTTCCCTAAAGATATGTATCAGCAAACACCTCCTCCACCTGCCACAATGATTCAGTATAATCAAGTAAAGAAAATGATATATCCCAAAACAACACACCCCAGAAAAAATAGCCAAGAAAAGCAGAAGTTTTTTTATCAGAACAGAAAAACTTGTATCCTGGGCCTTCTTCGCATTTTACTGGCAAGTAAACAACTTCCTGAGAATTATAACATTCCCAAATTGGCAGAGAAGCAGACTGAGTGGATATCATAAGCATTTTTGGTTGTTCTTGTATTTTCTTGTGACTGAGGAATAGTAGAAAGAATTCTGAAAAAATAGTAGAAAGGAACTGGAGAAGTGGAATAGGGTGAACAAACGTGGTCTCTCTGGAGAAATACAAGCTTCAAAGCAACAATCTAAATTGGAGAAATGTTAGTTCCATGAAATGGGAAATCCCTTCCCAAAGCCAACCTTAGAGATTCCACCAGGAAAAACATCAACTCATTAAACACTTGGGGTTGTCTAGTAAGTGCTACCCACAAATAACGTACCTGAATAAGATGTAAGTATTCAACAAGATAAGATCTCAAAGATCAGCATGATAAAATAATAGAATGAGATGAAAAAGGAGATTTAGATCTAAAAAAATGACTTGAGAATGAGGAGACATGATAATTAAAGAAAAAAAAATAGTCATTAGAAATAGCAGGAAACAGAATAGACCCTAGTAAAAACCCTAACTGACAAGAAAGAAAGGCTTGAAACAGTAAGAAGGAGAACGGACTCATGTTATCAGAGAAAAGTCAATACATTTGAAAGACAAAGATAAAATAACAAAATGGTTACTTGTGTCCCAGACATTGATATTCCAAAACAATGAACAGAAATATTTTTCCAAAAATGAAGAAAGATAATTTTATTGAATAAGAATATTTGCAGATTGAGCCGGGCGTGGTGGCGCACGCTTGTAATCCCCGTGCTTGGAGGCTGAGACAGGAGGATTGCGCAGGTTCGAAGCCAACCTCAGCTACTTAGTGAGGCTCTCAGCAACTTAGTGAGACCCTGTTTCCAAATAAAGTATAAAATAGGTCTGGAAGTATAGCCCGGAGGTAGAAAGCCTCTGGGTTCCATCCCCAGTACCACACACACACACACACACACACACACACACACACACATACACACACACACATACACAAATCTGCAGATTGAAAGAGCTGCCATGTTTTAGGAAAATGTGGTACAAATACTCAGCATTGAACCATGTCTTGATTGGGCAACCAAATGATAAATCATTCTTCAGTTAAGTCAGGGACAGCTGAGTCCTTGGAGAGGAAGGCTGGGGGAGGAACTCTGGGGCTCAAAAAGGCTTATTAAACTTACTACTTAATTATGGAAGACAGTGGGGAGTGATCTCTCAAATTCTCAAAGAAATGGAGCCCAGCATTACCCTCAGACAAGCTGTTACCCAAATATAGAGAAAATAGGGAGAAAATGTAGAAATTCTTAGCCATGAAAGAGGCCGTTAGGCAAAGAAACCCACCCAATGAAGAGATGAACTTAAAATGTAAACAAAAACTAAATTCAGAACTAGAGCAACATAATAAAAGTGACTGGGAAGAATTGAACCCATTTAAGCACTTACAGAATTGTAGTTATAGGGCAGAAAGCAAATGTTATAAAGTAGGTCAATGTAAACATATTAATAAAAATTACCAATATGAGGTGTTGGGGAGCAGCGAGATGGAAGGATGTGAGAAGGTGCTAATATCCTTCTTTTTTCATGACCAGGAACAGATACTACTTAAAATAGAAATACATAGTTTGAAGGAAAAAAAAAGATTGCTAACTGATTTTAAAAAATAGTTTATTTATCCTTGGAGAAATCTTTTGAGAAAGAGTATATCTTATGAGGAAGAAAGAGAATGCAACATTTAGTATGTTTATAGTTTTTTCTTGAAATGTAATTTTAAATCTGCTAAATTCAGCTGAATTTAAATTTAGTTTTTTAAAAAATAAAACAAACATGAATGATGTGATCTTATTTTTATAAAAATATTATTTTTATCTATCCATTATGTCTCCAAAGAATTCATATACAGATAGAAAAAAGTCAGGAAAGATTTTGTGTTTGCCTTTTGTGAAGGGGAAGGGCTTTTGCTTTTTATCATTATATCTTATATCTTTTTTCATTATATGAATTTTTATAATAGACATTTTCTAGAAAGTGTCCATTACATCTTCACACATAAGCTATTATTTTAAGAATTATGTAAACTGGGTTTGCTGGCACCTGCCTGTAATTCCAATACTTGGGAGGGTGAAACAGGAGAAGTTGCAATTCAGTAACTTAGGGAAACACACACCAATTTAGTGAGACCCTATTTCAAAACAAAAAATAAAATATGGCTGGGAGCTCAAAGGTAAAAAAGCCCTTGGATCTAATTTCCAATATTTTTTTAAGTATTAGGTATATTGGTTAGGTTATTTTCCACTTCAAGTAAGAGAAAACCCTTGTCAAAAATGACAAGTATGGTATTTATCATTTATGTAAATAGCTGGGTGTTCAGGCTGCACCGGGAGCTCAGTAATGAACACTCAACTCCGTCATGTAGCTCTATTACACTGACTCTGGCCTTAGGTGGTGTGACCATCTTCATTTATCACAAGTTAACTATAGCTTTTCCAGGTCTCCTGGCTGGGGATGCATTACATATTCTGGAGGCAAAGAAGGAAAACTTTGCTTTTGGGGGATCCCTTTTTAAGAAAAGAGTATTATTCAGAACTTCCCAAGCAAATTATCCTTTATAACTCATTACCCCAGATAACACGTTTTTGAGAACAGGTGCTCTAGATCAGCCAGGAAGGGTGGGTATATGCATCTAATCGTGTTTCTAGTGGGAGGAAGAAAGATGTAGCAACAAAGTTAGCTGGCACCAGTTGTATTTTCCAAAATGTGTATGTTCGTGATTGAAAATTTATTTTTTTGCAATATTCTTGAGTTTTTAGTTTTTGGAAATATAAAGCAAGTGGACTATGTTTTAAATTTGGCTTTCAATTGAATTGTGGAGGCTGTTCCATTTTAATGAAGATAAGACAACTGTTTAGATGCTGCCACAACCTTTTGCTAGTATTGAGTAGATAGCCTTTATAATATATGTTGCAGGAACTCTTTAATAAAAAGACTGAATCACATAATTATGGAAAAAAACTGGATCTCTCTAGGTTGTAAATAATTTTTTTGGAATGAAGGAAAATCTGCATTGCCTCTTGAGGCTCTGGAGGCATTACAAGTATTTATTATGATCTTGAATAGACCATTCTTTGAATGTTGGCTCTGAGGTACAGAAAATTTTTAAAGAAATTTAATAATATATGAAGTTTCAGCATATAGAAAGTATATGATCTCTCAAATATTCAGAACGTAACATCTTTCTCCGTAGGTTGTTATAATTGCACTTTAAAAATAATGAACATTTTTTACATTATGAAAT